>NW_004443938.1:10803519-10858179 GCF_000243295.1 Trichechus manatus latirostris | reverse complement strand
GGAAAGGTGTGTGTCAGGGTTGTATCCTTTCACCATACTTATTCAATCTGTATGCTGAGCAAATAATCCGAGAAGCTGGACTATATGAAGAAGAATGGGGCATCAGGATTGGAGGAAGATTCATTAACAACCTGCAATATGCAGATGACACAGTCTTGCTTGCTGAAACAGAAGAGGATTTGAAGATCAAAGACTGATGAAGATCAAAGACCACAGCCTTCAGTACGGATTGCACCTCAACATAAAGAAAACAAAAATTCTCACAAGTGGTCCAATAAGCAACATCGTGATAAACGGAGAAAATATTGAAGTTGTCAAGCATTTCATTTTACTTGGATTCAAAATCAACACCCATGAAAACAGCAGTCAAGAAATCAAGACACATTGCATTGGGCAAATCTGCTGCACAAGACCTCTTGAAAGTGTTAAAAAGCAACGATATCACCTTGAAGACTACGGTGCACTTGACCTAAGCCATGGTGTTTTCAGTAACCTCAAGTGCATGTGAAAACTGGACAATGAATAAAGAAGCCTGAAGAAGAATTGACGCTTTGAGTTGTGGTGTTGGCGAAGAATATTGAATATACCACGGACTGCCAAAAGAAAGAACAAATCTGTTTTCGAAGAAGTACAGCCAGAATGCTCCTTAGAAGCGAGGGTGACGAAATTCCATCACATATACTTTGGACATGTTATCAGGAGGTGTCAGTCCCTGGAGAAGGACATCATGCTTGGTAAAGTAGAGGGTCAGTGAACAAGAGGAAGACCCTTAACAAGATGGATTGACAGGGGGGCCGCAACAATGGGCTCAAGCATAGTAATGATGGTGAGGTTGGCATAGGGCTGGGCAGTGTTTCATTCTGTTGTACATAGGGTCACTATGAGTTGAAACCATCTCAATGGCACCTAACAACATATGCATGTGAAAGCTAGGCAATGAGTAAGGAAGAATGAAGAAGAATTGATGCATTTGAATTATGGTGTTGGCAAAGAATAGTGACTATACCATGGACTGCCAGAAAAATGAACAAATCTGTCTTGGAAGAAGTACAGCCAGAATGCTCCTTAGAAGTGAGGATTGAGAGAGTTTGTCTCACATACTTTGGACATGGTATCAGGAGGGACCAGTCCCTGGAGAGGGACATCATGCTTGGTAAAATAGAGGGTCAGCAAAAAAGAGGAAGACCCTCAATGAGATGGATTGACGCAGCGGCTGCAACAATGGGCTCAAACACAGCAAGGATTGTGAGGATGGCGCAGGACTGGGCAGTGTTTCATTCTGTTGTACACAGGGTCTCTATGAGTCCAGACTGACTCGACAGCACGTAACAACAACAACGTTCCCCAAAAAGACTTGCAACACATAACTTTAGCTACTTTAATGATAATGTAGGTGCAGGGCTTGGGGGAGATGAAGTGGGACAGAGAAATAGTGTGTAAATTTAGCGTGTAATCTGAAATTATTGGAAAAATGAATTCAGATTTTTGTTTCTTCTCATATTTTGCAAAGAAGCCACTTCGTTTCTATAATGTGTATGTGTGTGCTACTGCATGGGTGTGTATATGCGTATCCTGCAGTTTAGTAACAAATCACTTTCCTTAGCCACTAAGGGAAAAATGTGTGAGAATTTCAATGACTAAGCTCACTATTCTTTTTTTAAACTAAGACATGTTTTTATTGAGGTAAAATTTATGTAGAGTGAAATGCACAAATCTTAATTGTTCAGTTTGATCAGTTTTGACAAACGCACACTTGTGTAACGCAAACCTCATTAAGTTATAGAACATTATCACCTCAGAATGTTCTCTTGTGTCCTTTCCCAGTCAATCTGTCACCTGTAGTAAACATGATCAGGTAATAGATTAGTATTGTCTATTCTAGAACTTTATATAGATGGACTCAAACACACCAATAATCATGAAAATGGCACCCCGGGCAACGTTTGGCTCTGTTGTACATAAGGTTGCCATGAGTTGGAGCCAGCTTGACAGCAGCTGACAACAACAACAACGGTATATAGTGTTTTGCGTCTGGCCTCTTTCACTCAGCGTAATGCTTTTGAGATTTACCCATGTGATCGCACGTATCTGAAGGTTATTACTTTTATTCCCTAATAGTCTTCCATTGTATGAATCGATTTCCGTTTATTGATCCATTCTCTTGATGGAGACCTAAGCTGTTTCCGGTTTTTATTTTTTATGAATAAAACTGTGATGAACATTCTTATACAAGGCTGTTTGTGGACATGCGTCTTCATCTTTTTATGCATGGGTTCTCATGCACAAATACCTAAGCTCTGCATGCCTCAGTTTCCTCATCGATAAAATGGGGATAGGAATCCTGGGTGGCGCAAATGGTTAAGCTTGACTGCTAGACAAAAGGTTGGTGGTTCGAACACACCCAGAGGCGCCATAGAAGACAGGACTAGTGATCTGCTTCTGAAAGGTCACAGCCTTGAAAACTCTATGGAGCAGTTCTACTCTGCGCACATGGGGTTGCCATGAGTCGGAATCCACTTGATGGCAACCAACGACAACAAAATGGAAAGAAAATATTAAAAAACCACAACCAAACCCATTGCCGTTGACCCTACGGGACAGAGCAGAACTGCCCCCCAGGGTTTCCGAGGAGCTGCTGGTGGAATTGAACTGCCAACCTTTATAGTTAGCAGCCAAATGCTTAACCAGTGCACCACCACGGCTCCATAAAATATTAAACACTTAATAAATGTTCTTGTGACTCCCGGGAGCAAAAATAGAATTTATTTTGGACTTAACCTATAGCTATAGCAATCTGGACAGCGTCATACTGGTGGTAGGATAGACACACACAAATACATTAAGCACAGATGATCTACCAGGTTTGGTGACAGAGGAAAATTCTTGAAGCCACTGCCCTGCCCGCTCTTAACTGTGCTCTAATGCCATGCCTGCTGTATACTTCAGCCAGCCTCATAATGATAGGACGTGGTGATTCTGAGGGACTCAGGAAGCATGGATTTATTTAGTGATTTCTGTTCGCTTTGAAAGTTTTCCTTTGGAGCCAGTGAGGAATGAATTGTTTGCCATGTGCTTGATAGGCAGACTTTCAGCGCACATTTCTTAAAGACCAAGTCATGAGGACAGATGTCACCCTCTTCCCCATGTTGCTCCTTTTCCAGCAACGACACAGACTCACATGTTCCATTTTAACAGGCAGAAGCAAGACGAGGTAGGAAAGCAGGGGCCGCAAACCTGCCAGGAAATGAGGAAAGCGGCCCTTCTAGATACACCCGGGGAAGGGCACAAACAGACTGTGGCTGCTCGTCAGAACAGTGTGTGCGGGGTCAAGACCCCCAGCCCTGAGGTGCCCCCAGAAGAGACTGCCCGCCAGCACCAGCGCCTTGTGGAGGGAGGAGGGGGATATGAAGTGACCCGAAGGAGGTGGGGGCCCTTCTTTAAAGACACCTCTGCTCCTGGGGCAGTGCAGAGACTCAGGGGCTGCTCCCGCTTTGACGGGGAGTGTGAGAGGCTGCCTGGAGACCTGCAAAGATCACCACTTGGGAGACAGCCAACCAATCCCCTGGCTCTGGAGGCTAGAGGAAGCCCAGAGAAGCTTCCCGGAGGCTGTCAGGACTCAATCAGTCGGGAGAGGTCTGTTCTCAGGGTTTTATCTTGGGCTTTTATCTGGCCCAGGAGCTCTGAAATTTCTTGTGCAGCCCTAGAGGGTGGAGGCTGGGCCAGCCCTGCTCGGAGGCTGTCAATCAAAGCGACAGGTCAAGAGCCACTTAACCACTCCCCACTCCATCAACCAGCCTCAAGTCCCACTTTCCAGCACCCCTTATGTGGTTCTGCCCCCAAATGGTGACCCAAGATGATTTGAACTGCATTAAGGGCCTGCCATTTTGAGCACCTGCCATGTGCAGCTCTAACTCTAGATCCTGCTGTCTTTCTGTGAAAATGAATGTTCTAACCTGACCCTCTGTGTGAGCTGACCCTGTGCCTTATGTTCTGGAAACCAAATGCCATGCTATTTTAACTCTGTGCTTTCTAACCCAGAGCGTAGTGCTAGGCTTTTGCTCAGCCAGTGATGGCTGTCTTACCGAAGTTACTATAAAGCATAGAGTTCCTTGCAGCTGAGGAATACATTCTTCCATGTGACTGGAACCCACTTGACTCAGCTAGGCCCCCAGGGCTCTGGGAGGGCTTGGGACTTAAAAGTAAACACCCCTGAGTGAAGAAAAGAATTTCACCACTCCTCTGGGTCTTCTGGATTGCCAAGGAGTCCCTGGGTGGTGCAATCGGTTAAGCACTCAACTACTAACCAAAAGTGCAAACACACCCAGAGGCATCTGGAAAGAAAGGCCTATGGAGCAGTTCTGTGCTGTAGGCTTGGGGTGGTCATGAGTTGGAATTGACTGGATAATTGTTTTGGGTTACTAAGTGTCCTTCCTTGCTCCCATAAGGCTCTCCCTAGGCTCCCTCCACCGTGGGTCTCTGTTGTTTGATGGGAGAAAGCCGGGCGTTGTTTGTCCAGGGAAATTTGGAAGGTGAACTTGGCTGGCAGAGGTGAAAGTTTGAACTTCCCCACTAAGCTGGGGGCACAGACTGTTCTTTCCCCAGCTCAGTTTTCTCTGTTACCCATTCTCCTTACACCTCCCTCCCCAGAAACTCTCCCACCTCTCAAGAGGCGGAAGGACGATTACTCACAAAGACAAGTCAGGCACAGAAATAGCCAACCTATTTGTGGTTAAATGCAAGCAGTTTTATTTTTACAGCGAGTTGCTGTATTTTTTTCTAAGTATAAATTATCATCCACCCCAAATGAAACTCCAGTTCCATCTGCAACAGTTCCTACTTTGTTGGTGGTGCCAATTAGTCACAAAACATTGGCACCTTCCGTTGCCCACTCTGTCTGGGGGAAGAAAGAACTGTTGCTTCCAGGGGCCCCCTGATTCGAAACTAGCCTCTTTGGATTCCCTCCCATACCTATCCACCGTCTGGCCACTCCAGCTTCCCGATACTGTGTTCCTCTCTGGTGACGGCCATCAGTTTCCACTACGGCCAACTTGTCCTCTGCAGTGTGGGCAGCTGTCTCTGTTGGGAGCGAGGAGAACAATTGGCCAGGCCCTCTCTTCTGTTGACTTAAACCATGACGTTGGAGTCTTCCTCTAGTTGGTCGTTCAGCTCAGGGCTGCAAAGCACCCGAGGGACCGTCACAAAGTCTGAACGGTCCCTGATCTTTTGGAAAGCAGCAAATGGGGGAACAGACAAGCAGGGCAGATCCTTCTGTCCCCTCTCATTCTTCTTCACCCCTCTCTTCCCTAGGGGTCCCTTCCTTCCACATTGTGACTCGGGGACCTTCTCCTCTGGCCTGATACCCCTCTCCTCGCCCTGTCTGCCCCGGGGTGCCTGCCCCCTTTCTTCCTCGCTCTTTTCTGTCTTGCATTTGCCTCCAGACAGTCCCTGTTCTCTTTGTAGTTCCTGACTATTCCTGCAGGAAACGCCAAGTTCTCCAAGAGGCTGACCTTCTCATCCCCTGGAAAGCCAAATCCAGGTAATGAAACACCTTTTGGAGGTGCCGGGGCTGTGCTCACTTGACTTGTTGCTTTGCTGCTCAGAACCTGCCCACCCAGGAGATGCTTGCTGCCCTCATTCTTCACAGACCTTTGCTTGCGTTAAGGGTCTTTAGGGAAAGCTCCCTTTTTGCCCTTTCCTCTTCCCTCGGGAGGACAGAGTGGCGGCTGGGCTTCCCACAATGGCAGTTTGACCCCACTCTCGTACTTGGTCTTGTGCTCACGGAAACAGCCCAAGAAAAGCCCAGCCTCTCTAAGCTTGCTTTACCAGATCAGGATCGGGCCAGGGCTCAGCGACCACCCCTGGACACAGTAGCTACGAGGGGAGACCTTTGACAGAGGGAATGCTACTGGGCATGATGTGTGGGTCTCCAGCAGGTTTAGGGGCGTCGTGTGACCCCAAGTCCTTCTGCACTGCCCTTGGGGCTTTCCACTGGGCCTGTTCAAAAAACAAGAGGGAGGAGGGAAGGGCAATATTAGCTTAGGGGGCACCGAGCTTCTGTTAATGGGGGTGGAATAATCTGGAAAAGGATAGTGGTGATGGCTGCACAACATGACCAACGGAATCGGTGTCACTGAACTGAGCGTGTAACGACTGTTGAGTGGGCAAATGTCTTGTTATATTTCTTTTTACCACAATAAAATAATTAAAGGCAACGACAACAGGTGGACTTACCTTATGGACCTTAAAAAACAAAAGTACCCCCCACCCAAAAAAAAAAAGGTAACAGGGGCCGGGGGTGATGGGATCTTGTGTCACTGGCTGTGTGGGCAAGAGGTGATTCTGACCGAAGCAGCTGCCCTGGGAAGTGCCTGCACCAGGCTGCGAAAGGATGTGGGCATCGTGACAATGGGGACCATCCCTCCATCCCCGAGAAACCCACTCTGTGTCTGCTTGCTCTTCTCCATTGCATTGGGGGGCCTCATACACTCAATTGGGCATGAGACAGTCTGGAAATGGGTGGTAGGAAGGGAACACATATTTGTTCATTATTTAATGATGTGCCCCCAGCCCCCTCGCCACAGGTCTGTATATAAATCTCGTTTAATCATTATACCTACTTAAGGTAATATTAGTGGCTCCGTTTTACAGATGAGAAAACTGAGTCTTAAAGAGGTTAGCAGTTTGGCCGAGGTCAAATGGCTAGTTACAGAAGGAGACAAGGATTTGAGTCCAATCCCTTTGTTTCCATGACACATGTGATTCTGCCTGTCTGTATAGTATTTCTCTGGGTCCTCTTTCTCCTTAACGCTGGCTGGACCGAGCTGGTCAAGGCAGTCAGCCACCTCCCGTGGTCACCAGCTCGTCCCCACTCTGCATCAGCAGGAAACTCTTCTCTTCAATGTGTCACCAAGTGATGCCATTTGAAACACAACTTCTGCTGATAAGTGTGGGACCATCTGCTTGGCACATCTCAAATGTTTTCAGCAGTGGGAGAGAGCTGTTCTGTTTCCCTGGAGGAGGGAGGCTGAGCCATCCGTGGAGGAGATGCGGGGACTGGACCCTGCAGGCTGACGGTGCATGGCGCATCGGACGGGCCCTCCAGGATGTCAAGGGGCAAAACCCTTGCCATTGTCCCTGACACTCCCTGCGTGGATAAACACTAGTGAGTCTGCGCCCCGTGCTCACTGTTCAGCTGCACTCAACATCCACAGTAAGACTCTCCGTCCTTGGGAAGCTATTGCCTGGGCTACTCTTTCTGCGCCGGTCGTTTGGCCACTGGGTTAGATGTCCGCTGTCTGTGTGTGTTGGCAAAAACCTCTGTCTCCTGCTTCGTTGTGGGAAATGTGCTCCTTTGCTGTGTGCGCTGTCCCCAGACATCGTCGTTTAACTTCAGGCTTGAAACTTCTGCATCTGCATTTGCTTTTTGGCTCATGAAGACAGGCAAAAATCTTAGGCTTAGTTCACAGGTGGGATGGTGGGTTTGGGGGTTTTTGAGCTTCCTTCCTTAGACGTTATGAGGGTGCTGGTTTTGGGGTTTGAAAGAGTCAGGTCTGCCTTTGATTCTTCCGGGGAAATCACTTGACTCAAAGCAGTTGCCAGAGGTGAGCTGGGTGAGTTTTCCTGTGCCTTTTCTGGGTGGCACCAGCCTGAGCGTCGGCTTCGGGCGCTCACAGCCCAACGAGCAGCCCCCTGGCAACATGGTGTCCATTGGAAGGAATCTCCGGCTTGGTCTTGATCCTTGGTGTGAGTATCCTGGCAGTAGTCCAAGGCAGGTGGGTGGGGGCAATTTGACCCGAGGGGGATAGGACTGTCCCATTGAGAGGCATGCAGCAATGAGAAGGTGGCGACAGCCTGCCTCTAGAGCGTGGTTCTCCGCCTGGGCACCATTGACCCTTGGGGCAGGATCATTCTTTGCGGTGGGGGCTGTCCTGTGCGTTGTAGGATGTTTTGCAGCACCCCGGGGTCTGCTATCCTCCAGATGCCAACAGCACTCTCCCCCCAGTTGTGACAACCAAAAATATCTCCACACATCGCCAAAGGTTCCCTGGGGGGGACATCCCTCCCCCTTGGAACCAGTGCTCTAGACAGATCCTGCCGCACACTCTGCATGGGAGCGAGAAGCTTCCTGCTTCTCCGTGCAGACGGCACAGGCTTGAGAGAGACGGGAGCGGGGCATTACTGCGGGACACGAGTGCCTGACAGTGCATGCCTGCCAGGTCCCTTACCTGCCATGGACATTCCTTCTCACCAACAAGCTTCTGTTTGTCCAGGTCACTGCACACACACTCACAGGGAAGAGTATGCCCTTTTGTCCGGAGCTGAAAGGTCCAGCGTGGGTCAGGCTGCTCTTTCTGGTTGCCTAGAAACAAGAGAGGTTTCAGATGGCCCACTCTCCAACCCTGGGCTTGTTGGCTCTTCTTTCTTTTCATTTTACCCTTCCTTTCCTTTCCTTTCTTTCCCTCCTTCCTCCCTCCCTCTCCCTTCCTTCCCTCCTTCCTGTCTGATGTGGAGGAGTGGGAATCCAGGAGTGAGGGGGACTGTGGCCCACTAATGGGAATGTGGAAGGGGACAGCTTCTTTGGTCTCTAGAAAAAACTTTGGAAAGCATTCATGTGTAGGGTTTCAAATGCTCGGCTCCCTCTGACTCTCCTTGCTTTTCCTATCAGCTCCACTGCCCATCTGTCCTCACACTTTTACTGAGAGGTAAACGCAGCTCAATTTCTGGCAGAGCTGCCAGGACTCTCAGAGCTCACATCCTTCGACATCTAT
Organism: Trichechus manatus latirostris; assembly: GCF_000243295.1. Classification (NCBI taxonomy): domain Eukaryota; kingdom Metazoa; phylum Chordata; class Mammalia; order Sirenia; family Trichechidae; genus Trichechus; species Trichechus manatus. The sequence goes on along the minus strand of NW_004443938.1, from coordinate 10,849,411 downwards.
GGAAACCAGCACACCTGTCCTTCCTGCGTGCTGCGGATTCAGAATCACAGTTTGGCATTGCCGTCAGACTCATTGGCAGAGTGCTTGTCAATCTTATATGCCAGCCTTCCAGAAATACATGAAAATAGCAGTGACATGAAGGAAGGGAGGCTCAGAGGGGCCAAGCTGCTGGACTTTGGTCTTGCTTTTTGTGTTTAAAGGGTAGCTCTGAGGCAAAGCCACCTCAGGCATGGGTAGAACAGGCAGGCGTCTTTGCACTGTAATTTGAACAATGTCAAACACTTTTCTTAAAATCTCTTTCGATTCTGTCTTAGCTATCTAGCGTTGCTATAACAAAAACACCACAAGTGGATGGTTTTAAGAAACAGAACTGTATTTTCTTACAGTTTAGGAGGCTAGAAGTCTGAATTCAGAGCACTGGATGGCGGGGAAGGCTTTCTCACTTTGTTGGCTCTGGAGGAAGGTCTGCGTCGATCAGGACAGCCTCTTCTCAGTGGTGTCTGCAGACAGGCCTCTTTCTGGCCCTTGACCCCTCGGCCCCACAGCCTGGCCTCTGCCCTGCTTGGGCAAGTGTTGCAAAGCTCTCTAGATCTGCCTTTAAGTGCCCTGAGGTGCCCCACTCTGCCAGGAAGTCTCCTGCCTGACGGCACTCACCTCTCCCTCTCTCTGTGGGTGGGTCGGCTCCTGGGCAATCTCATGCTGGTCTCTTGGCTCCGCTGCCACTGTTTCTCTGTTGCTGCTTCTCCCCGTCTTGCACCATTTCTGGTGTTACAGCTCTCTCTCTGTGTCTCCTGGTTCCAGGAAGTTCTCAGCGCAGGGACTCTTCTTCGTGATGGTACTGAGGTCCCTCTCTCTGCTTGCTTCTCTCTCCTTTTGTCTCTTGTAAGATGCAAGGTGTGACTCAAGTAAGGGTGTGACTTGAATAAAGGTGGTGAGGGTGGTGACGGGGTAAGAGTGGTAACTTGGGTCACACCCTCTAGCAAGGTGGTGACTCAAGATACAACCCACCCTAATCCTGCCTCATTAACATAATGGACAACTCATTCCCAAATGAGACCATAACCACAGGCATAGAGACTAGGATTTACAACACATTACAAAATGGAGGATAATTATATCAGATCACAAAATGGAGGGTAACCACACAATACTGGGAATCATGGCCTAGCCAAGCTGACACGTATTTTAGGGGAACACAATTCAATCCATAACACTTCCAAACACCTACACTTCTTTTTACTTTTGTGGGAAGCTGGTGGATGTTTTGTTCTACCCTCTACTATCATCAGCCTTGCTTGCAGTGGCTCATGCAAGGTGCTGGAGACTGAGCAGGGTGAGGAGGCACCCACATGGGGGGGCAGCCCTGTTGGGGCAAAGGTCATGGTGGTGGTGACTTGGCAGGTGGTGTTGGTGTCCCAAAGGGTGAGGAGGGCATCTGCATGGGGGTGTTTGAGCTCCTGTGGGTGGGGGTGCACCTCAGGACAGGGGACGGGGGTAGCAGTGGCCTGACATGAGGTGATGGAGCCCAAGCAAAGTGAGGAGGTATTCTGTGCAGGGATGGGGAAGGGCAGTGGTGGACGTAGGAGATTGTTTACATATAGGAAAGTTGATAAAATAAGTACATATATTGAGGACAATGGGGGCTAGGCTTCTTGCTATCAGAAAAGGGAGGTAGGTACAAGTATAGAAAAGAAGAAAACTAAAATGAACTCAGCACCGTTATTGAAATAGGAGACATTGGTGTGAATTCACGGTTTTCAATAGATATATAGAAAGATATAGGAAGAAATATAACTGTAAGTAGGTGTATGTATGAGTGTACATATATGTATTTGTACACGTATATTCCTTACTTCTGTCCACTGAGAGGGCCTGGGAACAGTAACACCCGAGTAACAATGAGAACACCTAGCACCCAGATCTTGGCTTCTAAGCACCATTCTCCACTAAACGGACCCAGGGCTCCTTGGAGAAATGGCTGATTCTAGGAACTGGTGCAGAAAATGTATAAGATGAGTCTAGAACATTTTCTTATTCCAGAAAATAGTGAAGTGCTTAAAGAATGATGGGGGATGTCAAAAAGACATAGACAATGGCTTGAAGAGGCTCTCACTGGCCACACTGGAACAATTTGAGCATCAAAATAAATATAACCAAAAACCAAACCCTTTGCCATTGAGTTGATTCCAACTCATAGCAACCCTATAGGACAGAGTAGAATTGCCTCATACGGTTTTCAAGGAGTGCCTGGTTGGTTAGCAGCCGTAACTTAACCACTACGCCACAAGGGTTTTCCTAAAATAAACACAGTAATGGAATATAATCCATTGAATAAAATAGGAAACCATGAGTTTATACTGATATAAAAATATAAATGATTAATTGAAAGTTTGATGAGAAAATAGATAGCTACATAGTCTCAAAGTATCTCTTCCCTGAATACTTACCAATTACAAAGGAAAAAAAGTAACTTCATGGTAGAGGAGCCCGACAGAGACACCACCTTATCAAGGGTGAGTGTGAACATCATTGCAATGGGATGGACTGAGAGTATGCACTGCTTGATGGAATGCAGTGAACCAAATGCAGCATCACTTCTGTGATATTCTTTTTTTTTTTTTTATTGTTGTAGTTTAAATGAAGTTTACATTTCAAGTTAGTCTCCCATACAAAAACTTACACATGCATTGTTATGTGACTCTAATTGCTCTCCCCATACTGTGACAGCACACTCCTCCTTTCCACTCTTGATTCCCCATGTCCATTCAACCAGCTGCTAACTCTCTCTGCCTTCCCATCTCACCTCTGGAGAGAAGCTGCCTGTTTAGTCTCTTGTATCTACTTGAGCTAAGAGGCACATTCCTCATGAGTATCACTTTATGTCCCACATTCCAGTCCAATCCTTGTCTGAAGAGTTGGCCTTGGAAATTGTTTTAGTTCTGGGCTGATAGAGAATCCAGGGGCCATGCTCTCCGAGGTTCCTCCAGTCTCAGTCAGACCATTAAATCTGGTCTTCTTACTAGAATTTGAGTTCTGCACCCGAGCTTTCTCCTGCTCCATCTGGGACTCTCTGTTGTGTTCCCTGTCAGGGCAATCATTGGTGGTAGCTGGGCACCATCTAGTTCTTTTTGTCTCAGGCTGATGAACTCTCTGGTTTATGTGGCCCTTTCTGTCTCTTGGGTTAATACTTTCCTTGTGTCTTTGGTGTTCTTCATTCTCCTTTACTCCACGTGGTTGGAACCAATCGATGCATCTTAGATGGCCACTTGCAAGCTTTTAAGACCCCAGATGCCACTCACCAAAGTAGGATGCAGAACATATTCTTAATTAGCTTTGTTATGCCAACTGACCTAGATCTCCCCTGAAAGCATGGTCCCCAGACCCCTACCCCTGCTACTCTGTCCCTCAAATTGTTTGATTGTATTTGGGAAACTTCTTAGCTTTGGTTTAGTCCAGTTGTGCTGACCCTGTAGTGTGTGCTGTCCTTCCCTTCAGCTAAGATAATTCTTATCTACTATCTAGTTAGTAAATAATCCTCATCCTCCCTCCCTACCCTTCTAACCATCAAAGAATGTTTTCTTCTGTGTTTAAACCTTTCCTAGAGTTCTTATAATAGTGGTCTTATACAATATTTGTCCTTCTGTGACTGAATAAATTCACTCAGCATAATACCCCCCAGATTCCTTCATGTTATGTTTCACGGCTTCATCATTGTTCTTCTTCGTTGTGCAGTATTCCATTGTGTGGATATACCATAATTTGTTTATCCATTCGTCCATTGATGGGCACCTAGGTTGCTTCCATCTTTTTGCTATCGTTAACAGTGCTGCAATGAATATGGGTGTGCATATATCTATTTGTGTGATGGCTCTTATTTCTCTAGGATATATTCCAAGGAGTGGGATAGCTGGATAGTATGGTACTTCTATTTCTAGCTTTTTAAGGAAGCGCCAAATCGATTTCCCAAGTGGTTGTACCATTTTACATTCCCACCAACAGTGTATAAGTGTTCCAGTCTCTCTACAACCTCTCCAGCATTTATTATTTGGTGTTTTTTGGATTAACGCTAGCCTTGTTGGGGTGAGATGGTATCTCATTGTAGTTTTGATCTGCATTTCTCTAATGGCTAATGATCGTGAGCATTTCTTCATGTGTCTATTAGCCGCCTGAATATCTTCTTTTCTGTGATATTCTCGCCCAAGATGCAGAAATCTAATCCAACATATTCTGAATTCAATCATGAGGAAATATCAGACAAGTCCAAATCAATGGACATTCTACAAAATAACTGGATTGTAATCTTCAAAAATGTCAAGGTCATGAAAGTCAAGGAAAGACCAAAGAAATGTTCCAGATTGAAGGAACATAAAAGAGACCCAACAACTAGATGTAACTTGTGATTCTGAACTGGATCTTTTTGCTATAAATGATCAATTGGATCTTTGATCAATTGGATCAATTTATACTGGAACAATTGGTGACATTTAAATGGGGTCTGAAGATTAGATGGTTGAGATGTATCAATGTTAATTTCCTGGTTTTGGTGGCTATACCTAGGTCATAGTCTTTTTAATTGCCTCTTATTCATGCAAAAGCTGGGCAGTGAAAAAGGAAGACACAAGAAGAATTGATGCATTTAAATTGTGGTGTTGACTAAGAATATGAATACACTGTGGACTGTCAGAAGAATGAACAAATCAGTCTTAGAAGAAATACAACCAGAATGCTCCTTAGAAGGGAGGATGAAGAAACTTCATTTCTCCCACCCCCAACACACAAACATGGAAAGCGCCCTGAAGGTTCAGAGGGTTCAGACTTCTAAGTAGTTTGGTGAGCTTAGCCTGTGGGGGTGTGGCGCGTGGGGTTGGGAAGTGCAGAAGGAAGTGAGGTCCCAAGAGCCAAGTCGAAGGGTCTGGGTTTTATTCTATAGTCAATTGGGAGCTGTGGGAGGATTTTTAACTCATTCACTGAATCAATTAACATTTATTGAAATCCTTCTATGCTCCAGGAACTTTGCGGGAATGGAATGTTCTAGTGGTTAAGTGTTGAGTGCTGGGGTTAGGGAGACAGGTTTGGGTCCCAGATCCACCACTTACATACTGCGTGGCCTTGGGTGTGCTCCCAACTTCTCTGCATCTCAGCTCGTTATCTGCATATGGGGATAAGAATAGTATCTCTCTCAAAGGGCCCTGGGATAATGAAATGAGTCACGCTTGGACTGTGTCCAAGGTCTATGCACTCAGTAAATGGCAGTGATCAATTAGCTCCGTCAGCTGTGGCCCCTGCCCTCGGGGAGGTTATAACCTCGCAGAGAGAAGCGCACGCGGTCAAGCCTGCACTAAGGCACTCGCAATGCTTTGGTGGACGCCGGCTGTGGGCTGGGAGTGCTTAGGGTGGTGTGAGCCCCAGCTTGGCAGGGACAGGAGGAAGTCAGGGCAGGCTGAGTCTAGGGAAGGATGGGGCATGTGCCAGATGAACTAGGCCTGGGGTCAGGGGAAGGGTGGTTTTGGGAAGAGGGAGCAGTGTGATCAAAGGCAGGGAGGGTGACCAGACAGCTTGAGGAGCGGGATGCGGGGAGCAGAGCGGATGTGGGTCAGGGGCTTCTGCCAGACGTAAGCCTGGAGTTTAGGGCAGGTGGGGCCGAACCCTAGAGGGCCTCAAATGCCATATCCAATAGCGTCCAATAGGCATCCAGTAGGGAAAGAGGAGGTGGTTACGGGCTGTATGCAGGGGAATGACAAAATCAAAGAGGTCTGTGAGAAGGATCCCACTGGGGTCAGTGTGGTGTGTGGATGAGATTGGTGTGACTAGACGCAGGGTGACCTGGTAGGAAGCATTTATGACAATCCAATGGGGAGACGATGAAGGTCGGAATTAAGGTACAATAACGAGGACAAAGAGGAGACATTGAGGAGATAGAAGTGACAGGACCCGTGGAGAGACAGAGGGAGGGCCTGCCTGGCAAACAGTCCAGGATTTTGGCTTGGAAGCCTAGGACTATGGAGGAAGCATGAAACAGGGAGGGAAGATCTGATTTTGGTTTTGGATCAGCTGAGGGTAGCGAGCTGCCAGCAAGAGGTCCAGCTGGAGACACCCAGAGGGCTTTGGATCTGTGAACCTGAACCTTGGGGAGTTATTGGGGCCAGAGCTACAGATGTGGATGTCACTGGCACATGGTGATGGTTGAAATGGCAGAGCTGGACACTATCACCACGGAGAGCCTGTAGAGTAGGAAGGGAAGAGGCCAAAGGGCAGTGGACAAAGAGCTGTGGCAAAGGAGACAGAGAAGGAACAACCAGGAAGGCAGGGGGAGAACGGAGGGAAGAAAGTGCAGCTAGGCTGTGGCATGATCCCAGAGACAGAAGCAGGAGGGCTGTGACCTTTTGGGAGTAGACTGCCAGGCCTTTGTTTTGAGGCACTTCTGGGTGGGTTCAAACCTCCTATCTTTTCGTTAGTAGCTGAGCACTTACCTATTTGCACCACACAGGAACTATAGATACTCCTTGCAACTCCTTTATTTTACAGAGAGGAAATTATCTATGTAATTCCACAGTGTACATTTTTTGGGGAAACAGGAGGAGAACTGGAGAATATTTGACTCCCTTTTGGAAGACTTGGCTAAAAGTGCTGTGCTGATGACGAAGGGACCAGTTCACTTCTATTATTTGTCCTGATGAAAGAATACATCGGAATTTTCCATTCTGACATCAATTATCGTTACTGAAAGGGGTGAAGCCTGTTGCCCTTCATCAACAGAAGTGCTTGCTGAGGATGGAGTGACTGGGTGCCACCAGCTTCCCAGAAGCCAGTGGGAGCAGAGCCAGGGTTTCTGGAGACAACCTTTCCCTGGTGGTGGTGTTGCTGTGAGGGGTTTGGCCCTGGGTAGATGGTGCTTTAATAAATGAAATCACGTCAGGCTTTAGGGCAGGAGTCCATCCTTTCAGGCTTCTAAGAAAGATCATTACTGATGATCAAGTTGATCAAGGTGACTGCTTCTGTCGGCATGAAGGCCATTTAAAAACGTCCCAAAGGCATGGGTGAGAGAACTTCATACATAAATGAAAGGTGGGCAATGAGCTGGATGAGGGGGTAGAAGTACCACTGACTTGGGCCTGGCAATTGAGGCTCTGGTTCTGGCTTTGCTACTAACTAAATCTGTAGTCTTGGTTTCGTCGGAGTTAATTTCCACATCTGTAAAATAAAGGGGTGGCGTGCAGTATCTATAGCCCCTGGGTGGCACAACTGGTTAAGTGCTCAGCTTAACCAAAAGGTTGGAGGTTCGCACACACCCAGAAGCACCTTGGAAGAAAGGCCTGGCAATCTGCTCCCCAAAGGTCACAGCCTTAAAACCCGATGGAGCACATTTCTACTCTGACACCCATGGGGTTGCCATGAGTCGGAATTGACTCGACGGCAACCGGTTTGGTTTTTTTGTTTTGGTGGTATCTGTGTGATTTCTTCAGGCTCTATGCCCAGTGATCCCCAGGGTCCAGACAGACTTGTAACAGTAAGAGAGGTGTGTTGAAGAAAACCTCAAGCCTCACCCCCTATGTTTCCATAAAATACCCCAGTTTCTGGGGGAAAAAACTAACATGTATGACAAAGTGTTGTATTTACGAAGAATTCTTGCAACTCAATTAAGAGAGGGCAAAGAAAATGCAAAAACACTCTATGAAGGAAGAAATACAAGGGACCTTAACATGAAAAAAAAGTCCGACCTGATTTACAATCAAATAAATGCAATTTTTAAAAAATTGTGCTTTAGGTGAAAGTTTACAGCTTAAGTTGATTTCTCATATGAAAATTTATGCACTTATTGTTTTGTGACATTAGTTGCAATCCCCACAATGTGACAGAGACACCCTGGGTTCCCTGTGTCCCAGTTCCCGTCTCTTCCTGCCTTCTCACCCTACCTCCGAGAGGAGCTGCCATTTGGTCTCGTGTATCTGATTGGCACTAAGAAGCACAATCCTCACGTGCATGGTTTCTTGTCTTACAGTCCAGTCCAACCTTTGTCTGACGAGTGGGCTTCGGGAATGGTTTCAGTTCTGGGTTAACACAGCATCTGAAGGCCATAGTTGCAGGGATTCCTCCAGTCTCAGTAGACCATGAAGTCTGGTCTTTTTATATGACAAATAAATGCAAATTTTGAAACAAGGTACTTTTTTTGTTATCGTCTATCAAATTTGGGAATTTGAAAAATGGAGATGTGGGAAAAAACCAACCTTCTTACACCATGAACAAAATCACTCATATACTGTGGATGGCAGTATAATTGGTACAGTTATTTTGGAAGACAATTTGTCAATCTGCCTTAAAATCTTTAAAAACTTTTATACCCTTTGATCCAGAAATTCCACTTTAGAAATGTGACTTAGGGAAATAGAGACATGCACAAAATTTGCACCAAAGAAAGCTCATTACGGTGCTTTGTTTTTTAAAATACTGAGAACCAGAAGCAACTACATGTCCAATGTTAAGGGATTAAGTAAAAATAAATTAAGATGTCACTGAACTGTACACGCAAAAAAGTGTTGAAATGGCAAAACTTTTGTTATATATACTCGCCGCAATAAGAAAGTAAAATAAATGATTCTACCTCCAAGTAGTGACTATTTAAGTCCTGTGTTAGAGTACGTGAGAAAATGTCACATGACAATACAATGTGGAGTGAAAAAGAACAGGATATCAAAACAGATCACCGTATTTTCACCCAAATAATGCACGCCTTCTTCATTTGCTTGTCAACCACTCTCTCTCCCTGTGAGGTATTTTCTTAATAGTCCACTATGCCAATTTGTTTTTTTTACATGTTGTAAAAAAATTAGCATAAGTGTTTATGAAAATACCTCACAGGGGAGGCAGTGGTTGGCAAACAAACGTAGAAGGCTCGAGTTATTTGCATAAAAATATAGGTATGAAATGCAATCTCAATTTTAAACAAAGAGTGTGTGTGAGATATTGAAAAAAAGACTAGCATGTGCTCCCCAAATGGTAAATTGGGTTAATCTTGAGTAGTGGTTTTATGTGTGATTTTTTTTCCACCTGAATTTTCCAAAAATTTTCAATGAATATATATTAGTTTTGTAATTAGAAAAAAGGCAATAATAACAATAAAAAAGAATAGCTTCATTTGTATTAAGTTTAGCGAACCAAAACCAAACTCACTGCTGTTGAATGGATTCCAACTCATGGCGAGCCCACCTGACAGACAGAGTAGAAGTGCCGCATAGGGTTTCCGAAGCTGTAATCTTTATGGAAGTAGATCACCAGGTCTTTCTCCCGAGGAGCCACCGGTGGGTTCAAACCACCAACCTTTAGGTTTGTGGCTGAGGGCTTAACCACTGCACCACCAAGGCTCCTATAACATGAGCCTGATTGGGGGAAGAGTTTTTCTGGTGGAGACCCCTTTTGCACAGGCCAACCAACCATCCAACCAGTTGCCGTTGAGTTGACTTCAGCTCACAGCAACCCCATGTGTGTCAGAGTAGAACAGTGCTCCACGGGCTTTTCAAAGGCTCATTTTTTGGACGTGGATTGCCAGGCCTTTCTTCTGAGGTGCCTTTGGGTAGACTGGAACCTCCAATCTTTCGGTTAGCAGCTGAGTGTGTTAACCATTTGCACAGGCAATGGTAGTTAATCAGAACCCGCAGCCTACTTACCGGACAGTGGATTCAAATGTGGAGAAACTAAGTCTGACCCTGTGATCGGCAAACCCCCAATTAGAAAGAAATTGAGTCCTTAGAAATGAGACAAAATCCTCCTTTGACTTGAGGGAATATGGTGCCTTCAATTCCACAGGTAGGAAGGACTGAGGGCAGACTAGGCTGGAAACGTTACATAGAGACAGGCTGGAAAGGTAAGGTCTTGCAGAGAGTGTCAGGCCCCAGAGCACCTCGGGAGATGCTCAGGACCAGGCATCAGGAGTCCTCAGTGAGAAGCTTCCTGGAACCGGCTGTGGAATGTCAGCCTAGCTCACAGTCACTCTGGGTTCTATTTATTCATCTGTAAAACGAGGGGCTTGATTAGAGCAGAGGTTTCCAGACTTTTCCGACGGGAGCCTGGCTTGGCCGACCCGAGTCCCTGCCCCGGCTGGCTCTGCGGTAGGAGCGGTGTGAGTGTGTGAATATATTCCTGACGTAGGAACTCCATAGCGTTGTGCAACGCAGCGGCCCTGGGCTTGCCTGGTGTTAATCCTTAGTTTTTCCCTGTAAAATGGAGACAGTGACACCTTCCTTATCAGCCTCCCAAGCTGATCGTAAGGATCCAAAACTAGGTTGAAAGTGCAGAAACTTTGCATTCTAAAACCCTGTACAATGGAATTCTTACCACCCAGCTTACTTCTTTCTCCCTGAGAATTTCTTTTATAAGAAGGAGAGGATGGGGGGGGTGCCTCTATGATGCTGCCAACAATGCTTGCCATCCCCGACTCGGCCCTTTTGTACTGAGGTTTCCTCACTTGTGTCACCGGCCTCTCTGGGGCGCAGAGGGTGTGAGGACCACCTGTGCCAGGTAACCGTCCATCTCTGCAAACACAATGGCTGCGTAGACACAGCCGGCAGTGAGAACGCTGGGTTGCCATGGAGACAACATGTGGTCCCCAGTGACTAATCCTACCATGCAGATGCTTGCTCTCATCTCCATGGCTTTCTCAGAACTCAGCTGTGTGGTATTTGCTCTGCCTTTGGGGAAGCATTGCTGAGCCAAAGCAAAATTATTCTGAGCTAGACTGTTTTGTCAGGTAGCAGCAATGACTCTTCCCAAACTCAAATACCCCAGCCATCCACCGACAGAGATGAGTAATACACAAAGTGACCAAGAAGCCTGGAGGAAGGAAGGCGTTAGGGGTGGTAAGCATGTAGGCTTGGCTGGGTTCGAGGCACTGCTTACCATTTGCCAATTCACTTCAGACTGAAATCCGGTTTGGTCTGGGGAATGTGATTTCATTTAAGTCCCCCCATGATGCCAAAACAATTTGGAGGGCTATAACTCAACGAGAATTAGTTTTAATGGGATTTTTATCTGCATTCCAATCACCTGATGATCAAAGTTTGCCTAAGTATCCCATCCACAAGTTACTCTCTAACCACTAAAGAGCTGTTTTCTTTAGATACAATGCCCTGGGCGTAAAGGATCGGTTTGCTCTCATGTGCAAGCACTGTGCATTCTCAGGACCATTGCAATGGGCTTTATTTCTTGGAACAACTCGACAAGTATTTACTGAGTGCCTGCTGTGTGCCAAGCACTGGGAATTCGGACATGAAGTCCTGTCTTCAAGGAGCTTACAGTTTTGTGGGGAAGATAACTTGACTACAAGAAGGAATGTCGTCTCTACAAAGACAACTAAAGAGTAACACCAGAGTGGGAGAAGGGAGTATTGGAAGAGGAAAGGATGGTAGAGTGGGACGCTGGGGAGGATGAATGGGTGCAGAGGAGGCCTGGGGAACAAGAACAGGAGATTCAGCGCGAGAGTTCCGGCCAGAGACCTGGGGAGAAAGGTAAGAGACTTTGTATGGCTGCAAAAGACCTCTTTAAAGTGTTCAAAAGCAAAGGTGTCACTCTGAGGACTAAAGTGTGCCTGACTCAAGCCATGGTCTTTTCAATTGCCTCATATGCATGTGAGAGCTGGACAATGAAAAAGGAAGACTGAAGAAGAATTGACACGTTCCAACTGTGGTGCTGGCAAAGTATTGAATATACCGTGGACTGCCAGAAGAATGGACGAATCACTCTTGGAGCAAGTACAACCAGAATGCTACTTAGAAGGAAGGATGGTGAGGCTTCGATTCGCTTACTTTGGACACGTCATCAGGAAAGACCAATTGCTAGGAGAGGACGTCATAGTTGGTAAAGCAGAGGGTCGGCGTAAACGAAGGAAACCTCCATGAGATGGGTTGATGCAAGAGCCACAGCAATGGACTCAAACAAAGCAATAATTATGAGGGTGGCGCAGGACTGGGCAACATTTAGTTCTGTTATCCATCAGGTTGCCATGAGTCTGAGCCCCCTTGATGGCTTCTAACAACAGAACAACCTGTAAGATTAAGAGACTAGGAGTTTGGCCTTAGATGACTTCTGCATTTGAAATTTATAATCAGGCATGCACAGTAATGAACATTGTGTGTGCTGGCCTATTACTCTTTGTTTTATGAAGTTTTCTTATTAAACATTTAGGTACTCAAAGGAATACGAGGAGTGTCTTAGTTACCTAGCGCTGCTATAACAGAAATACCACAAGTGGATGGCTTTAACAACCAGAAATTTATTCTCTCACAGTCTAGGAGGCTAGAAGTCCGAATTCAGGGCACCAGGTCCAGGGGGAAGGCTTTCTCCCTCTGTCAGCTCTGGAAGAAGGTCCTTGTCATCAATCTTCCTCTGGTCTAGGAGCTTCTCAGAGCAGGGATCCTGGGTGCAAAGGACAAACTCTGCTCCTGGCACTGCTTTCTTGGTGGTATAAGGTCCTCCTGTCTCTCTGCTCGCTTCTCTCTTTTATATCTCAAAAGAGATTCACTCATGATACAACCTAATCTTGTAGATTGAGTCCTACCTCATTAACATAACTGCCTCTGATCTTGCCTCATTAACATCATAGAGGTAGGATTTACAACACACAGGAAAATCACATCAGATTATAAAATGGTGGACAATCACACAATACTGGGAATCATGGCCTAGCCAAGTTGACACACATTTTTGGGGGATACAATTCAATCCATAATAAGAGGATATGGAATATGTGGTTAATTGCCTCCTTTGCTATGAGACCAGAAGAATTGGATGGTGTCTGGCTACCATTACTGAACATTTTGATCAAAGAGGCTGTAAAATAATCCTGATCAAAAGGGGAAAGAACAGAATTTCAAATTTTCATGGACTCCAGACTTTCTGGTGCCATGGGGGCTGGATGAACCCCTGAAATTATTGTCCTGAGATAATGTTTAAAACTCAAACCAAAAATACCTCCTGAAGTCTTCTTAAAACCAAACAATAGTTTAGCTTAAGTAGTAAAAAATGTTTGCCTTGAGCATTGTGCTCTTGTAAAAACTATCCATATGGGATCAAAGTGACAAGAAACAACTCGAAAGCTTAGACAGGAACTGTTATGGATTGAATTGTGTCCCCCCGCCAAGTGTTGTAAATCCTAACTTCTATGCCTGTGGTTATAATCTCATTTGGGAATGGGTTGTCTTTCTTATGTTTATGAGCTATGATTAGCGTAGGGTGTGTCTTGAGTCAATCTCTTTTCATCTATAAAAGAGATGAAATCAGCAAGCTAAAGAAGATGCCAAGCCACATGAAGATTACCCAGGAGCAGAAGCTCAAAGAGACAAAGACCTTCCTCCAGAGCCAACAGAGAGAGAAAACCTTCCCCAGAGGTGTAGCGAGGGGCAGGGTCAGAGGGGGCCCCTAGCCCCCTCGGCACGAGTCCAAGGGGGCGCCAGATGAGGCGCGGAATGACACTCTGAGACACCACAAATATGAAAGGTGCCTGACTGAGGCCACCCGTGGGGGTGGGTGGGGAGGCATTTCTGCTGACTCTGCGCCACTATCACTTTCTATTTATCTTGAACGTGGGGAGGGGATGGAACTTAGAGATGGCCCCTGGGTGCTCATTACCTTCTGTATGCCTCTGATCAGAGAGGGCCTGCTAAGGTGTCATGGGACCTCAGGGCAGGGTTGTTCCCACAGGGCCTGGGAGGCACCCACTGGGCCTGGGGAGCTTCCACTGGGCCTGGGGGTCACCTAACGGGCCTGGGGGGCTCCCACTCGGCCTGGGGAGCTCCAACTGGTCCTGGAAGGCACCCACCGGGCCTGGGAGGCATTGTTCTGTTTTGTGAAGGAGGCTGTTTTAAGAAGAGGAGACAGCACATGTGGAAGCATAGAAGCTGGGTCTTAGGTCGAGTTCCTTAGCAGCAAGCGACTTATTAATAAGTAAGGATAAAGCAGGCAAGGAGTGGGAAGCAGAAGAGGGATGGGGAGGAAGGTAAACACAGTGCGATTTCAGGCCTTCCTGCAGAGGGCAGCTTCGGTCTGATCTCACGGGGTGTTCAGCTGTGTAAGCCACAGCTCAGGGTTGTCCCAACCCCAGGCACGGGGCTGGGCCTCCACACACCAGCGCCCCTTCAGTTAGCCGGATCTGGGGAGACCTGAGCCAGTACAGCTTCCCGGAGGAGGCGGCCCTGGGCCTTGTCGTGTGATGACAGGGCAAGGCATGCAGGTTCTCCGATGGGGTGCCCAAGAGCATTGCCGGAAGCCCACAGGTGCCAGTTCGCACCTGGATGAGGACCAAGGCCCCAGCCCTGACTGCAGGCAGGCCAAAGAGCAGCATGGAGCACTGAGGGCTGGGCCGGCCCCTGATACCCAGAGGCTAAGTGCACTCAGCTATTTCAACAGAAGTCACAGAAAAGTCCTCTCTCTCTTCTGTTGCTGAGCTGGGGCCCGGGGAGAGGTGGGCAGCAGGCCTGGGCCCCGAGGGTCAAGCCCTGATGGGGGCAGTCCAGGAAGGTGGATCTGCTTTGTGGCAACTGCTGGCCCCTTCGGTGGTCCTCACTTCCCATCCCTCCTCCCGTCTCTCAGGGCCCCCACCTGGGCCTTTTGGCCTCCAGCCTTATCCTCTCTAATCCAGTCTCTTGGAGTTGCCAGAGGGTCCTTCCTAACAGCAAATTTGGCGCTGTCCCTCCCCCTGCCTGCCACCTTCCGTGGCTCCCTATTGCCCTCAGGATAAAGACCAAAGCCTCCGTGTGGCTCCCGAAGCTTCTCCTGGTGATGGAGATGCTTAAGCCACAGGGACTGAGAGCAGCAAATTCTAGACGGAAACCCAGAATCCCTGCAGCCCCTCAGAACCCACAGGTACTGAGGGCAGCAGCCCTGCTGTCCAGGAGGAGCCGCTGCGGAAGCTGCCCCCCCCCCAGCCTCCCTCTACACCTTTGCCCTGTAATTAATTTATGGAAAGCGTCTAAACTGCGGGTCAGCACCATCCAGCAAACTTCTTCTAACCCCTGCCGCCACGGGAAGGGGCAGCCCCTGGAGGTGGAGCTTTCTCTCAGTGTTTAAATCTGGTTTTTCTTCAGGAGAAAAACCCAAAGTGAAAATTTAAGGTCTTACTTCCACAGCCACCTTCGGCGTGAGGAGGTGCCCAGGTGGTGTTTGGAGCCTTGCTGCCCTAGGCGGGCCTCTGGGGGCAGGGAGTCCAGTTCATCCAGAAATCCTTGTTATGGATTGAATGAAAAACACGAATCTGTTGGCGTTGAGTCGTTTCGTTTCACAGCGACCCTACAGGACGGAGAACAACTGCTCCATAGGGTTTCCAAGGCTGTAAATCTTGACGGAAGCAGACTGCCTCATCCTTCTCACTCTGAGTGGCTGGTGGGTTCGAACCACCCACCTTTGGGTTAGCAGCCGAGTGCTTAACCACTGCACCACCAGGGCTCCTTGGAGTGAATTACATTCCCCCTAAAAGATACGTTGAAGTCTTAACCCGTGGTACTTGTGAACATGACCTTGTTTGGAAAGAGGGTCTTTGAAGATGTTATCAATGGGTTAACATAAGGCCTCATTGGAGTAGGTGGGTTCTAGCCCTATATGACCGGTGTCTTTATAACAGGAGAAGAGACACAGAGACGGAGACAGAGAAGGATGCCGTGGGACACTGCAGCTGCAAGCCAAGGGACGCCCAGAGGAGTAGCGAGGGGGCAGATAAAGGGGGACACTTCCCCCAGGCGCCAGTCCCAGGGGGCACCAGATGCGGTGCGGAATGACATTCCGAGGCGCCATAAATATGAAAGGCGCCTGACTGGGACAGCCAGAAAGGGGGGAGGAAGACGTTTCAGCTGACACGTCACCGCGATCGCTTCGTGCCCTCGCCACACCCTGGAGCTGGCACCCTGAATTCCAACTTCCAGCCCCCTGAACTGTGAGAGGATAAATTTCTGTCTGTTAGAGCCACCCATCCGTGGTATATCCGTTACAGAAGCGCAGATGACTGAAACAGGAACCTCAGGGGGCAGTGAGTTTATGTTCGTGGAGGAGGAACAACTCAGTATAGGAGGGTGGGAACGGTCGCACGACTGGAAGATTGTGATCAATGTTGCTGAAATGCACATGTAGAAATGGTTGAATTGATGTATGTTTTGCTGTGTATCGGAGCCTGGATGGCGCAGTGGTTAAGAGCTCAGCTGCTAACCGAAAGGTTGGCAGTTCGAATCCACCAGCCGCTCCTTGGAAACCCTAAGGGGCAGTTCTGCTCTGTCCTGTAGGGGTGCTATGAGTTGGAATCGACTCAACAGCAATGGGTTTGGTTTTGGGGGTTTGGGTATATTCTCAACAACAACAACAAAATACATAAATAAATAAGAACAGTTAGGCACTTGAGAACAGTGAAAACAAAGACCAACACAGCTGGAACCTGCCCTTACTGATGTTCTTCAAACACCTCATGCTCGGTGCTCCCCAAGCCAAGCTCTGAGTCCTCCAAATCCCCTGCCGGCTGCTCCTCCTGTTCCTGCTCTTGGTCATTAGTAGCTGATCTCCACAGCCTCATTCAGTGGAAATCTCTATCTCTCCTTTACCCCTCACAGTCACGCAGGTCTGAGCTGGCTGCTCTGGAATGTCTCTGGATGTCATTTTCTGCTTTCACTCCTTCAGCCACTATCCTAGTTATTACGTCTTGCCAGGACTATTTCAACAACCTGCTCTGGTTTCTTTGCTCCGTTTGTTGCCCCCTTCCACCTAGCCTTCAGACTAATCCCGAGAAATGTTGTTAAAACACAGTTCAGGTCATATCCTAAACTGTGTCAAAATTTTAATGGCTCGTTTGCCAACGGCATGCTTCTCACACTGCGGCTCAGATCCACCTGCCGTCAAAATCCCCTAGAACATGAAAATTCAGAGCCAAGGGCCCCATCCCAGACTTTCTGAACCAGGGAAGCCCTGGAATTTGCATTTTTGATCAGCACCTCCCGGCGATTTTTCGGCACCATCACTGGATGGGCAGTAGCCTGTAGAATAAGACTGACACTTAAGAAACATTTTAACTAGCCTTTTGTGCTTCTCTCCGGCTGTTAATTTCCATATAAATCAGACCCTCACCCAAAGATTGACCAAAACCCACCCAAACCCACCGCCGGTTAAGTTGTTTCTGACTCAGAGCACCCCTATAGGACAGAGTAGAAGTGCCCTATAGGGTTTCCAAGGCTGTAAATCTTTACGGAGGCAGACTGCCACATCTTTCTTCCATGGAGCAGCTGGTGGATTTGAACCACTGACCTTTTGGTTAGCAGCCAAGCGCTTTAACCACTGTGCCACTAGGGCTCCTAAAGGTTGACCAGACTCCTCAAATTCCAAGAGCATTCTGCACCCTCCTGCCCCCATGACTCTGTCCATGCTGTTCTCTCTTTTTTTAAATTACCTTTCTTTCCCTTCCTCAACTAACAAACTCCTATTGACCCTTCAAGGCCCAGCCCTATAAGCTCTCCTGGAATTTCTGAGACACTGCATTCTGCTGTGTGCTTGCCCAGCACTTAATCAAGGTCTCTTGTCTTCCACTTATCATACTGAATTAGATTTAGTTGATAACACGTCTGTCTGCCCCTTGCAAAGCTATGCTGAAGACTGTGTCTTATTCATTTCATTATCTTAACACTTATTCCAGTGACTGACACCATCAGTAAATCAAATTATATCCAGAATCCACCCAGGTCTTACTGCCTCCACCACTGTGCCCTGGTCCACGCCGCCATCAGCTCTCCATCTGGATTAGTGCAATGGCCTCCCATCTGGCCTCCTTCTTTCTGCCCATGTCCCGCAGAGTCCAATCTGATCACAACAGGCATAGTCAGTGTGCTTTACCTCCCCCAGCACAGATTATTTACATATGTATTCATGTGTTGTTGCTGTTACTGTTATCCATGACCGATTGCCTCCCCACTAGACTGTTTCCTCCACTGCTGTATCCTGGGTGCTCAAAACAGTACCTGACATGAACTCAGCAAATACACAACAAACTTAATAAATGTTTGATGGGCGAATTGGGTTTTGGGAAGCTCCTTTCAGGGCACAACACAGTCTTACCTACAAACTTGGAACAAAGCTAGTCTCTAACAACAGGTCTTGGTCAGCCATGTTCTGGTCTTGAGAATTCTGGTCCTTATCCTGGGCTCCTTAGGGTGTTTGTGGTCTGCATTTTCTGTCTGATTGTGAAATGAAAGGAGATTTGCCCCATTGAAGACAATCTCCAGCACCCGCCAGAGCAGCTGAGGGAAGCATTGGTGGGGAGAAATGGGATTAGGATGGCGTCGGCTGGGATGTTCCTGGCGTCCTGGAATCTCGCCACTGGGGAGATAAGTGGGTAGTCCACTGATGGGAAGGGCCGCTGGTAATCCAGGCATAGCTGTCCTGAGAAGAAACTCAGAGCACTGCAGATGCTGGTGATCTGCTGATTCAGTTCTGGAACTGTCTAATGTTATCAGAGATAGTTAAGCTCCAAACATAGCCCATCCGTACACTGTACCTGCTTCAAGTGAGCTTATGAGGGGGAGGCAGATATCAACTAATTTAATCAATTTTTGATCAACTTCCTAAAGGTTAATTATTTTGCACAGGAAGGAGCCCCGGTCTGCGAGGACAACATTCAAAAAGCAAAGGATAACAAGTTAGACTTGGCGCCAGGGCTGTGATCCCCGCCAGCTTCTTCCTTTTTCCTTTCACCCACGGTGGGAAGTGGGTGAAGTGTATCTGTGTCATGCCAGCAGGGTGGGACGCTGCAGATATTTGTTTTGCAATGACTAAAGATTGGGGCAAAGTTTCTGAGAATTTTTGCTTTGCAGCTTCAAATATTTAGCGTTTTTATTGGTTTCCCGTCAGTAGTTTGTTTAATATCTGTGTCAATGGTGTTTTCCTGGACGGTCTTGTCTATGGTATGTGGAGCTGTAAATACATCTCGTTAGCGCTACCATCTGCTCCACAGACAGTGCTGGTTTGCACGTGTACCTCGTCTGAGTAGGTGCTCAGCTTTGCTGCAGATACTGAGACCATATATGACAAATGCCTTTTCATAGTTCATTCACACTTTAAGAAATACTGATGTACTGTTAAACACAAGTTTACTAGGCACTTCCTCTCATTTACCCATTGCATATGGCACTTTATGTATTAAAAAAATGACAACAGCAACATGGCCCAAGCGTGTAATTTTTCATTGCATTCCAGTGCATTTAAATGGCTCCCTCAGGCGAGGAAATGGAGGCGCAGAAGATGGAATGATTTTTCAAAAAGCCATTCAGAAAGCTCGAGTTGGACATGGGCACAGGGATTTGAACCCTGTTACCTTGCCGTATCCTTTTGGGCACAGATAATACAGAGTTTAGAGCTCTTGGGGATCAAAAAGGAGTTCTGGTGGCACAGAGGTTAAGCTCTCGGCTTCTAACCAAAAAGTTGGCAGTTTGACCCCTCAGCGTCTCTGTGGGAGAAAGGTGTGGCAGTCTGCTTCCATAAAGATTTACAGCCTGGGAAACCCTATGGGGCACTTCTACTCTGTCCTGTAGGGTTGCTATGAGTTGGAATTAACTCCATGGCAATGAGTTTTTTGGTTTGGGGATCAAGAAGTCATTAAATTAGTTCTCTCACATGGCAAAATGTCAAATTTTGTGGTTGTTAGAAAGAGAATTGTATATAGGCTATTAGAATTTTTTTTTGTTATAACATAAAAGGTATGATCCGTAACTAAAATTCACCCTTTGGCTCCAATTCACCAATTTTCATGATCTCTATTTTTTTTACTCGGTTACAGAAAATTACCTGAAGAGCCCAGCACACGCCTTCTCATGGATGGATCAAACGTAACATCCTTTGTGGCTGAGGAGCCCATGAATGCCTCCACGAGCCAGAACGCCTCCACCAGGCCTCCGCACAGGGAAAT
Source organism: Trichechus manatus latirostris (assembly GCF_000243295.1). Classification (NCBI taxonomy): domain Eukaryota; kingdom Metazoa; phylum Chordata; class Mammalia; order Sirenia; family Trichechidae; genus Trichechus; species Trichechus manatus. The sequence continues at coordinate 10,829,496 of NW_004443938.1, read as the reverse complement.
CCCAGTGATGCACTGGGTCATCATAAGCATCTCCCCGCTGGGCTTTGTGGAGAATGGACTTCTCCTCTGGTTCCTCTGCTTCCGGGTGAGAAGAAACCCCTTCACGGTCTACATCACCCACTTATCTATTGCGGACATCTCATTGCTCTTTTGTATTTTTATTCTGTCTGTTGACTATGCTTTGGATTACGAGCTTTCTTCTGGCTATTACTACACAATCGTCACTTTATCGGTGACTTTTCTGTTTGGTTACAACACGGGCCTCTATCTGTTGACAGCCATTAGTGTGGAGAGGTGCCTGTCGGTCCTGTACCCCATCTGGTTCCGGTGCCACCGCCACAAGCACCAGTCAGCATTCGTGTGTGCCCTCCTGTGGGCACTTTCTTGCTTAGTGACCACCATGGAGTATGTCATGTGCATTGACAGTGGAGAACAGGGCCACCCTCGAAGCGACTGTAGGGCGGTGATCATCTTCATCGCCATTCTGAGCTTCCTGGTCTTCACTCCACTCATGGTGGTGTCCAGTACCATCTTGGTAGTTAAGATCCGAAAGACCCTGAGGACTTCCCACTCCTCAAAGCTCTACCTGGTCATCCTGGTCACCATCATCGTATTCCTCATTTTCGCCATGCCCATAAGGCTCCTTTACTTGCTCTACTATGAGTATTGGTCAACATTTGGGAATCTGCACCACATTTCTCTTCTCTTCTCCACAATCAACAGCAGCGCCAACCCTTTTATTTACTTCTTTGTGGGCAGCAGTAAGAAGAAACGCTTCAAAGAGTCCTTGAAAGTAGTTCTCACCCGGGCTTTCAAAGATGAAATGCAACCGAGGCGCCAGGAAGACAACGGTAATACTATTACCATCGAGACCGTCGTCTGAAGGCTCTGGAGGGAAATCATGGACAAACTAGGGGCACGCAGAAAATTTTTAGTTTGTGCTTGGAATATAATTTAAGTGGCTCCTAAATATGAGACTGAGACCCTGGGGTGCAAACGGCTAATATGCTCCACTGCTAACCAAAAGCTTGGAAGTTCAAATCCACCCAGAGGTGCCTTGGAGGAAAGGCCTAGCAATCTACTTCCAAAAAACCAGCCATTGAAAACACTAGGGAGCAAGGTTCTACTCTGACACACTTAGGGTTACCATGAGTTAAAGTCAAATTGATGGCAACTGATTTACTGGTTTTAATACGAGACAGAAGCACACCCATTCCATATACATGAGATGCTAATTAATGATGAGATTGTACTCTTGCCCTGTATCTTCTGGAAATGCCCAGACATGCCTAGACATCTGTCATTTCTGTACCTATTGAATAACACAATCCCTCCTCAGCTATCCAGGAAGCATATTCCATGGACTATAAAAATTACTGTAGCAGGAAGACTTGAGGATGTGCACAGTAAAAGGCAAAAAAATAAAAAATAAAAAAAAGTTGGACTCGAGGAAGCCAAGCAATGTAGTGGGAAGAACAAGGGTATTGGAGTCAGGCTGACTCTTGTCATTTACTACCTGTGTGACCTCAGGCAACGGATTTAAGCTCTGGGAGCCTCATCTCCTCACTTATAAAATGGTCACAATCATAGCACTCATCTCCCAGGGTTGCTGTGAGGGTGAAATGAGATAAGGTATGTGGAACATCGGGCACTTCGTCAGTGTGCAATAAACATTAGTCCTTCCCCACTCCTTTAACCGGAAGATGAAATACACACTTCCGTCTTGTAAAGCATGCACACTCAACATACACACACCTCTACCATGTACAAATATCATTATGTGTTCTTAAATGCTAAATGTGAATGGATACAGGTCTCCTTTTTGCCTGCAGCATGAGACCTTTCCATGGCCTAGCACCTCTACTGAACATCTGCAGATGCTATAACACCCAATCAGTCACGTGTTAGGGCATAAACTCAGAAAACCACTTGGCCACTGATGGAGGGGTTTCCCATGGCTCCTTCACTTGGTGAGAACGCCAGCTGTGTTGGAAGTCTGCATTTTTGCGCTCTTCGATCGTATATACATTTTCAGAAGTGGAACTGAATTCACAAGTTAACCCCAGGAAGCGGTGGGTTATTTATACCCACAACTTCCCACCTGTGGCCAGATGCAGGTCTCCAGGTCTCCATCTGTGCCTCCTCTATTCCTTTGCGTCACTCCTGGAAGGAGGCTCAGTGGCAGAGGGTGATGACGTGGCCGCATTGCGGAGGGGTTCTGGACGTTTTCTCCGAGACAGACCTTTGCACAGCGTCCTCGGCACCTGCGCTCACACTCGCCAAGGGCGGCTTGGCTGGCTGGCATGCCCTGACGTATGTCTGCACCTTCAGACACATGACCTGTGTTTTCACCCTGTAGATTACATGGCTATGTTTATTTTTCTCCTGTCCCTTCCAGCAGCCCCACCATAATGGCAATGTCTCATGTGGCTCTATGGGCAGTAAAATGTTCAAGCCCCTAAACGAGCCCATTAGTATTTATTTGAACTCATTGTCGTTCAAAGGATCAGGAGAGCAGAGATGAAATGGTTCTCTGCTGCTGCCTGCTTTTTCTCCAATCTTCTTCCATTCTCGAGAGAAGCCAGTGGCGGTATCCTGGGGCCGCTTAGCTGGGTGAGGGAGGGGTGCAAGTCCCTCTCGTCGTTGGGCCTGGACCCTACAGCCAGCCAAGCTGGGAGCCAAGAGGCTTTCAAGCAGTGATAAGATCTGATTCAGAACCAAGGCAGCTTGCCTTCCCGAGCCCAGATGGGGTGTGGGGCAGTGACATTTAGGAGGATCGTGTTTCTGAAGGAAAACAGTATCTCCACTGGTAAGAAGAGAATCAATAGTGTGGTCAGAGCCACTCTCTTCTGTTTACCAGCGTCTTGCCCAATGCTACCCTAATCTCTGGGTTAGTGAAAGGGGATCAAGACCAAGGGGATCTTGATTGTGAAGAGGGATCTAAAGACTATTACAGACAAGAAATACCCACCCAAGGAAAATATGATGAACTCATGGGAAGGCCTGTTTATTGCCCTTCTGCATAAAAAGTGGGGAGACAGAATGTGATAAGGAATATAAAAATTCTTCTAACCTTTTACGGAATAATGCCTTGTAAAGAGGTTGGAGTCAGAGTTAGGCACTGTGTTGTAAAGGCAAGTTCCTCTCTCAATCCCCCCTAAATGCATTCCCAAAAGTGAACTATAAGCTTAAAATGAAAGCAAGAAGATTTAAAGTAAATATGGAAAGGACACTGGATAGTTTATACCCTTTGGGCCTTTAGGTAATTTGCCTAAGTCATCACAGGATTACTGAGTGCCATTTCCAAGAATTCCTTGGGGATGGCGAGGAGATTGTTCTGATATAATGCCTGTCCTTGATGAAGGGGAAGGGTTTGTAACGTTCACGTGACTCAGGCAAAGATGACCGAGTAGAAGCCCCTGTCCTCAGTAATGGGGAGAAACAAGCAGATATAACCACAACAGCAAGCTGTCACAAATTCATGTTGGGAGAGTTATCAGCAAAGCTTTGTGGTAATTAAGAGGAAGGCCAGACCACATCCTGTGTAGTTAAAAAGGAATGTCTCAGGGAGGTGGCCTTTGGTGTTCTAGAAGGCACACAGGATATCCAAAGACTAAGGAGGGAGACAGGGTGTTCCTGGTGGTGTAGGATTGAGGAAAGGCAAAGACACAGCATCAGGGGAGAACGAGTCCAGTCACTGTGCCCTCTGGCCACCAGCTGGAGAGGTGGTCTCTGGAGCCCCACGGTGTCCTGCTAGACCATGCTCCCTCCTGTCTCCTGTTGCTGTTATCCTTTGGCCTTCTGCCACCACTTTCTGCAAGTTCTTTGGAGCAGGCCCATAGGCCTTCTTTCCACACCCAGTATTCCATCTTTCCCCCTTGCCATGGATGGCCGTTGTAACTTCTTATTTCCACAAGCCCTCTGTGGCCTCCATCTCTGTCTCCACTCAAGTGACCCTCAGCTCCTCTCCACTTGATCCTGGCCCACAGTGCAGCACTCTGGGCCTTGTTGCAACCTAAAACTGATCCACTCCTGAAAGCTAACGTTGCACTGTTCCATCATCTGACTGCGGCCTCCTGTCCTTCACATCATTCATGTTCTTATTCCCACTGCACCGGCCTCCTGCCCCATGGAGACCTGTTGTCCCTGCCAACTGGTCTATGAGCTCCCTTCTGCGTCATCTTCCTCCCTTCCAGCCAGGCCTCTGTGTCCTTGGTCCAGTTGCTTGCCCACCATATTCCTTGAGTCTCTTGCCTCCTTGCTCTTCTGTCCCACCCTCCTGCCCTGGTCTCTGTTCCGAACCAGGCTTCTGAGTGGTGTAGAGAAATCCCAGATTAGGGCTCCTACAAATTTATGGTTCTTCCCAGGGCTGGTCCCTCATTACTTCCTCAACCCTCTTTCCTGTTCCCCTGGGCAGCTCTTTCCAATTCCTTCTTCTCCTCAAACTCTCTCTGGCACTTTTCTGCTCACTCCTCACTTTCACTTCCTGAAACCTGAGTTCCTGGACACTCATTTCACACCTTCTCTTTCACAAACTTTCTACCTCTCTTTCCCTTCCTTATTCTCAGCTGGTGACCTTCTTCCTATTTCACAAGGGGAATAGAAGCAATAGAAGACGTCTCCCCCACACTCTTGCCCGCACATCCACTGCTCTAGCTGCATTCATTTGCATGCTTGCTTCTCTCCTTTTCCTCTGGAGGAGCTCACTTGCTCCTGGTTAAGGGGAGACCCTGCGCTTGAGCTCCAGCTCCCTTCCCCCGTTGCCCATCCAAGGACATTTCTCTATCAGTTTCAGTCAAGGCCAAGGCAGGAGGAATTTTCAGGAAGCAGGATGGGGTGGGGTTGGTGAACAGTATTGTTGGCCTGGACTAGCCTGCTATACACCAGGGATTTCTCCATAGACAGTATTTTATGCATTGAGATGAGTGACTGGCGAGACACGAACAGTTCCATGTCACTCCTCCCCTTCCTCGTACCTCTAGTCAGTGCCCGATGTCGACTGAGACAGAGTGGTCAGGTGCCTTCATGGTGTTGTATGAGGACCACCTGGTAGATGCCTTATGGGATGCCTACAATTCCACCACTAGACCAACAACTCCTTTAGGTTAGATTTTGTCTTTTCACTTGACCCTTTCTAAAATTACAAGTCGTCCCTGGAAGGGATAACACACCAAGTCATTATGGAAGTTTCTCCAGTGCTTTCTCTCTTGGAGAAGAGCATTAGAGGACAAGACACTCAGGTGCTAAGGCTGTTGAATCAGGAGTGGAGAAGTTGGAGGGTAAAGGAAGGAAGAGGTGGGAGCAATAAAATACTTGATCACTTGATAGCACGTGTAAGAAGTTCTTTGCTTTTTATTTAATATTTGGCTCCTTAACATTGCAAGGTTGTGCAGGAAACAAAGATCCTCACAATATGAAAACATTAGTTAACAAATAGGTCGTTTACAAAATTAGTCAGTACTCAGCCTCATTCCCTGCTTAGCATAAGGATCTCTCTTTCCTGCCTCATTGATGTTTTTGCGGGTCAGTCTTGCCACGCTTGAGAATCAGTGCAAACACAATGCAAACTGACTGCAAAGTTAATCTGCAGATCTTGCAAAGCCTTCAGGATTCCTTGAAGTTGGTAAGAGAGATGCTGGAGAACTCCAGTAATCATCACTCCCAAATACTGACAAAAGAACACATGGCAGAGTTAGAGAAGTTAGCAGTTGAGTCAGAGAAAAATAAACAAGGATGGCGATGAGATGAGAGTGTCCAACAAGAAGGGTGTAAACCTCAGATATCTGAGGAGGGCTCTTGGAAACACTGATGAAGTCCTCAAGTAGTTTTTCAAAAATCATCCACTTTTGGTCATTTAGCAAAAGTAACCATGCAGTAAAGGATGTCATATCATGATACTGTACAATTTTGACAGAAAAATTATGCCAAAATATCAACTATCTTTTTGTGGCTTCAAAGAACAAGAAGTTAATCATTTCTCAAGATTTATGGGTTGATTGAGCTCAGCGGGTACTTCTCATCTGGGGTCTCTTACTGTTGTAGTCAAATGTCGGCTGAGGCCACAGGCATTTGAAGGCTTGACTGGGTGGGGCTTCCAAGATGGTGCACTCACATGACCAGTGGTTGGTGCTGGCTGTTGGCTGGGGGCTCAGCTGGAGACATCAGCCAGAGTTCCTACACATGGGGCTTGGGCTTCTCCCCAGCTTGGCTACTATGTTCTGAGATAAAGTCTGTGAAAGTGAGCTTTTCCAAGAGGCAAAAAAATCAACTATTGATTTCTCATGTGTTTAAAGAATTAGCACATGGCTGAAATTACAATACCTTTTGGTAAAGGCAAAAAAAAAAATTCATAATTTTAATTTCATTTTTTTAAGATTTAGATAAAATTTAGGTGCTCATTTTTAACCAGATTCCCTTCTAATGAATTTTTACTAAAACCAGTCAAACTTGAATAAGGAGACCCTGTTGCACTAATTATTATTTTTAAATGTGTACATATCAGTGTGATCACAAAGGGTTGAACTGTCAAAGCAGATTGGATGTGACTTACAGATCTTACCCAACACTGAACTAATAATTCAAATGACACAGGCACAAATGAAACATTCTTTGTTGAGAAGCAGCCTCCAAAACTGTCTCTTCTCCTGCACCAGAACATGCATCAGCTTCAGGATGACTGATGGTGTTGTGAGCAATGCATGCAGATGCACTGTTCTCCAAGGAAGCCAGTTAGGTTTGGGGGCACCTCTGTTTTGTACTTTGTTAATGAATGCAATGTGATTACCCTTCATTCTCCAGCCTTCCATGCCCACAAATCTATGAATTCTGAATTGATTTACAATAGCCATCTTGGCAGATCAGATATCTACACCCTGCTACAAACAGGACTAGTTCTGTGAGTATAACATTTGTACCAAGCAGTCTGATTGAGGTCATTAGCATCTTTGCAAGGAGGACTGATGGAGGACATGCATTCCCCAGCGCTCTAGAGGGAAAGAGTGAATTACAGATCTGCTGTCACTTCTCTATCTAACACCATGTAGCCACCACCCCACCTGACTGTAAGTGCCTGAGGAAGAGACCCTGGCTTATATGGTGGAGCAGTGAGAAGAATACTGGGCTTGGAGTGAGAACCAACCAACCAACCTGTTGCCATCGAGTCGATTCCGACTCATAGCGACCCTATAGGATAGAGTAGAACTGCCCCATAGAGTTTCCAAGGAGCCCCTGATGGATTCAAACTGCTGACCTCTTGGTTCGGTTAGCAGCCATAGCACTTAACCACTATGCCTAAAAGCCGGACCTTGTTACTTACTAGCTGTGTAACAGTCAATAAGTTAATCTTCCTGCCCCTTAGTTAGTTACCTTGTCTGTATACAGTAATTGGTGACTTAGTTTGAGTTCCCTCAAAAGTAGACCCTGAGACAAGGATTTGGTGGGGGTAATTTATTCAGAGCCCTGGTGGTGCAGTGGTTAAGCGCTCAGCTGCTAACCGAAAGGTCTGCAGTTTGAACCTACCAGCCACTCCATGGGAGAAAGATGTGGCAGGCTGCTTCTGTAAAGATTATAGCCTTGGAAGCCCTATGGGGCAGCTCTGCTCTGTCCAATAGGGTCACTATGGGTTGGTATCAACTGGCTGGCAAGGGGAGAGACGGAGAATTTATTCAGGAGGTCATCCCAAGAAGCGTGGAGGGAGTGGGAAGGCGAAACGGGCAAGAGAGGAAGCCAATGAAGGGTTAGCTGATGAACAGGGGACTTGTATTTATGTCTGTTATGGATTCAATTGTGTTCCCCAAAAAATATGTGATGTAAATCCTAACCCCTGTTCCTGTGGTTATAACTTCATTTGGAAATGTGTTTTCTTTGTTATGTTTAGAGGCCGTATCAGTGTGGGATGTGTTTTAACCCAATCACCTTTGAGATAGAAAAAGAGCAGATTAGGAGAGAGAAGTGAGCAGAGATGGGGGCAGATAGATGCCACGCCACACAAAGATCACCAAGGAGCCAAGGAATAGAAGCTGAAGAGACAAAGACCTTCCCCCAAGAGCTGACAGAGAGAGAAAGCTTTCCCCTACAGCTGGCATCCTGATTTCAGACTTTTAGCCCTCTAAAGCATCAGACAATACATTTTTGTTTGTTAAAGCCACCAACTTGTAGTATTTCTGTTGTAGCAGCACTAGATGACTAAGACAGTGTCCTAGGACTGACATAACAAAGTACCACAAAGTGAGTGGCTTTAAAGAAGAGACATTTTTTTGTCTCACAATTTCTAAAGCTAGAGGTCCAAATCAGGGTGTCGGCTGTGTTGATTCCTTCTGAGGCTCTGAGAGAGAAGCTGTTCTATGCCTCTCTCCCAGCTTCCGGTATCATTGGGCATTCCTTGGCTTACGATGGCAGCATCACGTGGAGTCCTTCCTCTGTCTCCCTGTCTCTGTGTATCTTCTCTTCTTTTATAAGGATACCACTCATGTAGGATTGGGACCCACCCTATTGCAGTACGACTTCATGATAACCTAACTGATAACATCTTCAAAGACTCCATTTACAAACAAATTCACATTCACAGGTACAGGGGTGAGGACTTAATAACTGGGTGTCTAGTCTTCTAATGATCCTCTCCAAGAGAAAAAGTGGAGAAAAAAATTTGTTATGTATAACTTGGTGCGTTATCCTTTCCACGGATGTTTGCAACCTATCTTTTTGGGAGACACAATTTAATCCACAACAGGACCCAATACAATGGCGACCCTCTGAGAGATCATGTGTAACCTACCTCAGCATTGTCCTCCTGGAGGAGTGAAGAAGAAGCTGTTATTGACCACCATCTGCTCCTTCATAGTTGGCGGGTCACTCCTGTGACCGTCACTCTCAGCCCTTCCTAGCCAGCCCTGTGCTCAGGCCGAGGATACCCCGCAGCCAGGGAACACCTAGAGGCAGAGAGACACAGGAAGCAATGGGTACATACAGGATCTGCCTCAGGTGACCTCAGCCGTGACCAGAATGGCGGCATCTGCTATAATGGGACAGAGTAGCCCACCTCACAGGGTAGCTGTGAGGAGTGAGGAGTTACCATATGTGGAACTCTGTGTCCACTGTAAAGCATTCATCAGAAAGTTATTGGTATCGATTGAATTCTGTTCCCCCAAAAAATGTGTGTCAACTTGGCTAGTCCATAATTCTCAGTATTGTGGAATTGTCCATCATTTTGTCATCTGATATGATTTTCCTATGTTGTAAATCCTACCTCTATGATGTTAATGAGGTGGGATCAGAGGCAGTTATGTTAATGAGACAGGACTCAATCTATAATATTAGGTTGTGTTTTAAGTCAATCTCTTTTGAGATATAAAAGAGAGAAGCAAGCAGAGAGACATGGGGACCTCATACCATCAAGTAAGCAGTGCTGGGAGCAGAACTCTTCCTTTGGACCCAGGGTCCCTGCCCTGAGAAGCTCCTAGACAGGAGAAAATTGATGACAAGGACCTTCGTCCAGAGCCGAAAGAGACAGAAAGCCTTCCCCTAGAGCTAGCACCCTGAATTTGGACTTGTAGCCTACTAAACTGTGAGAGAATAAATTTATCTTTGTTAAAACCATCTGTTTGTGTATTTCTGTTATAACAGTACTAGATAACTACAACAGTTGTTATTACACTTCGAGGCATCAGGTGAGCTGTAGTTGATGATAAAGAATAAAGACAGACTTCCTCTACCCCTGTAGTAAGCTTAGGGCTGGCACTCGGTCCAGTGTGTGTACCATGAGATGAGACTGATTGAACCATACGTATGAGAGTTTATATTTTCACATGAGTGTTGTTACCTCTGAAGCAGTCCCACACTTACTCCAGTGGAGCCGCTGTTGAGGGCCAGATAGTAAGTATTTGCAGCTTTGTGGCCGCACGGTCCGCTTTGCAACTCCTCAACTCTGCTGATTTTGCGTGAAAGCAGCCCTAGACAATATGTAAACGGATGAGCATGGCTATGTTCCAATAAAACTTTATTTATGCATACGAACATTTGAACTTCATATAATTTTCGCCTGTCATAGAAATTCTTCTTCATTTTTTCTTCAACCATCTGAAAATGTAAAAACTATTCTTAGCTTGCAGGCCTTATAAAAACAGGTGACAGGCTGGGTTTGGCAGTGTCTGGAATTTGCACTCCTGGCCTAGAGTATTTGGGAATCCCTCTTCTGGAATTGCCACACCTATTTGAAAATCCTCACCTCAGTGTGGCAAATCTTCATTATTTCCTGGTGGATTTAACTTTGCAGAAGGACCAACAGGCATTCTCAACTCAAACCCAAAGGATGAGATAAGTGTAAAGTCGAGACATTCCATTTTTGGTAAATCACAAGGTATTACTAGAAAATGAGACTTTCTGTGGTACATAAATTGTCTGTAAATATAATCCCAATTATATGCTCAGGGACCATTTTATTCCATCATATCAAACTGTGTTCTCTGGATTCAGAGGGAGTTACTGGAATTTTTCAGAGATCAGGAGTGAAATGTTCAAGCGTAAGAATTTTTGTTGGGTTTTTAGAAGGATAAAAAACTCACATATGGCTTTTTGGTACAGCATGAATAAAATCTAATTGCTAATAAATTTACAAGTCAGAACACTCCTAATACTGGGTTGATTAGCACTTGTTAGCTTTGTACCATCACCATCCTAAACAAGGAACATAAGCCTTGTCCCAAGTGGTTGGTAAATATTTCAGGAGTTGAGTTGCAAAGGTGATTTATTGATGCATGTTTTTGATCAAATTGTACCCTTTAGAAAGATTTGCTCTTAGGCAAGTGTATAAAGCTGGAAACATTCATTAAAACACATAAAACAAAATAATGGCACAATGAAACATCACAAAAATTCTTCAACCTCATTAGTTCTGGTTCAATATAGTTCAATGTTTATCGGAATTGAATTGAGCTAGCTACTGAATGCTTCCTACCTCTCTTTTTCCAAGGAGGGAGAGAACAGATTAGGTCTGGGGGCAGAAGAGTAATTTTCCTTTGTGCATCAGACTGAGACAGGGACTCATTCACCCAGTGAATGCATGACAATGTTAAGTGTATTTTTGGAGGGTTTGTTGTTGTTGTTGTTAGGTGCTGTTGAGTCAGTTCTGAGTCATAGCGACCCTATGTACGATAGAACAAAACACTGCCCGCTCCTGCACCACCCTCACAATCGTTGCTATGTTTGAGCCCATTGTTGCAGTCTCTGTGTCAATCCATCTCATTGAGGGTTTCCTCTTTTTTGCTGACCCTCTATTTTACCAAGCATGATATCCTTCTCTAGGGATTGGTCCCTCTTCATAACATGTCCAAAGTAGTTGAGACAAAGTCTCGCCATCCTTACTTCCACGGAGCATTCTGGCTGTACTTCTTCCAAGACAGATTTGTTTGTTTTTCGGGTAGTCCGTGGTATATTCAATATTCTTCACCAACACCATAATTCAAAGGCATCAGTTCTTCTTCGGTCTTCCTTATTCATTGTTCAGCTTTCACATGCATATGAGGCAATTGAAAATACCATGGCGTGGGTCAGGCACACCTTAGTTCTCAAACTGACATCTTTGCTTTTTAACACTTTAAAGAGGTTTTTTGGGGGGTTTAACAACAACAACAAAAACTAACCCTGTTGCCGTCAAGTTGATTCTGACTTATAGTGACCTATAGGACAGAGTAGAACTGCCCCATAGGGTTTCCAAGGAGGGGCTAGTGGATTCAAACTGCCAACCTTTTGGTCAGCAGCCATACACTCAACCACTTGAGCCACCAGGGCTCCACAGCGACCCTATAGTACCCCCACATCTTGCCTTTTATTTCTGCAGAGCTGGAACAAAGGTATTACGAAGATGGCGCAAACTGGGCAATGTTTCGTTCTATCATGCAGAAGATCGTCATGAGTCAGAGTAGACGTAACAGCAATCGACAACAACAACAACAGAACAAGGGTATTCCCAGATGACTGTCAGGGTTGAAGGGCTGTCTTAGTGTACCAGGATGGCCGTGACAAAACACCACACAGTGGGTGGCTTTAAGGAACAGAAATTTCTTGTCTCACAGTTCTGGAGGCTGGAATTCCAAATCAGGGTATCAGCTGTGTTGATTCTGCTGAGGCACTGAGAGAGGAACGGTTCTACGCCTCTCTCCTAGCTTCTGGCTACCAGCAGTCCTTGGCGTTCCTTTGCTGCTTATAGATACATCGGCCTCTGTTGTCAGGAGCCGTCTGTCTTCCCTCTGTGTGTGACTCTGTTTCTGTATCTGTCCTTCTCTTTGTAAGACACCACTGAGAAGGCATTTAGGATTAGGACTCACCCTACTCTAGGATATGACCTCATTAACTGAACTGATAACATCTGCAAAGAAAACTTTAGTTCTCCAAAGTCACATTCACAGATAGTATGGGTTAGAATTTCAACATGTCTTTTGGGGGGAGTCAGTTCAATCCATAACAAGGACCTTCTGTTGGACGTGTGAAATAGGAAAATCAATTCTGGTTTTATGTGGATACAGCTTGTCCATCAGCCTAGTACCTGTCTTGGTCCCCCAGGAAGGGAGAGGAAGGGGTTCAGGCTCCCTTATAGGGACCCATTAAGTATATTCCCTCTCAGACTGCTCCTGCTTGCTTTGACTCTTCCTTACAGACCTTATTTCCAACTTTCAATCATTTTCCTTACTTCCCTTCAAGCTACGTGTCTTGGTTATCTAGTGCTGCTGTAACAGAAATACCACAAGTGGATGGCTTTAACAAAGAGAAGTTTATTCTGTCATAGTTTAGGAGGCCACAAGTCCAAATTCAGGGTGCCAGCTCTAGGGGAAGTCTTTCTCTCTCTGTCGGCTCTGGAGGAAGGTGCTTGTCATCAATCTTCCCCTGGTCTAGGAGCTTCTCCGCACAGGAATCTCAGGTCCAAAGGACACACTCTACTCCTGGTGCTGCTTTCTTGGTGGTATGAGGTCCCCATGTCTCTTTGCTCACTTCACTCTTTTATATCTCAAAAGAGATTGACTTAAGACACAACCTAATTTTGTAGATTGAATCTTGCCTCATTAATATAACTGCCTCTAATCCTGCCTCATTAATATTGTAGAGGTAGGATTTACAAAACGTGGGAAAATCACATCAGATGACAAAATGGTGGACAATTACACAATACTGGGAATCATGGACTAGCCAAGTTGACACACATTTTTGGGGGGACACAATTCAGTCCATAACCCTGGGTAAACTGAAATGAGAGACGGCAATACTAGTGAGGGCAGACTGTTGAGAGCTGTAGAAATACTGGGCAATCTCTGAGTCTTGCAATCCCCTTCCCTCCCCAGATAATAACATCATAGGGAATGAAATGATACAACTGGGGCAGTTGTCCTGGGAGGTGTGATGGACCTGTGTCCTCTCTCCCAGATCACAAGAGGTGCCTTAGGGCCAGGGGCCTGGAGGTGCTTGTCAAAGCTAGTCTGAGGTCAGGTGAGAAATCCACAGAAAGGACGAGGCAGAAAACTGATGTCTTAGAAGTTTATCAGTGTCTGTTGGACGTCTGAGATCTTTATAGGCTAAAATTCTTTAGAGAATGTCTCCAGAAGAGGCCCCAGCCTCCCTCCTCAGTTCCCAGCCTGGGATAAGGTCAGAGATGAGTCCAAGAAAGAATACCTCTGCTCTAGGCCATTGGAGTCCTGGGCTGGAGACTGGTCCACAAGAAGACAACTATAGATTGACAGTAAGCATTCAGAAAATTTTATAGGAATCTGGCAGAATCATTTTATGTCTGCTCAATTGAATAATTAAAATATTGGCCTTATATTGTATATGACTGTATTTTTTAATCTCATTTTTCAAGTAATTTATTTTGATCATATTTTATGAAAGACTTGGTCTGCAAAGGATTGGGAATAAAAACAAACAGAAAGTGGCCCCGATATGGATTGAATCCTGTTCCCCAAAGATTTGTTGAAGTATTAATCCCTGTACCTGTGAGTGGGAACTTGTTTGGAAATAGAGTTTTTCTTTGTAGCTGTTCTCAGTTAACAAGGTCACTCTGGAGTAAGGGGAGGGGGGTCCTAGTCCTTACTGAGTGGTGTCTTATAAAAGGGGGGAATCGACCTGGAGACAGGATCACGTAGGGGAAAGACACCATGTGAAGATCCACCTACTAGCCAGGAAATGCCTGGAGCTTCCAGAAGCTAGCTGAGACAAGAAGGGATCTCCTCCTACAGCATGGTCCTGCGGATTCACTGAATTCGAATTTCTAGCCACCAGCACTGTGAGACAATCAATTTCTATTCTTCAAAGCCGCCCAGTTTGTGGTACTTCAACATGGCAGCTCCAGGAGACTAGGCAGGCCTTTGTCTCCAAATAAGACAAAACCACAGGTTATTTGGGAAGCACTGCTCTAGGTAAACTTAGTAAATCAGTTGCTGTTGAGTTGACTCTATTCATGGCGACCCCATGCGTGTCAGAGTAGAACTGTGCTCCGTAGGGTTTTCAGTGATTTTTTTGGAAGTAGATCACCAGGCCTTTCTTCTGAGGTGCCTCTGGGTGGACTCAAACCACTAACCTCTCAGTTAACAGCTAAGCTAACTATTTGCATCACCCAAGGACGCCACTATAAACTCAGATCATCTGTTTCTTCGCCTTTCTTTTTCTGGGGAGTTGTGCTTACTTGTAAAGGTGCACTATTGAGAAAAGCATCACCAATGAAGAAGGGAGAGTTCTGGGATTTTTATCGAGGAGGCTGAGTTGCCCATTAAGCATACTGTAGGCAGGTTGTTGTTGACCCAGCCCCTTGCTACCCCCACCACTGAGTTCCACACCTGGACGTAGAGCTGAAGCTGCTCTGCCTCTGCCCTGCCCTGCCCTGCCCTGTGTGCTCCACAACTACATTCTAATCACGTCTCTGCTCCGGAGCCATGGTGGCACAGTGGTTAAGAGCTTGGCTGCTAACCAGCTGTTCCTCGGAAACCCTAGGAGGCAGTTCTACTCTGTCCTATAGGGTTGCCATGAGTTAGAATCAACTCGACGGCAACAGGTGACGGGTATCTGTGCTCCAGGTGCTTGGTGGGAATGCCTACCTGCTCACACCTGGCTGCCACGGGGCAGGAAGAGGGTCTATGCCTGAATTCATTTCCGGGGCTGCCGTGACAAAGTATCACAAACTGGGTGGCTTACAACAACAGAAATTTATGGTCTCACAGTTCTGGAGGATGAAAAGTTGGAATTCCGGGTGTTGGCAGGGCCGTGCTCTCTCTGAAGGCTCTGGAGGAGGAATCCTTCTTTGCCTCTTCCAGCGCCTGGCAGCTCAGGGTAGTCCTTGGCTTGTAGCCGGATTGCCCTCATCTGCCTCTGTCTTCACATGACCGTCTTCCTTCAGTATTTCTCTGTGTGTCTTTTTTCCTGTTTTATAGGGACTCCAGTTGGATTGAATTAGGGCCCAAACTACTCCACTATGCCCTCATGTTAATTTAACTAATTACATCTGCAGACACTCTTTCCAAACAAGGTCACGTTTACAGGTACGGGTGTTGAGACATCAACATATCTTTTGGGGGGATACCGTTCAACCTATAACCCTCTTTTTACCTTGCCTTGTGAGATCTGGGGCCCTACATTCCACAAGTATACCCACAAGGGCTGCAGGGTGTTGGAACACCCCACAGTGACACATGCCCCTGATAGATAATCCATGCCCTTGACCACCAGCATTCCATACATGCCTTCCTCCCACTTTTAAACTTCCCGGCGCCCTCCACAAATGTCTCACCTGACATCGGGAGTATGTTTATCCTGAAAAGGGAGGTGACACACTTATATGTCATGTATATGACAAGAGGAATCACTGGGGGAAGAGTAAGAGATCTCTTCAAGCGAAGTATCTTTACAAGAAGTGACTAGTGCAGGGTTTGAGGAGTTCTGGTGGTGCAGTGGTTAAGAGCATGGCTGCTAACCAAAAGGTCAGCGGTTCGAATCCACCAGTCGCTCCTTAGAAACCCTGTGGGGCAGTTCTACTCTGTCCTGTAGGGTCGCTGTGAGTCAGAATCAACTTGATGGTAGCGGCTTTTTTGGTTTAGAGCAGGGTTTAGCTATTAAGAAAACGAACAAGTAAAAAATTTAATAATATTTTACTGTGTTTTTAGTGAAAGTTTACACAGCAAATTAGGTTCCCATTTGAAAATTTCTACACAAATTGTCCACTGACCTTAGTTCCATTTTTCACAACGTATCAACATTCTCTTTAATCGCGTTCTGGTTGTTCTGTTTCCCATACTCTAGTTTCCTTGCCCCTTATCTTCTCATCTTTGCTTTAGAGTGATTGTTGACCTGTTGGCCTCGTACAGGTGGTTTCTTAATGGAACTCTGTACTCACAGATAATTTCAAGAAAATGAAATCTGGATGTTCCAGTTCCTCCTCCAGCCCAGCCGCTGCAATGTGCATGTTACGGTTACATTTACGGGAGAAACGGAACTGGGGCCACCCCAGCGACGTCACTGCGGGCTCTAAAGGCAGGTGCTGGGTTAAGCTGCATTACCACCACCTACAGACAAGACCAGAAGGATCCCGGGCGCGGAGAACTTAGCTCTGGGACCCGGGTACCGTTTCTGGGGAGTATCGGGAAATTCCTACCTTGTAGGTCATTCCCACCTCATGGCTGTTCCGATTAAAAATGGATCCTGAGTCCTGTGCCTGGAGCAAAGCCTGAATTTTCCAGAACAGAGCCTGTCAAGTTGTAGGTTACAGAGTGCAAGTACAAGGCAGATGGGTTGGAAACATGCAGGGCAGTTCTCAAGCATCTTGAGAGAGTAGAAAAAAATTACATGATGACACCTAAGGCTAAAGGACATGACAAAATACTCGAGCAGTGAACTAAGAAGAGCGGAATTTGTTTGAGAAAGATAGCAATTAACAATACAGTGTACAAACTGAGTTGTGTAATAATTAGCATTGGCTTCTTCCATCAAGGAGCTTAAATGTTTTAAGAAAAAAGTCTTTATGCAGCTGCAGTTCCCACCTTTCCCTCCCAGTTTTGGAGTCCCTTCATTTTTTTCAGAGAAACAGTTTGCCCTCAACTACTAACAAAATTGTTGGCCGTTCAAACCCACCCAGAGGTGCAGTGGAAGAAAGGTCTGGCGTTCTGCTCTCGTAAAGATGACAGCCAAGAAAACCCTACGGAGCAGTTCTACTCTGTAACACATGGGGTTCCCATGAGTCAGAATAGAAATCTACGGCAGCAGGTTTGGTTTTTCTTGGTACCTTTTTGTCTTAGTCATCTAGTGCTGCTATAACAGAAATACCACAAGCGGATGGCTTTAACAAAGAGAAGTTTATTCTCTCACAGTCCAGTAGGCTACAAGTCCAAATTCAGGGCGTCAGCTCCAGGGGAAGGCTTTCTCTCTCTGTCGGCTCTGGAGGAAGGTCCTCGTCATCATCAGTCTTCCCCCAGACTAAGAGCTTCTCTCTGCGGGAACCTCGGGTCCAAAGGGTGCGCTCTGCTCCCGGTGCTTCTTTCTTGGTGGTAGGAGGTCCCCAACTCTCTGCTTGCTTCCCTTTCCTTTTATCTCTTGAGACATAAAAGGTGGTGCAGGCCACACCCCAGGGAAACTCCCTGTACATTGGATCGGGGATATAACCTGGGCAAAGGTGGTGTTACAATCCCACCCTAATCCTCTTTAACATAAAATTACAATCACAAAATGGGGGCCAACCACACAATTCTGGGAATCATGGCCCAGCCAAATTGATACACACGTTTTTTGGGGACATAACTCAACCCATCACACTTTTCCAGAATGATCTAGGCCAGGTCCACCGCCCTTTTATGCTCAGCTGCAGGTCACCAGAGAGGCCATGTGTTTGGTAGCTTTTGTCTGGGAAGAAACGTTTGGGACAGACGGAACAAAGACAACTTTCAAATAAAAAAATAATTAAAGAAATGATTACCTCTTTCCCTGTTGGTGTGCCCCGCTCGGATCATGCTTCCGGAAACTCCTCCAAGGCAGCAGTGATGTCCATTTTCAATCTCCTCCCACCTGTGTGAACCACTGTCCTGAATTTCCTCTTATCACTCTCTGTGATTAACATTTTATCACATATGTATGCTACATCCCGTGTAGTTTATTCTTGTGTGTTTCTGAGCTCTATAAAGACAGTATCATGTTATATGCAGTTTATGCAACTTGCTTTCTCGCTCAGCCGTGTGTTGAGTGACCCACCTGTGTTGGGGCGTGTGGGGCAGCCCACTCATCCTGACTGCTGGGATACAGCCCACGGGTAAATTTACCACATTTTATTGATCCTCTTGTCAGTGGTTTTTTCTAGTTGTTGTCTTTTTTAAATTGTACTTTAGAAGAAGCTTTACAGAACAAACTAGCTTCTTATTAAACAATTAGTACACATACTGTTTTGTGACATTGGTTACCAACCCCACAACATGTCAGCACTTTCCCCTTCTCAACCTTGGGTTCCCCATTACCAGCTTTCCTGTCCCCTCCTGCCTTCTAGTCTTATAGTTTTTTTTTTTTTTTTTAACTGGAAACATTGCAGCTTTAAGTTTCTTCTATATATGCCTCCTTATACACTTCTGTAAGTTTCTCTTGGGTATATATCTAGGAGCAGGATTACTGGGTCAGATTTATTAAATAATACAAACACGTTTTCTAAAATGGGGTAGGCCTGGGAAGGGTTAACAGTTAGTAGTCACCGTTGAGTCAATTTCAACTCATAGTGACCACATAGAATGGTGCTCCATAGGGTTTTCAATGGCTGACTTTCCCTGAGTAGATCACCAGGGCTTTCTTCTGAGGTGCCTCTGGGTGATCTTGAACCTCCGACAGTTTGGTTAGCAGCCGAGCGTGTTAACTGTTTGCACCACCCAGGGACTATGTCTGGGAGTGTGTGTAGTGAACCAGTTTATACTCCCACCCACAGTATATGAATCCAGTTGATCCATATCCTCTCTTATACTTCTCAATTTTTGCCAGTTTAGAAGGCATTAAAATAGTATATCAAATAGAATATCACTGTGAATTTAATTTGTCTTTACCAGATTACCAGAGGAATCGAGCATCTTTTCTTATAATTGTTTGTTGTATAGGCCAATTTTGTGAAATGCCTTTTGTCCCATTTTCTTTTGGGTTATTTGTCTTTTTCTTACGGATTTAAATGTGCTTGTTTTATATTTTGGAATGCACTCGTTTGGCAGTGACATAAATTGCAAGTTTCTTTTCCTAGCTTGTAATCTGTGTTTTTACTTTACTGATGTTATCATTTGATGATCAGAATGGCAGAAAGAAAATTGCATACATTTTAAAATGTTTCCTTTTTACTTTTAAATTCTTTATTCATTTGGAATTGATTTTCCTGTAGGATGTGTGCTTGTTGTATTTAGTTTCTGTCAAGTCGATTTTGACTCATGGCAACCCCACGTGTGCAGAGTAGAACTGCTCCATAAAGTTTTCAAGCTCATGACTTTCAGAAGCAGATTGCCAGGCCTGTCTTCTGAGCTGTCTCTGGGTGTGTTCGAACCACCAACCTTTTGGCTAGTAGTCAAGCGCTTAACCGTTTGCACCACCCAGGGACCTACTGATGTGAGGTAGGCAATATAACTTCTTTTTCATACAGGTAACCATTGTGTTTAAAGAGCCTTGGTGCACAGTGGTTAGGCGCTTGGCTGCTAACTGAAAGGTTGGTGGTTCAAACCCACCCAGTGGCCCCGTGGGAGAAAGAGCTGGTGATCTGCTCCCATAAAGATTACAGCCAAGAAAACCCTAGGGGGAAGTTCTACTCTGTCACATGGTTGCTACGAGTCAAAATTGATTTGACGGGAACTAACAACAGCAACCGTTGCCTTACCACGATTTATTGAATGGTGTCCTTCTCCCCCACCTCTCTGCCACCTTGTTATATAGGTGTGGGTTTATTTCTGGGCTTCCCCCCCCACTGGCCAGTTTTTTAAAAAAATCTCTCTGCCAAGTCCATGTTGCCGTAATTACTATAGCTTTATATACATCTTGATATCAGGTAAAGCAATTCCCTCACCGTATTCATTTTATTTAGGAGTGAAAACGCAAGTGCTGCCAGTACTTGGCCCACATTTCCTTGCATTCCTTGCATTCCTTCACATTCTCCACTGCACGACCTGGGAACACTTCCTCATAAATCATTTTCACATATTTCCTCATCTCAGGGTCTTCTGAGGAAACTAACCTATTTTTAGAATATTGATTTTCTACCTGTATTGTAGAACTACTTTTCACATTACATGAAAATCCTGCTGACGTTTTATTTGGACGTACCTGTCACTTTGTCATACTGTAGTGGCTTGCATGTTGCTGTGATGCTGGAAGCTATGCCACCAGTATTTCAAATACCAGCAGGGTCACCCATGATGGGCAGGTTTCAGAGGCGCTTCTAGACTAAAACAGACTAGGAAGAAGGACCTGGAAGTCTACTTCTAAAAAATGTGGCCAGTGAAAACATTATGAATAGTGGCGAAACACTTTCTGATATAGTGCCAGAAGATGAGCCCCTCAGGTTGGAAGGCAGTCAAAACACAACTGGGGAAGAGCTGCCTCCTCAAAGTAGAGTTGACCTTAATGACGTGGATGGAGTCAAGCTTTCGGGACCTTCATTTGCTGATGTGCCAAGACTCAAAATGAGAAGAAACAGCTGCAAACATACATTAGTAATCAGAAGGTAGAATGTACAAATAGGAATCAAGGAAAATTGGAAGTTGTCAAAAATCAAATGGAATGCTTGAAGATAGCTATCCTAGGCATTAGTGAGCTGAAATGGACTGGTATTAGCCATTTTGAATCAGACACTGATATGGCCTACTGTCTTAGTCATCTAGTGCTGCTGTAACAGAAATACCACAAGCGGATGGCTTTTAACAAAGAGAAATCTATTCTTTCACAGTCTAGTAGGCCACAAGTCCAAATTCAAGGCATCAGCTCCAGGGGAAGTCTTTCTCTCTCTATCGGCTCTGGAGGAAGATTCTTGTGATGCATCAGTCTTCCCTTTGTCTGGGAGCATCTCAGTGCAGGAACCTCAGGTCCAAAGGATGCACTGTGCTCCTGGTACTGCTTTCTTGGTGGTATGAGGTCCCCATGTCTCTCTGCTTGCTTCTCTCTTTTATATCTCAAAAGAGATTGGCTTCAGACACTATCTAATCTTGTAGACCTCATCAGTATAACTGTCGCTATCCGTCTTATTACATCATAGTGATAGGATTTATAACACACAGGGAACTCAATCATACAATACTGGGAATCATGACCTAGCCAAGTTGACAGATATTTTTGGGGGACACAATTTAGTCCATGACACCTACTATGCTGGGAATGACAAACTGAAGAGAAATGGTGTCACATTCATTGTCAAAAAGCACATTTCAAGATCTATCGTGAAGTACAACGCTGTCAGTGATAGGGTAATATCCGTACCCCTACAAGGAAGACCAGTTAATACAACTATTATTCAAATTTATGCACCAACCACTAATGCCAAAGATGAAGAAATGGAAGATTTTAACCAACTTCTGCAGCCTGAAATTGATCACACAAGTAATCAAGAAGCATTGATAATTACTGGTGATTGGAATTCAAAAAATTGGAAACAAAGAAGAAGGATCAGTAGTTGGAAAGTATGGCCTTGGTGATAGAAACAACACTGGAGATCCTGTGATAGAATTTTGTGAAATCAATGACTTAGTCATTGGAAATATCTTTTTTCAACAACATAAACAGCAGCTATGCTCATGGACCTGGCCAGATGGAATATACAGGAATCAAATCGACTACATCTGTGGAAAAAGACCATGGAGAAGCTCAGTATCATCTCATCAGTCAGAACAAGGCCAGGGGCCAACTGCAGAACAGACCATCAATTGTTGATATGCAAGTTCAAGTTGAAGCTGAAGAAAATTAAAACAAGTCCACGAGAGCCAAAGTACAACCTTGAGTATATCCTACCTGAATTTAGAGACCATCTCAAGAATAGGTTTGACGCATTGAACACTAATGATTGAAGACCTGGCGAGTTGTGGAATGACATCAAGGACATCACATACGAGGAAACAAAAAGGTCATTAAAAAGACAGGAAAGAAAGAAAAGGCCAAAATGGATGTTAGAAGAGACTCTGAAACTTGTTCTTGAAAGTAGGGTAGCTAAATTGAATGAAAGAAATGAGGAAGTAAAAGAGCTGAATAGATTTCAAGAGACGGCTCGAAAAGACAAAGTAAAGTATTATAATGAAATGTGCAAAGATCTGGAGTTAGAAAACCAAAAGGGAAGAACATGCTGGGCATTTTCTCAAGCTGAAAGAACTGAAGAAAAAAATCAAGCCTTGAGAGTTGCAATATTCTACAGGGATTCTACAGGGAAAATATTGGATGCAGGAAGCATCAAAAGAAGATAGTATGAACACACAGAGTCACTGTACCAAGAATGATTGGTCAATGTTCAACCATTTTAGGAGGTAGCATATGATCAAGAACTGATGGTAGTGAAGGAAGAAGTCCAAGCTGCACTGAAGGCATTGGCAAAAAACAAGGCTCCAGGAATTGACGGAATACCAACTGAGATGTTTCAACAAATGGATGAAGCACCGGAGGTGCTCACTTGTCTATGCCAAGAAATTTGGATGACAGCTACCTGGCCAACAGACTGGAAGAGATTCATATTTGTGCCCATTCCAAAGAAAGGTGATTTAACAGAATGTGGAAATTATCAAACAATATCATTAATATTACACACAATTAAATTTTGCTGAAGATAATTCAAAAATGGTTGCAGCAGTACATTGACAGGGAACTGCTAGAAATTCAAGCTGGATTCACAACAGGATGTGGAACCATGGATATTATTGCTAATGTCAGATGGATCTTGACTGAAAGCAGAGAATACCAGAAAGATGTTTACCTGTGTTTTATTGACTATGCAAAGACATTCAGCTTTGTAGATCATAACAAATTATGGATAACACTGCAAAGAATGGGAATTCCAGAACACTTAATTGTGCTCACGAGGATCCTGTACATAGACCAAGAGGCAGTCATTTGAACAGAACAAGGGGATACTGTGTGGTTTGAAGTCAGGAAAGATGTGCGTCAGGGTTGTATCCTTTCACCATACTTATTCAATATGTATGCTGAGCAAATAATCTGAGAAGCTAGACTATATAAAGAAAAACACAGCATCAGGATTGGAGGAAGACTCCTTAATAGCCTGCAATATGCAGATGACACAACCTTGCTTGCTGAAAGCGAAAAGGACTTGAACTGCTTTCTGATGAAGATCAGACTACAGCCTTCACTATGGATTGCACTTCAACGTAAAGAAAACAAAAATCCTCACAACTAGACCAATAAACAACATCATGATAAACGGAGAAAAGATTGAACGCCCATGGAAGCAGCAGTCAAGAAATGAAACAATGTATTGCATTGGGCAAATCTGTTGCAAATGACCTCTTTCGAGTGTTAAAAATTAAAGATGTCATTTTGAGGACTGAGGTGCGCCTTACCCAAGCCATGGTATTATCAATCGCCTCATATGCATGTGAAAGCTGGACAAAGAGTAAGGAAGACTGAAGAAGAATTGATGCCTTTGAATTATGGTGTTAGCGAAGAACATTGAATATATCACTGACTGCCAGTAGAACTAACAAGTCTGTCTCGGAAGAAGTACAGCCAGAATACTCTTTAGAAGCAAGAATGGAGAGACTTTATCTCACGTGCTTTGGATATGTCATCAGGAGGGACCAGTCCCTGGAGAAGGACATCATGCTTGGTAAAGTAGAGGGTCAGTTGAGGAAGAAGAAGACCCTGGGTGAAATAGATTGACACAGAGCTGCAACAATGGGCTTGAGCATAACAACGATTGTGAGGATGGCACAGGACCAGGCAGTGTTTCGTGCTGTTGTACGTGGGGTCTGCTATGAGCTGGAACCAAGTAGATGGCACCTAACAACAGCGACATGAACCTAGGTTAAGAATGCTGTAGTGCCGGATGATCTTATTTTTCTCCAGAGAGGACTTACTTCCTTGGTTAGGCAGGAAGAGTGGAGTTTGATTGCCTCAATCAAATCATGAACTTAGCCGACTTGAAGCTGAATTGCAGTTTTGAAGGCTTTGTCTACCTGTGGTTTGCACTCCCCTGCTGGGGTGTACTCCTCCAGGAGGCCCAAACAGGGATTTATTTTAGTGTTAGGTAACTTTCAACCTAAAGAAAATCTCAACCACTCAGTATTGTAGGCAGTTATATCATTGGCAGAAGCAAATACATTTCTGCAGATAATAACTTCAGACAGATTGTAGATATCAGGACAGCTAATCACAGGGTTCTGACATTTAAGAACTTGGGGGTTGAAGTTTTGTTGGCTTTCAGAGATAGGCAGAATTTCATACACCAATTAAATTATTCTTCAGTTTTCTGCAGAAAGGATGTAAATAGCATTTTACATGTTCTGTCTGTCATCTTTTATGAGGAACATTATTCCTCTAGCATAACATTTTTGTGAAGAAAAGGGCCTTTCTAAATATATTTATTAGTTACCAACTAAGACCAATGAGAGACCAGAGGCCAGTTGCCTCCCATCCTTTCTTTCAGTGATCCAAAAAATTGTTTAGGATATTTTTAAGTTTATAGTTTTGACCTTTTAGCTAATTTGCATTGGGTTTTGGCAACAGAAAGAGTTATATAATAGCACAGTCCTTCTACCAAATAGGGATATGAGGGGGGAAAAACTCACTATTCAAATTTAGAAATATAGAATATGTGATCAGGAAAGAATTTTTTTTTTTTTAAATTGTACTTTAGATGAAGGTTTACAGAGCAAATAGTTTCTCATTAAACAGTTAGTACACATTGTTTTATGACATTTATTAACAACCCCACGACATGTCAACACTTTTCCTTCTTGACCTTGGGTTCCCTATTACCAGCTTTCCTGTCCCCTCCTGCTTCTAGTCCTTGTCCCTGGGCTGCTGTGCCCCATTAGTCTCGTTTTGTTTTATGGGGCTATCTAATCTTTGGCTGAAGGGTAAACCTCGGGAGTGACTTCATTACAGAGCGAAGGGTGTCGTGGGGCCATACTCTTGGGGTTCCTCCAGTCTCTGTCAGACCAGTAAGTCTGGTCTTTTTTTGTGAGTTAGAATTTTGTTCTCCATTTTTCTGCAGCTCTGGCCGGGACCCTCTGTTTTGATCCCTGTCAGAGCAGTCAATGGTTGTAGCTGGGCACCATCTAGTTGTACGGGACTCAGTCTGGTGGAGGCCATGGTAGTTCTGGTCCATTAGTCCTCTGGACTAATCTGTTAGGAAAGAATTTTTTTCCCCTTTTGTTAATTTTATCTTACCAGCCTTAATGAAATCAGAGCTTTACATTCTTGTTAAAAGGAAACAACCATAAATATAGGACAATATTTTCCACATCACATTACTTCAGTTGTTTAAGGTCTGGTAGAAGAGAAATCCAGTTTTCCACAGTATGTGACTCTCAGATGGTCATTACGGTTCTCTGCCTTATCTACTCAAGTGAGCTCAAACATTCATTAAGGATTGTCGGCATGCCATGCACTAGGCCAAGCATAAGACCACGGTCCTGGTTCAGAGATTCTCTGTGTCCTACCACGCTTGAGTGTAAGCAGTGTAGGATTACTCCATGGGCTCAGCAATCCAAGAAGGCAGGGACTCAAACACAAAGCAAATCTGAAGTTTAAAAAAAGGAAACACTTACTTTCAGTAGAATTATTTAGCATCTTGCATTAGAAAAAAAAATCTAGAAATTATTTTTCATTTCAGCATCCATATAAGTTTTGAGACTTACGGTTTAGTGTTGTTCTTATTTTGAAGTTCATCGAGAGCAGGCGGTGGCCATCACAATGTTCATCGAGAGCAGGCGGTGGCCATCACAATGGTCATCGAGAGCAGGCGGTGGCCATCACGATGTTCATCGAGAGCAGGCGGTGGCCATCACGATG
>NW_004443938.1:10780918-10803419 GCF_000243295.1 Trichechus manatus latirostris | reverse complement strand
TCATCGAGAGCAGGCGGTGGCCATCACGATGTTCATCGAGAGCAGGCGGTGGCCATCACAATGTCTTCAGTGCTTGAGACGGCTGAGCGTCTTAAGGTAGTTTGGGCCAGTTTAAGTTCTGACTTTGCAAACTTGGTTCAGAGAAGCTTACAGAATATGGAGACAGGAGATTTCATTCACCATGCCTGCTTCTCCTCACTCAATACACCCTCTGTCCCAGAAAGCCTGGGTCTAGGGTTAAGAAGGGGTCCTAGGGCAGTCGAAATGGTTAACACACTAGGCTACTAACTGAAAGGTTGGAGGTTTGAGTCCATCCAGAGTCACCTCAGAAGAAGGGTCTGGTGATCTCCTTCTGATAAATCAGCCACTGAGAACCCTATAGAGCACAGTTCTACTCAGACAAGCATGGAGCTGCGGTGAGTCAGAATCAACTTGACGGCAACTGATTTGGTGTTAGTTAGGGCTAAGAAATTCAAGGATCTTGATGACAGATTTGATGCGGAGGACACGGTGATTTCAAGGTTATCAGTCTCTTCCCAAGAGTTTGGGCAGGGGCAGGAAAGGTCAAAAGACAGCTGTTACATGACACCAGGAGGGTGACAGAAGAGGAGGGGAAGGCTGCTCATTAGTGAACGTCTCAGTAACCACGGCACTTTCCCTAATCCTGGGGTCCTTTCTGTTAAGGATGGCACTGAGCTGGGGGTGTTACATTTCATCTGGGCTCTGTCACTGTCCGCACCACACCAGCCTGCAGAGGGAAGCGAGGGCTCAGGTAACACTAGCAATGGTAACAAAAATAGTTGGACCTTCTCAGCCACCCGTGTCCTTACTTCCTTCGGTAGAGTCCCAGGCGGTTCAGGTGCTCTCCTTGGCTGGCAGCCTTTGCTGTGTGTGTTGAATAGCATTTCTCTTTTCTTTCTGATTCTTTCTATTCTGACTCATAGTGACCCTATAGGACAGAGTAGAACTGCCCCACAGGGTTTCCAAGGCTGTAAATCTTTACAGAAGCAGACTGCCACGTCTTTCTCCTGAGGAGTGGCTGGGAGGTTCAAACTGTTGACCTTTCAGTTAGCAGATGAGCGCTTAACCACGGTGCCACCAGGGCTCCTTGATTAGGAGGTAATAAATGTCTATTATAGAGTCTCTGGGAAGTAGAAAAATACTGAGAATTAAAAATCACCCATATCCTATGACCAACGATAACAACTATTAACATTTTGATCTACTTCCTCTTAGTCTTTTTAAAGGCATGTCTATGAATATTTAACAATATGATTGTTTTATACCCAGCTTTTTGAACTTTAAATTAAATTATATGCAGTTTCCTGTGTTATGAAATATGTTTCTGGAGCATCATTTTAATGCCAGCATGAATTTGCACTCTGTGGTGATAGAGGGTCAGCGAAAAAGAGGAAGACCCTCAATGAGATGGATTGACATAGTAGCTACAACAATGGGCTCAAGCATAACAAAGATTATAAGGATGGTGCAGGACTGGGCAGTGTTTCGCTCTGTTGTACATAGGGTTGCTATGAGTCGGAACCGACTCGACAGCACCTATCAAGAACTACAACATGGTCATAGCAGAATCGACCCAACGGTTGGCACTCACGTTGATTCTCCTCGTGGGGCTCCTGGTGGGGCTCTGGCTGCCCCCTGGTTGTTGATTGTGATGCGATTGGGAAGGGCTCACTCTCCATCAGTGTTCATACTTCTAGGTGCCAAAAAGAAGTTGAAAGTGCTTTCTTAGTTTCTTTCTGCATCTCTGGATTTACGGCATTTCGTTAAGTTTATCCTACCAACAGGTTAGGAGTCCTTGGGTGCTGCGAATGGTTAACATGCTCAGCTGCTGAGAGAAAAGTTGGTGGTTCAAATTCCAACTGAAACATCAGCCGCTGAAAACCCCGCGGAGCACAGCTCTGGTCCGACACGCGCACAGCTCTGGTCCGACACGCGTGGGGTTGCCATGAGTTGGAGGTGACTTGATGGCCACCGATACTGGTACTGGTTTCAC
Source organism: Trichechus manatus latirostris (assembly GCF_000243295.1). Lineage (NCBI taxonomy): Eukaryota > Metazoa > Chordata > Mammalia > Sirenia > Trichechidae > Trichechus > Trichechus manatus. Next base: position 10,801,405 of record NW_004443938.1, on the reverse strand, counting down.
CAACATATTACAAACCTTCTCTCTGAGAAATGTTGAAGTTGCCAAAGCCAATAAAACCAAGACTGGTTGGAAAAAGGGGGGAAGAGCTGGGCCGGCTGGAAGTCTGTGGGGGTGGTGATTGAGGCATCATGTCAACAAGGCAAGGTCTGAGAACGTCAGGAACCGTGTCACACTGAAAACCGCAACGGGGGTGCGCAGCAGCATGTGACACCTGAGGTTGGAATCCGGTGGAAGAGTGAGAGCTCAAAGGAGGAGGAGAATCAAAGTTGATGGTAAGGCCCCCAGGGCAGGAGTTGTGTTTACCTTGTTGACGTCACGTTCTCTGTGTCTGTCACATCCTCTGTGTCTGTCTCATCCTCTGCATCTGTCACAGTGCCTGACACAAAAGGTGATCAAGGCTTGTAGAAAGAACGAGTTAAGAAGGAGGAACACAGCACAGGACTCAGCTGAAGCCCCTGTGCCAGCTATGAAGTCATTGTCTCTCAATGGCGTAGCCCTACCCTCGTCTTGGTGCTGCTGGAGCTGGGACTCTGTGAACCACATTCCCGCTTCTCCATGGCTCCCTCTTAGGTTCTACTAACGGGGGCTCAGGAGGGAGACTGGAAGGCTGGAGGAGGGACATGCCCCCTTCCTGTGTGCTTCCTGTGGGCTACCTGTCCTCTGAGATCCTTGTGGCTGCACCCCAGCCATCTCCACCCCAGTGGCGATCTGCACCCCAGCCATCTCCACCCCAGCTACGCTTCATCTTCCTGGCAGTCCAGGTTGGACAACACTGATGGTTTCTGCTCCTGTAATGTCAGATACGGCTGCCCAATTATCACTACAAGGAATAGAGGGGTTTCTATCTGTAAAGCACAGTGGGCAGCAACCTGAAAGTGCAGCAAACACACTCCTCCCTCCTCAGATGGAAAACAGAGATTGTCAGGAACTTAAAAGACTTATTTGACGAAATGAAAACCTATCAGTCTGACCTAAGGTGGAAGGAGGGCACCATGGTCTTCGTACCCACACTTGGCATGATGCCGAAGACCCTGATCACAGATGCTGGGGGAGGGGGGCCTCGCTGCTCCAGCTCCTCCTCCTTGCCAGAACATTTAAAAAAATCCGTGTCACAGCAGATCAGAACCCAAGTGCCATCTCTTTTTCTGGGGCTGCTTCTCCTTTTTCTCCTGGGAGTTACTGGAAAGAAACTCGGCACCAAAGCTTCCAGTCTATTTGCCAGCTCCACTCACTGCTCAACCAGCATTATCGCTGCAAACGCCTCCTGACCATTCAGTGCGGTCAGGTGCTTGGTATCTGATCATTCCACACTGGTTTCAGTGATTCTCCCAGGCAGGCTTCTTTGCTGAATTATCGGCAATAACAATGTTCTCAACTCCCCATCTAGACAACCTCTGGACCAGGTGAAACCCCTCCAGGGCTGCCAAACAGCAGCTGAGTGTGATCCGGAGAAAGCTGAGGTGCCAAACGGAAACTCAAGAGGCAGGTGGTCCAACCGAGGTGGTGCTGCAAAGGGGTTCAGGGAGAGGGTCGAACCCAGGAGTCTGGGAGCAGGAGAGCAGGAGTACCAGACCGGAAGAGGGCTGGGGGCAGGCAGGTAGTGGAGAATGAGAGGGAGGAGGGGCGAGAGGGATGGTTCCCTGGGCTGTTTGACACCTTTCTGCGGTGACACTACATTTATCTGAGAGGCCATCGAGAGTGGTGATAGAGAACACAGACATGGAGCCCCATCGCTGGAGTCGGTGTTCTGGCTGTACAGCACACTAGCTGTTGACCCCAAACAAGTGCCTTAACCTCTCTGTGACTCAGTTTCCTTATCTGTAAAATGGGGATGATTGCAGTAGTGTTTATGTCATATGTTGTTGTGATGATTAAATGAGTTACTACACATAATGCACTTAGAACAGTGTTTGACACACGGTACTAAAAACACTCAAACCTAAACCCGTTGCCATAGAGTCAATTCCAACTCATCGCGACCCTATAGGGGTAGAACCCTATAGAACCCTATAGAGTAGAACTGCCCCGTAGCGTTTCCAAGGAGTCACTGGTGGATTTGAACTGCTGAACTCCTCGTTAGCAACCGAACTCTTAACCACTGTGCCAAACCAACCAGTTGCCGTTGAGTCAGCTCCAACTCATGGCTACCCCACACGTGTCAGAGTGAAACTGTGCTCCATAGGGTTTTCAGTGGCTGAGTTTTCAGAAACAGATTGCCAAGCCTTTCTTCTGAGGCACCTCTGGGTGGACTGGTGGACTTGAACCTCCAACCTTTCAGTTAGCAGCTGAGCATGTTCACTGTACCAGCAACCTCTATCTAAGTGTCAATTATTCTTACTTTGAAGCAAGTTAACTTGCTCAGAACCACAAGTCGGTGACAGAGCTAGGACTGAGAATTCCTGAGCCTTGACTTTATACTTTGCTTTCTCTTTCCTCAAACTGTAACCTCCCTCCTTCCCTGCCCCCTCGGCCTTCATGGAACTGTGACCATCGCTAGGAGCATGCCTGCTAATGCTGGTATCTATTTAATGAACAGTAGAACTTAATGCAAGTGGCAAATACAGAAGCCATTTTCTGAGGGCTGGAACAGTCAATGGAACCACCCAATTCACCATGCAGCCGCTCTGGGAGTCCCCAGGCCACTGTGGGGTCTGGCTCTCGGGAAGCCACTTTCCCATCTCCTGCTGCCCTCAGAGGCGCCTGTGCTCTGGGACCACAGGTGGGCTTGAGAGAAGTCACATTTTTAAGGAAGGAAGCCCAATGAGCCTCCAGCGTGTTAGCTCCACTGTGCCCATAAAAATGCCACACCCAAAAGTGGTCTCTCTAGCTTCTTATTGATTTATGAATAAAGGATGGTGTCTGTTATATCGTCCTAATGTTTTCTTTCAGTGACAGAGTCTACATTCCCATCTACTTGTATTACAATACCCTCAAGAGCTTATATGCATGAGGGGGAATAAAAGAACAAGAAGAAGGTGGAATAGAAGCCAAAACCTTAATATCTTTTATCTTTGTCTTACAGGTTATTTGCCATTCTGTTGTTCTTGATTGTGGGAGTAATTCAAAGTCTCAAATATGCAAAAAAAAAAAAAAAAAGAACGAAACAAAACAAAAAAAAACCAGTTGGAAATGTTTTAAAAGGGCAGCCAAAGAGGCGTTACTCTTCCAAATGACAAGCTTGATTCCACGGCTGGATTTTTTTAAACTTTTGTTTATCTTCACTAATTATTTAACTTTGATTTCAATGCTTACTCACTGAATAAATATTCCCAAATCAGTTAAAAGAACAGAGAAATGAAATCATCCAAAAAACATGAGTCATGCAGTGAACTCTCATGATAAGAGCCCTGGACTGAGGATGAGGATAGTTGGTTCGACTTCTGGGCCTGCCACCAACTAGCTGTGTGACTTGGGAAGCCACCTACCCTCTCTGGGCCGTTCTTCCTCTGTCAGATTGAATGGGCTGGACTCCTGGGTGGGCAGTTATTGCTTTTTGGGTACTCAGTTTTTTAGCTCCTTTTTCTTCTGGTAACAGTACCTGGTGTTTCCTTTGGGGAACCCCCCTCCCACTCTCAGACCATGTATTCCAGATGGGGCTCCATTAAAAACAAACAAACAAACAAAAAAACCCATTGCTGTGAGGTCGATTCTGACTCACAGCAACCCTACAGGACAGAGTAGAACTCTCCCATAGGGTTTCCAAAGAGCAGCTGGTGGATTTTAATTATCCACCTTTTGGTTAACAGCCATCTGCTCGTAACCACTGTACCACCAGGGCTGCTACGGCTGCTAACCAAAAGGTTGGAAGTTTGAATCTACCAGTGGCTCCTTGGAAACCCTACGGAGCAGTTCTACTCTGTCTATAGGGTTGTTATGAGTTGGAACCAACTCCACGGCAAAGGGTTTGTTTTTTTTTTCAATGGGGCTCCATTACAAGCTTGGAATTTAGAATCTCCTCTATGGTAGGGGGAGTGAGAAAGGCTACTTCTCATAGCATGAAGGGACCACGAGAAACAAAATTCTCATATTTTAAAGTAAAAGTGGCTGGAAAACCAAGCTATTTTTTATTCTCTGTATTATTCAGCTATTGCTGTGTAACAAATTACAACCAGCTGAGCTGCTTAAAACAGCACACACTTATTATCTCACAGTTTCTGTGGGTCAGGAGTCTGGGCATGGCTTAGCTGGGTTCCCTGCTTCAGGGTCTCACCAAGGTGCCAGCCAAGGCCGCAGTAGCATTGGATCCGCTTCCAAGCTCCCCCAGGCTGTTAGCAGAATTAATTTCCTTGTGGTTGCAGTACTGAGGCTTCGGTTGCTTGATGGAAGTTGCTCTCGACTCCTAGAGGCCGCCCACAGCTCCTTGCCATGTGAGCTCCTCCACCTTGGTCATTCACTTCATGGCAGCTCCCTTCTTCAAGGCCAGTGGGGGAGTCTTTCCAGCATGTCTGCTAGCAAGATGGTTGTTAGGTGCCATCGAGTCAATTCTGACTCATAGTGACCCCATGTGACAGAGTAGAACTTCCCCATGGGATTTCCTAGGCTGTAATCTTTACAGGAGCAGATTGCCAAGTCTTTTCTCCTGCAGAGCCGCTGGTGGGTTTGAATTGCTGACCTTTCAGTTAACAGCCTAGCACTCTTATATATACATACATCATAGCTAATCACAGCATACCATTCTGTCACCTTTGCCATATTCTACTGGTTACAAGCAAGTCATAGGTCTTAACTATGCTCAAGGGGAGAAGATTACACAAAAGCATGAACACCAGCAGGTGGGCTTCGTTGGGGGTCACCTAGGGTCTTCTTGCCACATTCTCCATTGGACGTCTATGTGGAAGGATTGGCTTGACCATGAATAAACACTCAATGCCTTCCCACTCCATCTGTAAGTACCTCAAAGTCTCCGAGTGACACTGTGCTTGTATATGCTGTGCAACGATCTCCTCTTGAGCTTCTTGTGATTTTGTTAGGAATAAGCCTCTGTGGTGAGGCCCAAGAGAGACTTGCCTTGTATGGGATTCCACTCTGTGGTAAGCATGGTTGTAGTCAGGTTCCAGGGTATTTGCTCTCATTTTAACCCTTGTGCTTACTGGATGGGCCTCCTCATGGGCAAAGCTGTTATTCAGGAGACATGGCAACCTCATTGCTGTTAGTGTGCTACAGAGCCTGGTATTTTTTCCATTTGTAGGATTATCCCATTAGTGGAGCACTCTTCAGAAGAATGCCTCTTTTCAACAGGATACTCCAGTCACCAGGTCCCTGAATTGATGTGTATTTGTCCTCCATTTTATTATACCAGAACAGCAGTGACCAGTGCTCACAGCCAACATTCCCGTCTTTAATTGCCCAAGCTTTTATATCTCCCATAAGCATGGAGCTTTTGCAGACTTTCTCCTTCAAGAAGATTTTCAGTGTCTATTCATCTTATCTCTGATTAAACAGGAAAGATGATATGATCAGGGTGGGGAGAGTGAGAACCAGATGGAAGGGTGTCTGCGCCCGCCCGAGAAGAGGGTGGGGGAGAAACCAAAACAAACTTACTTGTTTCATGAAGGACTATTTTATAGCTTGAAGAAATAAACAAACACCCAATCAAACAGAAGCATCTGGAAGGTTTAAGATTAGCGGTCATTTTTCAGCTGGGAAGATAATAAACAAAGAGAATGATGACTCTTTAGAACTGCAGGGTTATTTTAAAAGCAATCTTAGTAACCTCTTCTCTAACTTGTTTTTTTTATGGTCTCTTTGATTTTTCTTTAATAACCTTTTTATTTTAGACTAGTTTTCAATTTACATACAAGCTTTGAAGAGAGTATGGAGAGGTTCCATAACATCCCTAACTTTTGTGTCCAACACTTTCCAGTGCCCAGCTGCCAGGCTCATGTACACATTCTAACCTCTGGGAAGAGCATGTAGCCTCTTGCCTTGTCCTGGTATGAAAGAAGGGATTCCAGAATCTCCAGGATGGAACGGACCCTAAGACTATTTTTTAAAATTTCCCATAGCACCTTAAATTTCTCCACTGTAATCAGAACAGTGTGGTATCGATATTAAGATAGATAAATAGATGGATAGAACAGAATAGACTCCAGAAACAAACCTATCAATATATAGACAACAAAGATGCAAAGGCAACGCATTGGAGAAAGGATAGTCTTCAACAGATGGTGTTGGAAGAATTGCATATCCGTATGCAAAAAAAAAAAAGCTTGCATCCAAAACTTAAACAATATACAAAATTTAACCCAAATTAGATCATAGATGTAAACATAAAACCTGAAAGCATAAAATTTGTAGAAGAAAGTATAAAAGAAAATCTTTGTGACTTTGGGTTAGGCAAAGATGTTTTAGATACAACACCAAAAGCACAAGCTATAAGATAACAATTGATAAACTTTACTTCACCAAAATTACAAACTCTGCCCTTCAAAGTATTCTGTTAAGAGAATGAAATCTTAATATACTGGGAGATCTTTGTAAAACATATATCTGAAAAGGACTTGTATCCAGAATATATAAAGAATTCTCAAACATCAAAAATAAAGAAACAACTCAATCTGAAATGGGCAAGGTTTGGACATACACTTCACCAAAGAAAACATATGGATGGCAAATAAGTACATGAAAAGATGCTCAACATCTTTAGACACTGGAGAAATGCAAATTAAAACCACAATGATATGCCACTATACATCTATTAGAATGACTAAAATGAAAGAGACTGACCATACCAGGTGTTGATGAAGATGTGGAGAAACTGGAACTCTCATCCATTGCTAGTGGAAATGTAAAATGGTGGAACCAGTTTTGAAAACAGTTTAGCAGGCATCTTAAAAGTTAGACATACACCTATCATATGATCCATGCATTCCATCCCTAGATATTTACTCCAGAAAAAAGAAGATATATGTTTAAAGATTTGTACACAAGTAAGTGTACATAGCAGACAGCCCAAATGTCCATTAACAAGTGAATGAATAAATGAATTGGGGTATATCCATACAATGGAATATTACTCACCAACAAAATTGATATATTGTTACATGCAATAAGGTGGATGAATCTCAAAATAATGTGAAGGAATCCAGATAAAAAGAGTAAACACTGTATAATTCCATGTATAGAAAACCTAGAAACTTCAAACTAATTTATAGTGACAGCAAGCAGATTTGTGATTGCTTGTGGGGAGCAGAGAGGAGAGGAGAGGAGAGGAGGAATTCCAAAGAAGGGGCACAAAGAAACTTTTTGGGGTGATGGCTGTGTTCACTGTCTTGATGGGGCTGATGGTTTCATGATGTATACAATTGTCAAAACTTATCGAAGTGTCGCTTTAAACGGACAGTTTATTGTATGTCAATGATACCTCAATAAAGCTGTTTAAATTTTGAAAAGTATTTCCCTACTGAACCACTGCCAAGAGGCTTTCAGCAAAGCTCCCTTTATCAGAATCAGAGATAAGACGGAGCCAAGAGATGCAAATAAAAATGTCTTTCGTACAGAATGAGAGGAGATTTTCCAGCCACGTGAATTTTCCAGGGAGGGAACTGGATGAGAGGTGGAGACCAGCAGGTCTGGTGGCCATGTGTAGAAGCTTACCTGCCCGTATCTGAGCTGAGTCTCCTCATCTACAAAATGGCCGAGTGGAAATGATTCAGTGGAAATACCGTGTTATTTTTTTTTTCTTTTTTCCCATACAAAAATTTATATATACATTGTCATGTGACTCTAATTGATCTCCCCATACTGTGACAGCACACTCCTCCTTTCCACCCCTGATTCCCCACGTCCATTCAACCAGCTCCTAACTGTCTCTGCCTTCCCATCTCACCTCCGGACAGAAGCTGCCCGTTTAGTCTCTTGTATCTACTTGAGCTAAGAGGCACACTCCTCACGAGTATCCCTTTACGTCCCACAGTCCAGTCCAATCCCTGTCTGAAGAGTTGGCGGTGTGATATTTAATTGGGCAAACAACTATTTGAATCTGGATGCACCTCATTTTAGAGATGACAGTGGTGGGTTAGTGGTAGAACTCTCAACTTCCATGCAGGAGACCCAAGTTTGATTCCTGGCCAATGCACCTCATGTGCAGCCACTACCCGTCTGTCAGTGGAGGCTTGTGTGTTGCTGTGATGCAGAACAGGTTTCAGCAGAGCTTACAGACTAAGATGGACTAGGAAGAAAGGCCTGGATATCTACTTCTGAAAATTGGCCAGTGAAAACGCTGTGGGTCACAACAGTCCAAAACACAACTGATCGTGGGGATGGCACAGGACCAGGCGCCATTTTGTTCTGTTGTGCGTGGGGTTGCCTTGAGTCGAGGGCCAACTTGAAGGCAGCTAGCAACAACCACTACCTTGTCCTAGCCTTTGCCTCTGCAGCCATCGACCCCTCTGACCTTGAGTGCCCTGCGGGGGGTTGGGGGGAACAGGCAGTGGTGAGGGTCAACGGATGATGCTGAAGAGCACCTGGCATAGAGTAGGCGGTTGGCACATACTTGCTTTCTTCCTTTTCCTTATTCTAGTAAATAAGAATCTCAATCCACCCACTCCAATATGCAAGAAATAGAATCTTTTTCTTTACTGTTTTGGTACTGAATTTCATTTCTACTTTGAGCCATCCATCCACTGGCGAGTAGAAATCAATGACTTTGGCCTTTCCTCGGAGTAGCTTCTATGCTGAGGTGGGTTGAGGAGGCCGCGGGATGCCAGCATCAGTGCTCAGGTTGTCTCGTCCCTGCTGGGGTCTCCTGAGAGGTCCTCACTCCTCCCTGGCCTCGGTCGGCGATGCCTATGTCACAGTTGAGTCCTACCTCCTGTCATTGCAAGCCCTCCAGAGGTCCAGCCTTTTCAGCTCCTTCCACACCTCATTCAGGGAGATGGACTAGCACAGAAGTTAGAGGCAGGGGCCTCACAGTCAGCTGCTTAGCTGTGAAGCCTGGCCCACCATTTCCTAGCAAGGACAGAAACTTAGTTCTCATGTCTAAAAAAAAGAAGGGGGTTAAAGTAGTTTAACCCATATGGTGGTTGTAAAAATGAAAGAGTCAGTTTATGAAAAGCACTTAAAATAGTGCCTAGAACATGGTGAGTCTTCAATAAATGACCTTCTTTTGCCATGCTGGCATATGGGGGCCCTGCCTGCCCGCCTGCCCGGGCTCTTGGCTCCTTCAGGCTCTGCTGAGGGAAGGTGGTGCTCGGACGCTCTGATCTTATCTTCCCAGATTACCTGGGGATTCTGAGGGATAGATAGGGCAGAGTACAGGCCCGTCATGGTCTACTCACTTCATGCTTCCATTCTCCAGAGGTCTAGCCCTAGGAATCTTTGTCTACTCTTGGGGAGAAGGGTGAAAGTGCAAAGGCAGAAAACCTTGCTGCTCCTCATCATACATCCCTCCAAAGACTAAGTTAAAAAATAGCTCCACCAGGTGCTCAAAACTCAAAGCCAACTACCGGCACCTTGGCCAGGCTCTCAAAATTCAAATCCAAGTGCTGGCTTCTTGGCTGTCTATATTCTGCTCGGCCCTCAACGAGGCCCTGGATGCTGATGCCCTGGGTGACTGACTGTGGGGGGAAGGGCCGCGGGTCCTGGGCAATGCCAACATTTCCAAACGTCGCATGTCCGTGTGGTTCTCTGTTATCAAGGAGGTGCCAGACGCAGAGGGCGAGTTGTCAGCAGAAGACACCCGGGCGCGGGGTCATCCCATGAGTGCTGAAGCTGGGACGGCTGCATATGACTGCTCCAGGCAGGGACCGGACCTGCTGGACTCAAATCTCTCGTTGCATGTGCTCGGAATGCGGGCATTGTCTATTATCGCATGCTGTTTGCAAAGTTCAGGGCTCACTGAGAGGGGTGAGCATGACCTGTGGGTCGAATCAGCTTCCACTCTGTCTTCTCCTGAGGACACATGATGTGCTGTGCCGGTAGGTTAACGCGTAGGCTAAGGACGGTTTTGAAGAGAATTAGCTAAAAATACATATATTGAAGAGCAATGCCATTCTGCCACCTTGTGGTAATATCATTCTATAAATTTATTTTTGTTATTGTGGCCCTGCAGTCTAGAGGCTGTTAGGGATCATTGAGTTTTCCTGAAAAGGACAAGTGTTTAAATCTATACAATATCTTATTAACCACTGTATTGACTTTCTAAGACTGCAGTAACAAAGTATCGTAAAGTGGATAGCTTTAAACAACAGAAGTTTATTGTCTCCCAGTTCTAGAAGTCCCGATTCAGGGGGCAGACAAGGCCGTAGTCTCTCTGAAGGCTCTAGAGGAAGATCCCACCTGTCTCACCAAATTCCGGTAGATCCAGGCGTTCTTCAGCACGCAGTTGCCGCAGAACTCCAATTCTACCTCTGTTGGCCGTCTTTTCTCTATCTTTCTCTGTCTCTTCTCCTTCTTTATAAGGACACCATTCGTACTGGATTAGGACCCACTCTACTCCAGTATAACCTCGTGTTCACTTAACTAATCACGTCTTCCAAGATCCTATTTCCAAACAAGTTCACAAGCCCAGGTACAGGGGTGAGGACCTCAACATATCTTTTTGTGGGACACAATTCAATCTCTAACAATTAGCACCATGCTTTCTATGAAGAACAGATTATTTAAAAATGAAACATATCATTAAAAGCAATCTTTGAGGTGTGTGATAATTTACTCAACATACATTCACTCAACAAACATTCATCAAATGCCTTTCTATATGCACGGAGCAGTGGTAGGCTCTAGGGGAAAAAATATGTATGGCTTCTGTCCTCAACGAGCTTAAAATGTGCCAGAGAATAAGGACATTTTTCATAAATACCTATATTGCGAGGCAGAACAGTACATATTGAGTGAGGAGTTTTGGATAAGCAGGCAAAGAAGTTGAAGACAGTGTGAGGAACTGGGAAAGATCCAAGGAGGAGACATTTGAGCACAGGAGTCACCAAACATCTCTTAGTCAAAGAGGGACATTGAGGATCTGTGTGGTAGAAAGATCTTGGACTTAGGAGTGGAGGGCAGTGATCCACATACTTCTTTTGATCATCAAACCAAAAAACCCAAACCCATTGCCATCGAGTCAATTCCGACTCATAGCAACCCTATAGGACAGAATAGAACTGCCCTATAGGGTTTCTAAGGAGCGCCTGGTGGATTTGAACTGCTGACCTTTTGGTTAGCAGCTGTAGCTCTTAAACAATACAACACCAGGGTTTCCCTTTGGATCACACACCACTAAAAACAAGCAGACAAACAAACGAAAAAGTGAACACGCATCCCATTGGAAGTAATTTATTGATAAGTTATAAGCATTTACTGATATACTCTGCACATTATAAGACATCCATGAAAAGGAGGGAAGTCCTTGGGAGGTGCAAATGGTGAATGTGCTCAGGGGCTAACTGAAAGGTTAGAGGTTTGAGTCCACCCAAAGGCACCTTGGAAGAAAGGCCTGGCAATCTACTTCCAAACAATCAGCCGTTGAAAACCCTGTGGAGCACAGTCCTACTCTGACGCACATGGGGTCTCCATGAGTCAGGATGGATTCAATGGCAACTGGTTTTATTAAAAGGAGGAGATTAAAATAATAACAATAGTCAACCTAATCTTTTCTTCTTCCATCCCATTGGATGATGTTATGGATTGAATTATGTTCCCCAAAAATGTGTATTAACTTGGCTAGGCCATCATTCCCAGTATTGTGTGGCTGTCCTCCATTTTGTGATCTGATAATCCCATGTGTTGTAAATCCCAACCTCTATTATATTAATGAGGCAGGATTAGAGGTAGTTATGTTAATGAGGTAGGACTCAGTCTACAGCATTATGCTATATCTTGAGTCAATCTCTATTGAAAAGAGAGAAGCGAGCAGAGAGAAGGACCTTATTATCACCAAGCAAGAAGATTCAGGAGTGGAGCGTGTCCTTTAGACCCCGGGTCCCTGTGTTTGAGAACTCCTAGACCCAGAGGAATATTGATGACAAGGACCTTCCCCCAGAGCCGACAGAGAGAGAAAGCCTTCCCCTGGAGCTGGCGCCCTGAATTCAGACTTCTAGCCCACTGGACTGTGAGAGAATAAATTTCTCTTTGTTAAAGCCCACTTGTGATATTTCTGTTACAGCAGCACTAGATGTCTAAGACAGATGGTCACGGTCACCCCACTTGCGGGATCAGTGGTGTAGACTAATATAGGCAGGAATATGGAGAAAATAGACCCAGAAAGGCCCTTTGGAGGCCATTAGGACAGAGCAGGCAAGAGATGAGCCGGATCTAAGCAAAGTGGAGACAGAGAGACTGTGAGAAAAGATCGATGTTGTAGAGATAGAGTATAGATTTGCCAGGAGTTTAGGGAGGAAGAACTGTTAAAGATAATCCCAAGTTGACTTTTCTTTCATTTGATCTTGTTTTGTGCTTTGGGAAGACGGTAAATCATTTACCAAAAGGGATAACATAGGAGACAAGGTAAGTTTTGGGAGAAGTTAATGAGTTTGTTTTGTATATGTTGAATTCTGAGTGCCAGTGAAATCTGTTTAGCTGCCCAGCAGGGATCTGGAAATTTATGTGATGGCTAGACTGTGGGAGTGTATGGAGTTGCTCAGGGCAAGACCACAGAGTGAGAAGAAAAAGCAGCCAAGGACAGACTCTTAAGGACGCTAACTTTTAAAGGGCCATTGTATACCACGTTCCCCGTGAAGTAGACTGAGACAGAGAATTGCGAACAGGAGGTATGCTGGGACATGTTTTCAGGATCCACACCTGCAGGGGGGTGAAGAAAGCAGGACTGGGTGGAGGGAGAAGTTGAATCATAACGTAGCTTTAACAGGGGCTTCAGCGGATCCCATAGGAGCTCTCGATCTGGGATGGACCCTCAGGAGATGTTGGTGGTTGCTTGCCTGGGTCTTTCTGGCTCTGGAGAGCCCACCGGCTGCATCTCCTCCCACCCCACGTTCAGGTTGATACTGAAATTGGCTACAGTGGGGCTATTAACACCATGGAAACCTTCCAACATTACACCAGGGCTTTTTTTCCCCCCCTGGAGATCTGGTTGTTAAATATCTATCATTATACATACTGGGTTTGCAAATGGTTAAGGCACTCAGCTGCTAACCAAAAGGTTGGTGGTTCGAGTCCATCCAGAATTGCCTTGGAAGAATAGCCTGGCAATCTACTTCTGAGAAATCAGCCACTGAAAACCCAATGGTGCGCAGTTCTACTCTGACACATGTGGGGTCGCCGTTAATCAGAATCCACTTGAAGGTAACTTTTTTTTTTTTTTTTAATACACACCTATATCCCAAAATGAGGTAAGGGGACTTAGCTTTGTATCTTTACATCAACTAATCCTTGGATGTGGCTGACCCTGGGGAAGGTATGTTACTTTGGGTGAGGTGGCTCCCTTCACCTGGAGAAGAACAGAGTTGTGAGCCTTTAACAGACAACATGCCTGCATCTGGGGAGTTAGTACCTTGAATGTGAAGGGGGAGCATGAGAAGCAGACCACAGATCCACTGCAGCCCACCTTGCATCAGTTGGACCCAACTGCTTCTTGAGCAGGTTCACCTCACCTCATGTGGAAACAGCTTCTTCAGGATTCTGGAGACTCCCTTTTCCTGGGAAGACTTACAAGAGTAAGATGTGTCTCCTCTGCTGCAGCTGGTCTCGAGGCCACAACTAATATTCATCCCCTTCCTTTCTGACCTGTTCTAGGTTCCCCTCACCCTCAGCGAGCACTTCTGCTGGCCTAGGTAGCTTACCCGGGAGGGTGACACAGACACTCACCCCTGAAGGGTTGGAAATCCTTGTCATTGTGCCCTTCTCAGGCCACAGCAATTGCACTTGTATATTATCACAAAATCTGGCAGGAGACTACCCAGAGACACCCCCGCAGACCACCATAGTGCAAATATATTCTTCTGTGCCCTCACGTGTCAGGGAAGCCCAACCTTCTCCTGGTGATCAGGGTCAACTACCCCTGCTGGCATGGTGGATCCTTTTATTCCCTGACCTGGTGGCAGCTGTGTACCCTAGTGGAAACACCTCTTTTCTGGGAACCAGGGCCTCTAGCCCCACAGATCCTAGAGTTGAAAGGACAGGGTCCTTCTGGGTTCCATCCACTTTCATCAGTGTGTTCCATGTACCGCATATGTGTGATGTGGGGAATGATCCTGGTTTCCTGTTCGAAGGGAGTTGAACTGTTCCTATGGTTTGGACTCAGAGCAGGGAGATACTTGTGCATGCTTTAAAGTGGGCCACTTAAGTGCTTCCTGTGGTGAGTGGAGATTCTCCTCTCTCACCAACAGGAAGGCGAGCACAAAGACATGAGATTCCTTCAGTCCCAACAGGCCTGGTAGGAAATAACTGGGCCAGCACCAAAACTAACATTCTATGCTTGTGAACAGTAGGGATAGGGCTTTTTATCCTGTCTATTGTGTAATGCTTCCTTCTCCATTAATAAGTAAAGCATATTCTCTTAAGTAAACTATACCACAGATAATACGGGATTTTTCTCATGAAACTTCCTTGTACATCCTACCCTGTTTCAGAGTTTCTAGCCCTCTTTTTAGGTAATTCAGGATGTCTCTATCTCAGAGGGGTATGAAAGTCTTAAAATGAAATCAATTTTATGTCACCGAAGATGCCACCCCATACAATTATTAAGGGTGGAGAAGACTAGAGAGGAATGAAGGAGATTACCTGAACAAACGAGAAGGATGTCATCATTCCCAAAATATGAGGAATCATAACAATAGACTGGCTCTTACTCTTTTGCTCAAGGTGTGTTATTTTTGCTGTTCTAACTAGGTTGTCAATTCTTTGATGCTTCTCTTGACCCTACAAGGTGTTTACCACAGCTGAGGACACTGAGGGCCATTTAATATTAAATGGAATCACTTGATTCTTGGGAGAGAGAAGTTCACGAAGCATTGCCTGAACTGACTTGATTTTCAGCTTCATAATGAATGAACCATAACAGATTATCCTACAGTATGACCCAACCCTTAATCTTAGTTTTCCAAAAGCCTAATCTAAACGTCTCCCCCTCACATTATTCCTCTTCTCTCACTCTATCTGTGCTCAGGAAATGTGGAAAATAATCACTCAGTGGAATATTACTTTCTCGTTCATTTATTTATCAACTGTTTTATTGAACTCCTCTATGTGCATAGCCTTGCATTCGGCACCTAGAGGCCACAGGGGTGAGTGCAGTTCCTGGCCTAAAGGGGCTGTAAGTCCCACTGCTACAATACAGGTGTGCCTTGCTTTACCCATAATAGGGATGTTGAAAAACCTCTCCAACTTCCAACTCTGTTCTGTGGCCACCCACTCTCTCTCTCGCTCTTTTTTTTTTTAAACATCCTACGGAGATATAATTCACGTACCATAGAATTAATCTATTTAAAGTGTACAATTCAATGATTTCTAGTATATTCATCACCACAATCAATTTTAGAACATTTTCATCATTTCAAAAAAAACCTGTACCCTTTAGCTACCACCCCCTTACCCTTCTGCATCACCCCCCTTCCCCCGAAGCAATCACTCATCTAATTTCTGTCTGTATAGATTTTTGTATTCTGGACATTTCATATAAATGGAGTCATATAATATGTGGTATTTTGTGACTGGTTTCTTTCACTTAGCGTGTTGCCAAGGTTCATCCAAGTTGTGTCACGTGTTAGAACTTCATTGCTTTTTATGGCCAAATAATATTCCAATGTGCAGATACGACACCATTTTGTTTATCCATTTGTCAGTTGATGGATGTTTGGGTTGTTTCCACTTTTTGGTTATTATGAATAATGCTGCTGTAAACGTTTGTATACAAGTTTCTGTGGGTATACCCATTTGTATACCCATTTCTCTTGGGTATATACCTAGGAAAGGAGCCCTGGAGGTGCAATGGTTAAGTGCTTGGCTGTTAACCAAAAGGTGGGCAGTTTGAATCTACCAGCAGCTCCACGGAAGAAAGATGTGGCAGCCTGCTTCCTAAAGCTTACAGCGTTGGTAGCCCTGTGGGGCAGTTTTAGGGTCACTATGACTTGGAATCGACTTGATGGCACCTAACAACAACAACAACAACAACAACGTATATCTAGGAGTGGAAATGCTAGGTCATATGGTAGCTCCATGTTTGATCACTTGAGGAACTGTTACACTTTTTTCCAAAGCAGCTGGGCCATTTTACATTCCCGCCAGCAGTGTATGAGGGTTCCAATTGCTCTACATCCTCACCAGCACTTGTTATTATCTGAGTGTTTGATTCTATCTATTCTAATGGGTGTGAAGTGGTATCTTATTGCCGTTTTGATTTGCATTTTCCTGATGACCCATAGTGATGAGTATCTTTTCACGTGCTATTGGCCATGTGCATATCTTTCCTAGAGAAATGTCTATTCACTTCCTTTGCCCATTTTTTAATTGGGTTATTTGTCTTTTTAATTATTGAGTTGTAAGAGGGTGCCTGGTCTTTAAAGGGAGCTAATACTTAAAGTAGAATACCCAGCCTGGGGTCACATGGTCCTTATGAGCTTCACATATGTGTTGTGTTATTTTTAAACATTCCCTAAAAGCGTATATATACCAGTCTTGAGGTCCACCGAGTAAATACCAGGGCCCCTTTCCTTCAGTCACGTATCACAACAGCCCAGAGTGATCACATGAGGATGTCACCCTCGTCTGAAGCTGATGACATGGAGTTTTCCGGAGTGAGACCAATGAATGGCCCCACCACTGTGGACGGAGCTGCATCTCAGGTAGCCACAGTCCTGCGCTGGACGTACCCAGCAAGCACTCAGCCTCGGAAGCCCATGTAAAGTGACACACCAAATCTTAGCAGTGATTACGATAATTTATTCATTCAACAAACAGTAAACATTTTGTTGGCAGCAAACTATGAGAAGGATTTGTAAGGAAAATATTTGACTTCATTTAACTCTTCTGTAAACGTTCATTTTCTTATTTGGAAAGGAGACCACCTGTATTATCTTAACTCTCCAGCATTCTCTGAGTTAAACAAAATCCCCTCCATTTTCTTATGTCTTGTTAATCATTTCTCCTTCTCCCTCTAGGGCCTTCCTTAGCTCCTCTGCAAGCTGCGTGGAGTATAAGGTTATAACTAGGGTACCTTGTCCTATTGAAGGAGCAGTGGAAACCCTTTGGGTGCGGTGGTTAAGAGCTCAGGCTGCTAACCAAAAGGTCAGCAGTTTGAATCCACCAGGCACTCCTTGGAAACTTTATGGGGCAGTTCTACCCTGTCCTGTAGGGTTGCTATGAGTCAGAATCAGCTCGATGGCAACAGGTTTGGCTTTGGTTTTTTGGTGGAGCAGTGGTTAGGAGCTCAGCTGCTAGCTGAAAGGTCAGCAGTTTGAACCCACTGGCTGCTCCATGGGAGAGGATGTGACAGTCTGCTTCTGTAAAGATTTATAGCCGTGGAAACCACATGGGGCAGTTCTACTCTGTCCTATTGGGTCGCTATGAGTCAGGATTGACTCAGTAGCAACCAGTTTGGTTTGGTTTTTGTCCTATTTAGAACCTCACCAGTGGCAGAGGACTATCGAGCTTCTTCATGCCCTATGCCAATTTGTACACTCACTCTAGTATCCTCTTTAGGACAGTGGTGGTTCAATGGTAGAATTCTCACCTTCCATGCTGGAGACCCAGGTTTGATTCCTGGCCAACGCACCTCACGTGCAACCACCACCCATTTATCAGTGGAGGCTTGTGTGTTGCCATGATACTGAACAGGTTCCAGCGGCGCTCGACAGCTGACTTGACGGCAGCTAACAAGTATTCTGTTTATACTGCCCACTCCCCCTAAAAAACACAGAAAAATAAAAAAAACCCTTTGCTGTCAAGTCCATTCCGGCTCATAGCGACCCTATAGGACAGACTAGAACTACCCCCATAGGGTTTCCAAGGAGCAGCTGGTGGATTTGGACTGCCAACCTTTTGCTTAGCAGCTGAGCTCTTAACCACTGTGCCATCAGGGCTCAATGGATACTATTTCCTTTTCTAATATGGAGTAATTTAAAAATCCATGGTAAGTGTTGTACTTTCTGGATTATTTTTTCTATTATACAAATGAACGCCTCACCTTATGACGTTAGTGTTGGTTTTTCTCCAGTGCTTAGTCACAGTAAACTCTTTCCAAGAAGCCTAGCCTAAGTCTTCCAAGCACTTAGTCATTGCCACCATGGTCTTGCAATGCTTTTCTGGAGTCATCAACTACGCTGCTTTGTTCATTTGTTTGCTTATGTGCTCACTGGTTCACCAAATATTTGGCAGGTGCTTGCTGTATGCAGGCACTGTGCTAGGAGCTAGATGTACCCCGTGAACAAAATAGGCAAAGTCCCTGCCCTGGCAGCGCTCATAGTCTAGTGGGTGAAACGTGAGATAAAAGAGCAAGTGCTGATAAAGTGTGGAATGCTGTGAAGTTAGAAGAGCACTGAGCTGAGATACAAAGATGCACAGAGAACAATTACTTCGTCAATTGCAGCCGGACGCACCAAACCCGAGACGATGTCCGTGTCCTCTGCCACTGCGGAATGGTGGGATAGAGTGTTCCTGCAGGAACAAACTGTTCTGACATAAGCTTGAAGCAGGGAAAGGCTTGCTGAGGGGGCCCTTCCAGGAGGGGGCCAGCGGGCAGAGCTTAGTGAGAGGCAGCAATGGAACCAGAGACAAAGGGCAGGTTCCCGGCTTGGAGGCCAGAGCTCAGAGTTTGGATGGATTTCCAAGTGCAATGGGAAATGGGACGGATTACCCGATAAGCAAGGTACGCATGGGCTTAATTGTGTTTACTTACTAATCTGTAGTGCACAATTTCACCTGGTTTTCACCACATAAACCAGATGAAATTGTGCACTACAGATTAGTAAGTAAGCATAATTAAGCCCTTGCGTACCTTGCTTACTGGTTAATCAGCCCCTGGTTCATTATAGGATTTTTAGCAGGAAATTGCCATGATCCCTGTCATGGATTAAACTATGTCCCCCCAAAAATGTGTGTATCAGTTTGGCCAGGCCATGATTCCTGGTACTGTGTGGTTTTCCTGTATGTTGTAAACCTGCCTCTATGATGTTAATGAGGGAGGATGGGCGGCAGTTGGGTTAGTAAGGCAGGACTCAGTCTACAAGATTGGATTGTGTCCTGAGGCAATGTCTTGAGATATAAAAGACAGAAGTGAGCAGAGAAACAGAGGGACCTCATACCATCAAGAAAGTAGTACTGGGAGCAGAGCGTGTCCTTTGGGCCGGGGTCCCTGCGCGGAGAAGCTTGTAGTCCGGGGGAACACTGAAGAGAAGAAGGCTGACAGAGAGAAAAAGGCTTCCCCTGGAGGTGACGCCCTGAATTTGGATTTTCAGCCTACCTTACTGTGAAGAAATAAATTTCTCTTTGTTAAAGCCATCCACTTGTGGTATTTCTGTTGTAGCAGCACTAGATGACTAAGACAGAATTTGGTACCGAGAGAGTGGGGTGCTGCTCTAACAGATGCCTAAAACGGGGAAGCGGTTTTGAAACTGTCAATGGATAGAGCAGTGGCAGCAGCAAAGGACCAGCAGCAGCAGAGAACCTGCAGTGGCAGAGAACCAACAGCAGCAGAACAAGGAGACCAGTGCAAGATGGCGCTGGAGCCGACCCACGGAGTGAGAGAGCTGAGTGCCTTTGTGCAGGAGGCCTCCTGGCGGAGTGGGGTGCCTCCGGGTACTTATTGGTGGAGCTACTGAGTTTTGGAACACTTGCCCCAGCAGGGCAGATGCGGGCTTGAGGCCCGAGGGCCAAGAGGCCACAGGAAGCAGGAGCTGGGAGAGTGAAGGAACACAAGAAGATGAGCTGCCTCAGTCTCAAAAGGTATGGCCATGACCTCAGGGGTTTCAAAGGGTGGAGCCATGGCCTCTGGTGTTTCTAAGGGTGGAGTTGTCACTCCAATGGACTAGGAGAATGGTGCACCTAAAGCCAGGGGAGCAGAGCTGCTGTCCCAGTGGGCCTGGAAGGTGGAGCTGAAGCCCAGGGCGGAGGGAACTCCACTCAGAATCCAGAGACTGTGGCCAATACCTAGAGTCTGGAGGGCAGGGCTATTGTGTAAATTGTCTCAGAGAACAGAAGATTATTTTCAAAGCCTTGAGGGCTACCTTAATGTATTCTGCTAACTTGCTTGGTGCCTGTTATGCCTTCTTTCCCTGTAATATCTCCCATTTGTAATGCAAATGTCTAGCTTGTGCCTGTTCTGCCATTGTACCTTTGGAAACAGATCATTTGTATGCTAGATTTCACAGACGAAGAGGAATTTTTGGATTTTGGATTTAGAGTTAAGATTTTGGCTGTGATATGATGGAGTGAATATGTTTTGCATGTTGCAAGGATGTGATTTTTTGGGGGCCAAAGGGTGGAATGTCATGGATTAAACTATGTTCCCCAAAAATGTGTGTATCAGTTTGGCCAGGCCATGATTCCTGGTACTGTGTGGTTTTCCTGTATGTTGTAAACCTGCCTCTATGATGTTAATGA
>NW_004443938.1:10760786-10780818 GCF_000243295.1 Trichechus manatus latirostris | reverse complement strand
AGATTGGATTGTGTCCTGAGGCAATGTCTTGAGATATAAAAGACAGAAGTGAGCAGAGAAACAGAGGGACCTCATACCATCAAGAAAGTAGTACCGGGAGCAGAGCGTGTCCTTTGGGCCGGGGTCCCTGCACAGAGAAGCTCGTAGTCCGGGGGAACAAGGATGAGAAGAAGGCCGACAGAGAGAAAAAGGCTTCCCCTGGAGCTGACGCCCTGAATTTGGATTTTCAGCCTACCTTACTGTGAAGAAATAAATTTCTCTTTGTTAAAGCCATCCACTTGTGGTATTTCTGTCGTAGCAGCACTAGATAACTAAGACAATCCCATAATAGGCAACAATTTCTCCATCTACAAACTCAGGTGTGCAGAAATGTGACTTCTCTAAAATTAAATTCAACCTAGCTGACAAGCTTTTCATGTCATCTGATGGATAATTTCATCTTGCCCGAATTCAGTTGCTTCCAGTTGAAAGCGGTCTCTTTTGGGAAACCACTCAGTTAACTCGGGATTCTATGCATCCTGTCTCCCCATTTCCTTTGTTTCCAGGTGGGATCTGGTTGGTGCAAATGGTTAACGTGCTCAGCTGCTGACCGAAAGGTTGAAGGCTCTAGTCCACCCCGAGGTGCCCGGGATGAAAGGCCTGGCAATCTCTTTCTGAAAGATCAGCCACTGAAAACCCTATGGAGCACATTTCTACTCTGACACACACGGGGGCCACTGTGAGTTGGAATCACCTCGACGACAGTGGGTTTGGTTTTTTGGTTTCGGTGTCGGGGAGGTGCTTTGTGGGCCCCAGTCTCTTGTTCTCTGTGTCTAGTGAGGTCCACCATCCCTCTATGGGCTTCTTTTGTTGGACCAGCTTTGCTGGTCTTCTTTGTCCCAGTCTGAAAGTCCCTCTTCGGGACTACTGGACCACTAGCTATTTCAGCCATTTCATTGCTACCCCCTGGTGCCCCTGTGAAGCCTCTCTCAAGCCCATCTGTTGGACCACTGGGCAGCCATGTGGGACACAGGGTCCTCTTTGGGGCTTACAGCTTTGTGGCCTACCCCTTGAGAGGCAGCCAGGCATTCTTTGGTCTACCTGGGGTCTTGGGCCTTTTTACCAGACTTCCTATGCACTCCCACCCCAGTATTCAGCCTGGGGAGGCAGGGTTCTGGACACTGCCCCCCACCCCAGGACCCCCCCCCAGCATCTAAATTCTATGCATAACCCTTTTCATGGATTGAATTGTGTCCCCCCCAAAATATGTGTCAAGCTGGTTAGGCCGTGATTCCCGGTATTGGGTGGTTGTCTCCATTTTGTGATTTTCTATGTGTTATAAATCCTAATCTCTGCCTGTGGTTAAAGAGGATTAGGGTGGGATGTAACACCCTTGCTCAGGTCACATCCCTGATCCAATGTAAGAGGAGTTTCCCTGGGGTGTGGCCTGCACCACCTTTTATCTTACAAGAGATAAAAGGAAGGGAAGTGAGCAGAGAAGGGGGGACCTCATACCACCAAGAAAGCAGTGCTGGGAGCAGAGTGTGTCCTTTGGACCTGAGGTTCCTGCGCTGAGATGCTCCCAGACCAAGGGAAGAGTGAAGTGTCACAAGGACCTTCCTTCAGAGCCAACAGAGAGAAAGCCTTACCCAGGAGCTGGCACCCTGAATTCAGACTTGTAGCCTACTGGACTGTGAGAGAATAAACTTCTCTTCGTTAAAGCCATCCACTTGTGGTACTTCTGTTATAGCAGCACTCGATGACTAAGACAACGCTCTGAGGTCCGTTTTCTCACCGGCAGGTTGAGCTCTGCTGTTCGGGTGGGCACGGCTCCCAGGTCCCCATACCTGCTTACTTCTCACAGCGGAGGGAGCCCGCTTCTGGCCGCAGGTGTAACAGGGTTAGCAGGGTCCATGGTGGGAAGGTAAAAACGGCTCGGTCTCAGCTGCCCGGGGCACCGGGGAGCCTTCCCTTCGGCCCGCCCAGCCCCTAGCCTCAAGACATTCATGCCATCAGTACCTCGGCCCTCTGCTCTAGGGGACTCAGGACCATCCTGGGCCCCCTGACAGTGGGCTGGTGACTGTGAGACACAGGCCGAGTCAATGGAAACCAGCTAGTTGACAGGAACAGGCTGGTGATCTCACACAGGGCAGCTGGGGTGGGGGGCGCCCCGCCTGTTGACCCATGGCCCCCTGCGACCTGCTCTGTGCTTTCGCAGTCTCTTGTCTCCTGCCTGAGCCCACCCTCCTCTCCCTGCTTCCTCAGAAACGAAAACGAAAAAACAACTGATTGTCATCTAGGTGATTCTAACTCATGGCGATCCCGATGAGTTTTCTTGGCTGCAGTCTTTACAGAAGTAGATCACCGGGCCTTTCTTCCATGGCACTGCTGAGTGGATTTGAACTGCCAACCTTTAGGGTTAGTAGTCAAGCACAAACCATTTGAGCCACCCAGGACCTCTCTGTTTCCTCAGCCCACAGCATGTTTTATCTGAGCTCTGGAAACAGAAAACCTGCATCTGAATCTGCACGGCTAACCCTCAGGCCAGTGGCTTCCAGGCCTCTTAGCCAAATATTTGTCAACTTAGTTTCTAGTCTGAAGTGGGTAATTCATGCATCTGGGCAGGGAAGAGGGAGGCCCTCATCTTACAAGGGAAGGATTTTGAGTGGGGGTGGAGAGCTGAGAGGGATTCACAGAGGAGTCCTTTGACATAGTGTTCTGCCACGGTTGGATTCACACTGATAGCTGCAGTAATAGAGGCAGGAGGAAGGCTCGGTAGGAGGCGGGAGTGGGTGGAGACTGGGGGGCCTTGGAGATGGGAAAGAGCGTATCCCATTGCCGTCAAGTCAATTCCGACTTATAGTGACCCTATGGGACAGAATAGAGCTGCCCCAGAGGTTCCCAAGGCTGTAAATCTTCACAGAAGCAGACTGCTACATCTTTTTCCCCCAGAGTGGCTGGTGGGTTTGAACTGCCGACCTTTCAGTTAGCAGCCGAGTGCTTTAACCACGGCACCACCAGGCTCCCTGGGAAAGAGCATCACTGCGGTGATGTGTTTTGTACCTGTAGACCCTGGTGCACTGCGTGCCTCTCAGTCAGGGACCTTCTCATTTCACGTCTCCCAGGATCCTTGGAGACAAGTTCTGGGTATTTGTGGAATTTAGAATTTCTGTTTTAGCACATTCACTTCCTTGCCCCTTTAGGGTCATCTTAAGTCTATCCTTGCTCTGCTGAGGACTAGCTGTTCTGTATCATGTATGATTAATGCAACAACTCGGCGAAGAAATGCAAGTGTGTTTTGCAAACACACCCAGGAACCATTTTGTCTGCTGAACAATCATCTCCTGGGGGAACCTCCCTCCAACACACACACAAACACACACACACTCACCAGCGCTCACACTCACACATGCACTCAGACACACACACACACACACACACACACGCACACACACTACACACCGGAAGGAGTCCTGTTTGCAAACGATTAAACAGCTCACGAAGCCTGTGCAGTTAAAGGGAGTGTGTATTCACTGTTCATTCTTCAAATGCATCTGATTTCTCTCTTTAGCCTAAAACAGCCAGTTCAGTGCTCAGCACAAGCCTCAGCCGGAGCTGGCCTGGCCGAGTCCACACAAGCTGGGTTCTTTCGCCAGAGGGGAAGATTTGGAGGGCTGCCAAGGTCAACAGGAGACTCACCCCTGGCGCTCGTGTGCCTCCTGGCAGGATTTCCTCTCTCTTTGGTGGCAAAGTTGCCCCTGCTGTGTGACAATTGCACCATCTGCACGGAGTCAGCGGGGACAGACGACATGAAGCAAGAATCCACGTGTAGCTAGCCCGCTCCACCGAGCCTGCTCTAACTTCTGGAGCCACGACCGCTGCAGAATGCTCTTGAGCAAAAGGAAATCATTGTAAGAGCCGCTCAGTGATTACACCGGACAGATGTCACAAATTGTAGAACAGAATTGCTTAAAAGCAAAGCACAACTTTTAAGGTGCAAAACCAAATGCCCCGAAAGAGACTCGCACAGCTGGTTTGTAGGGATTGCTGTCTGGAGTAGCAGCCTGCAGTGGTGAGCTTTTTTGTTACTCCAAAGGGAAGATGGGTTCTTCAAAGAGAGGGCGTCTGCAGGTCTGGGACGGTGGGAAGACCTTGCCCTTGCTTGCTCAGTGACTGTAATTTTAATGGGAATGTTGGCAGGACTTATTTAAACAGACCCATCAGAAATGTGTTATACAATCAAAGGGCATCTTCCTCCCTGCTTCACAACCCTTTATAACAACGATCACGAACACTGTGACGTGATTTATAGATGTTGGTGAGGCCATGTTACAAAGTGCATCCAGAAAGTAGAGGTCAGACGTAGGCAGGTCAGTGGTACCCAAACCTTTGGTCTCAGGGCCTGTTTTCACCCTTTAAAGTTGAGGACCTCACAGAGCTTTTGTTTATGTGGGTTATATCTACTGATATTTACTACATTAGAAATGAAAGCTGAGAACATTTAAAAACACAAGCATATTCAAGCCCTCATCCCACTAGCTGGGAGCGATGACATTGCCACTCCTTAGTGAGCCCCTGGAAAATGAGTGAAAACGTCTTAGCATTATTATAAACATAGCTTGGACCTCACAGACGCCCTGAAAGGATCCCAGGGTTCCTCGGTGTTCCCCAGGCCACATGTTGAGAACTGCTGATACAGACAAATGTAAGTGGTTCCTGGGTTCCTGCTGGACACTAAAAGGAAATGGCTTCTGCACAGAATGTGATCATTAAGGTTGTGCAGTCAACTTGGCTGGGCTGTGATTCTCAGTGGTTTGGCAGTTATGATGTAGTTTGGCGGTTGTATAATGATAAAATCATCTCCGTGATGAGATCTTACATAATGTAATCACCTCCATGATGGGATCTGTTGTGATTAGCCAGTCAGTTGAAAGGGCGTTTCCTTGGGGGTACGACCTGCATCCAGTATAGGTGGACTTTCTGGCAAGGCTCATGGGCTCTTGCTTGCTCTGGATCCTCCAGTTGGCTCCTGTTCATCTGACCTCTGGTTCTTGGGACTTGAGCTAGCAGCTTCCCTGCTGATCTTAGGATTTGTTGGCCTCTGCAGTCTGTAAGCTAGTGGCCTGCCAGTTTACCTGCCAATCTTGGGATTTATCAGCCTCTGCAGCCTGTGAGCCAGAGGTCTGTTGTCTGACCTGCTAACTTTGAGTGTGCCAGCCCCTGCAGCTACGTGAGTCAGGAGAAGCCTTCAGCCTGACCCAAGGGCTTGGGACGTTCCAGCCTCTATAACTGTGGGAGCCATTTCCTTGATATAAATCTCTCTCTCTCTATATATATATGTATGTATAGACACTTCACTGGTTTTACTTCTCTAGAAAACCCAGCCTAAGACACAGGGGGATGCTCAATTAGTGCTGTTTGGTTTAAAATCTACAGTCCAAAGGAAGAATTCAGAATAACATGGAAAAGAAGAGAATTCTTATTTTACAGGGATTAAAAATAATATCTTTTCAGAGCAAGTTATTTGCTAGTATTTCACAGTAAGATAACAGCAAAGTTGGATGTAAAATTTAATTCCACTAATTCTTAGTCTACTTTTTTATGAGTGTTAAACAAATTGTGTGGTCACTGATTGGTTTGATAGCCTCCTATTCACCTTACTGGTGAGGGAGAGATTCCCGCCCTAGGGTTACGGGATGGCTGAACACCAGAACCCAACACTGGACAGATGAGATCCACAACAGTTTATTAGTCACATCACTCACAGCCTGGGAGATAAGGACACCACACACCATGCAGGGGCAGCACTGGGGAACAGAGTGAATGAACAGGGCTGTGGGAGGCCGACTTTGTAGTATCAAGAGGGTGGGGTGCCCCCTGGTTCCTGCGAGAGGATGAGATTAGCTTGTTTGAATAATTCCACGGGCTGCCAGGGACCTGAAACCCGCTACGCAGGATCAGCAGGAGTTTACCTGGTCCCTTGATAATGAACATTGTTTGCTAGGGGACCCTATTCATGGGAGCAGAGTGGGGAGGGGAACTGGTGGTTAGGCCATTTGAGGACTTCATGGTTTCACCAGATATCAAGACACACATCATACTGGGCCTTAAGTTTAGGCTTTACACCAGACTGATGTAGGTTAATGAACAGATAACCATTACCACAACACACACCATTTATTGAGCACTTAATATACCTTGAGCATATGAACGCTCTTTATCAAGTGCTTTCTAAGCGTTAGGAACCACGCCAGGTGCTTTGTGTCCATTAATTATTATTCATATTTTACAGACTAGGAAATTAAGGTTTAGAGAGGTTAACTAAATCACCCAGGTGGCCCAGAGTGGAGGTGAACAGGGTTTTTAACCCAGGAAGCCTGCCTTGAAAGCTCAGGTCCTTAACCCCCAAATCATAGTGTGTACCGTAAATGCCTCTGTGACTTGAGGATGTATGGGAAAAGGCTCACACATCTAGTCCCATGTTAGTGGTCAATCTGTATTACCAAATCGATTCAACATCCCGTCAATAAGTGCTGTTGCATGTATTAGCACATCGATCCAACATCCCATAAGTGAGTGTTGTTCCATGTTCAGTGTTGTACTGGTCAATCTGTATCACCACATAGATCCAACATCCCATAAGGGAGTGTCATTCCATGTTTGATGTTGTACTGGTCAGTCTGTATCACCACATCGATCCAACATCCCATAAGGGAGTGTTGTCTCACGTTTGATGTTGTACTGGTCAGTCTGTATCACCACATTGATCCAATATCCCATAAGGGAGTGTCATTCCATGTTCGATGTTGTACTGGTCAGTCTGTATCACCACATCGACCCAACGTCCCATAAGGGAGTGTTGTCTCACGTTTGGTGTGGTAATCCTGTGAGGAACACAACAAGTAATAGGATGTAGGCACAAAACTGGATGGCAACTAACAACAGGCACAAAGAATAACGTAAGATACAGCTCCTGCCTTCGAATTTACCAAAATAAATGCACAAAAATAGAAAGTCTGCTGTCTCACTGGCTAGGTGGTCTATTGTCCCTTTCCTTGTTCATAATCAAATGTGTGCCTCTCCACGGTCCTACATGGTAGGTGCACCCAGTGTGGTGCACCCAGCCCTCAGAGTCAGTTTCTCAGCCAGCAACACTAACAACAAATGAATCTCTGGCATGCTCCCATTAGTCGTAATCTCTGAACTGAGTCATTCTATTTGAACCACCTTTGAAATCTCAAAGACATAGACCCAAATCCAAGCTCCCCCACTTTCTCATTCTATAACCTTAGGCAAGTTTCTTTACCCTCGTGTATGTCTCAATTTGTACATCTCTAACGTAAAGATAATAATACCTTCCAGGTTATTGCAAAAGTTAATGTTTGCCAACCACCCGAGTACAATCCTTGGTACACAGGATGTACTCAGCAGATTAGAGCTGCTATTGTTATTCATCTCTGGTACAATGTATGTATGAAATAGTTGCAAGCAATACAAGTTATAAAATGTTTTACTGAATTGATTTATTTCTGTTTCCAATTTTAAATCACCATGGAACTGGGTCATCATGGAAAGATAAAAAAAGAAATACAAAAAAATAACAATAACTGTTAGCTGTACTCAACCCCCCTGGGGGAGTGGAGAGAGAAGAAGAGAAAGAGAGACAGAGACAGAGAGAAGAGAATATTCTTATGAGGACAAATAATACATAGTACGTAATTGTTTACTCAAGAGCAGAAGTTGGATAGTCAAAGAAGACTCATTTTTGACCCCAGCCTTTCATCTTTCAAACTCAACTATCCTCACTGATATTTTCCAGAAAAGAAGAAAAAAGGAAGGAAAGAAGGAAGAAAAGGAAGGAAGGGACGAAAGAAAAAGGAAGGAAAAGAGAGAGCGCGAGAGACAGAAACTGTGTGTGACCTTTCACCCACTCCTCTGGTGGCCGTTAGGATACTGCCGCTTCGTCACTTTGACATGCTAATAATTATTGTTATTTTCTTTCCATAGAGGGTTTTTTTTTTTTTTTCAAATGTGGTTTGGGAATCTCAAGCTAAGAGACGTAATAGTTTGTGAATTTTTTTTTTTTTAACTTTTGAGGAGAGATGACGGATTTTCATTTTCAATGGAATGTGTCACTGAGTATATCTATAATCAACATAACTGAGACCCAAGACATCAATGATGATTTGGGGAAGGGGTTTTTGGTGATTATTTCAATATAACTGAGTCATACTGGTAGAGTTTATAATTTGCATGACATGGTCACACTCATTATCCCATTTAGATAGCATAACTATCCTCTGAATGAGGTTTTCACTTAGGATGTCTATAGCTGAAGTAACAGATGACTCAATTCAGTATAAATAAAGAGAAGTTTGAAATTTTTTAGCTCACATAAAAAGTCCACAGAAAGACACTGCCACCCACCTGTCAAAATTTTCCTAAGGCTGGTAGGATAGCCGCTAGTACAAATTGGGCCCACCAGCTTGTTCATGCTGGTTCATGGCTTGTTCGTGCCTGGGGTAGAGAGTGGCTAGCTTCCTGTGGCACTATTTTCTTAAGAGCAAGGGTGCTGATTTCCCAGAATCCTCCAGGAATCCTCTCCTCTTGTCTCATTGGCAAGGAATGGCTTAGCCACACCCATTTCTAAAAAATAGATCTTTGATTGGTTCAGACTCAGCAGCTGGGATGTAATGGATATTGAGCAGTCAACACAATGCCCTTGCCATAGGTCCATTTTCTAGATCAGAGGTGGACAAACTGCAGCCCTTGGACTAACTCTGCTGGCTGCCTGTGTTCATGACAAAAGTTTCATTGGAACATAACCATGCTTATTTGCTTAGGTATTGTTTCTGGCTGCTTTTATGTTACAATAGCAGAGTTGAGTAGTTGTTATGACAGAGACTGTATGGTCCATAAAGTCTAAAATATTTACTATCTGGCCCTTTAGAGAAAGTTACTGACCCCTGTTCTATATGAAGAAGGTGGAGTTGAAGTTAAGTGACTCTCCCAAACTCAAAGAGCTAATAAAGAGGCCGAGACTAGCTTTTAACTCAGATGCCCAAAGCTCTCTTGGCTAGCAGAAGACTTTCTTGGGATAGGCTTGCATTTTATTTTGTGATGGTGAGGTAATGCAGCCTTTATACAGAGCAATAGTGATATACTCGTACCTGTACCCATTGCTGTTGAGTTGATTCTGACTCATAGTGACCCTGTAGGACAGAGTAGAACTGCCCCATAGGGTTTCCAAGGAGTGCCTGGTGGATTCGAACTGCTGACCTTTTGGTTAGCAGCTGAGCTCTTAATCACTGCACCATCAGTGCTCTGAACACTGATATAGGCCTCCTGAAATAGATATGTCGGTCATGGTTTGAATTATGTCCCCCCAAAAAAGTGTGTATCAATTTGGCTGGGCCATGATTCCCAGAATTGTATGGTTGACCTCCATTTTGTGATTGTAATTTTATGTTGAAGAGGATTAGGGTGGGATTGTAACACCACCCTTACCCAGGTCACATCCCTGATCCAATGTAAAGGGAGTTTCCCTAGGGTGTGGCCTGCACCACCTTTTACCTTACAAGAAATAAAAGGAAAGGGAAGCAAGCAGAGAATTGGGGACCTTATACCACAAAGAAAGAAACACCGGGAGCAGAGCATGTCCTTTGGACCCGAGGTTCCTGTGCAGAGAAGCCCCTAGTCTGGGGGAAGACTGATGATGATGAGGACCTTCCTCCAGAGCCGACAGAGACAGAAAGCCTTCCCCTGGAGCTGACACCCTGAATTTGGACTTCTAGCCTACTAGTCTGTGAGAAACTAAACTTCTCTTTGTGAAAGCCATGCACTCGTGGTATTTCTGTTATGGCAGCACAAGATGACTAAGACAATGTCTATAATGACTAATTCAATTCTTCGGAACAAGTTCACATGATAATATAGAGGAAAAGAAAGAGGTTGCAAGAAAATTAAAGGAATATTTTACAATTCATCATAATATATTTGATACTCCATACACATACACACAGACTGAAATACAATTAAACATTTTCAATAACCACCGGGATAAAATTAAAGATTTTCAAAAAATAACTTCACATAGCTGAAATGTTGATTCACTTTTACTTTGATGAGTTTTTTTCATAGAAAGTTAGTTTCAAAAGTGAAGAAAAAAACAGTGAAATGAGTGAATGAATACAGTATTCACAGAAGAGACATCTATATGTTTTTCCTTTACCATGTATTCATCCCACCTTCACTTCTTCAGCCTGTCACCATCCCTTCTGTCTTTCTGTAGTGGCCAGCCTCCAAGATGGTCTCCAGTCATTCTGACCTTCTGGTATTCATGCTCTTGCGTGGGCCTCTCCTGCATTATATGAGGGTTGGTCTGCGTGACCAGCAGAATATGCCCTAAGTAACAATGTGTGACTGTAAAGCTATGCAACTACCTCAGGTTCTTGGATCTCTTGCTCTGGAGGAAATCCAGTCACTGTGCCATGAGGCCACTCATACAGCCTTGTGGAGAAGCCCATGTGGACAGGAACTGAGGCCTTCTGCCAACAGCCAGCACCAACTTACCAGCCATGTGAGTGAGCTCCTTAAAGCAGATCCTCCAGCCCCAGCCAAGCCTTCTGATGACTTCAACCATGGCTCACATCTGCCTGCAAACTCAGTAGACACCCTGAGCCAGAACTGCCCACCAAGCTGCTCCGAACCCACAGAAACCGTGAGAGGTAATAAATGCTTATTGTGATTTTTAAGACATCAAGTTTTCAGGTATTTTGTTAAGCTGCAATAGATAACTAATATACTTTTCCTCTATATTAGGTCCAAAGAGTAGTGGAAGAGGAGGCAGGCAGTCAGATTGGAGGGTTAGGGAAGAAATGAAGGACAAAGGAGGCTAAGTAAGAAGCCAAATGGAGTGAAAATAAGGGAAATAAGGTCTGATAACTACATGAGATTGTCTTGATCCCCAGATGGGGAATTTAAATGGATGTCTCTAATTAACCTGAGGATTTAAAAACAAAATAAACCCAACAAAAAGTGCTACTGCTTGCAGGTGTTGTCCACATCACAGCTGCCGCCATTCATTTTTACATGGGCTTCTCATAACTGACCTCAAAATGGCTCTCAAGTGGTAATTCATAGAAACTTTCTCTTCCTTCTTGGCTCCTGTGAACCCCCTTGGTTCTCTTTTTGTACATCTTTGCTTCTTTTCTGGCTTCTTTTCTCTTCCCCATAAATGTGATGCTCTTCAGACGAGGGCAACTGTACTTTCCAGAGAGAGCCACACCTAGATATTTAACCCATGCCATGTGCTCTTCTTACAATATGACTGACATGCCTCCCATTTAGAGCTGGGGGCTGTGTTTCCTCCTCTTGAATCTGGGCAGGGGCTTGTGACTGCCTGACCAGTAGAGTATGGCACAGTTGATGTTATCTGACTGGTAAGGCTGGGTTATAAAAAGGATGCAGCTTCCTCTCTCACTCTCTCTCTTTTCGCTTGCCCTTGGAATCCAGACACCATGCTGTGAAGATGCTCAGGCCACATGTAGAGTCTACATGGCATTCCAGCTAATGTCTCGGATGACATCAATGTCGGCTGACATCGGCATCAACCAACAGATTTGTCAGTGAACGAGCTTCAGATGGTTTCAGCTTCCAGCCTTTGAGTCTTCCAGCTGGAAGCCCAGAGGCCATGGAGTAGAGATGAGTTATCCCTGCTGTGCCTTGTCTGAACTCCTGACCCACAGAAACTGTGAGAACTAATAAATGATTACTGTTCTTTTAAGTCACTTTGAGGTCTAAGATGCTCCTGACCCAAGCCATGATATTTTCAATTGCCTCATATGCATGTGAAAGCTGTACAATGAATAAGGAAGACCGAAGAAGAATTGGTATCTTTGAATTAAGATGTTGGTGAAGAATACTGAATATACTATGGACTCCCAGAAGAACCAACAAGTCTGTCTTGGAAGAAATACAGCCAGAGTGCTCCTTGGAAGTGAGGATGATGAGACTTCATCTCACGTAATCTGGCCATATTATCAGGAGGAACCAGTCTCTGGAGAAGGATGTCATGCTTGGTAAGGTAGAAGGTCAGCAAAAAAGCGGAAGTCCTCAACAAGATGGACTGACACAGTGCCTGCAACAATAGGCCAATATAACAATGATTGTGAGTATGGCGCAGGACTGGGCAGTGTTTCTTTCTGTTGTACATAAGGTCACTATGAATCAGAACCAACTTGACAGCACCTAACAACAACAAATGTAGGGGTAGTTTGTTACACACCGAGAGATGACTAATACATCAAGAACCTTTTTTCTCTTTTGTTCTCTTGCTTGGCAATTTTGTTCGGTTTGCTGGTGTCCAGTTGTCCCTCTACCACCTTCCTCCCAACGTCAGCACTCTTGTCTTTGCAAGTGTCTCGCCTACAATTCCTTCCAGTTCAGACCTTTCCTCATGTTCAGCGTTGTCCTACCAGCTGCCTTATGGAAATCTCCTCCTGGATAGTCCTCACACTTGGTATTGCACAGAATGACACTTATCATCTTTCTCTCCAAATTCATTTATCTTCCTCTGTGCCCTATTTCTATTCTTGGCAGCACCAACCTCCCATTCTAGAAGCTTTAGTCATCATTGACTCCTTCTTTGCTGTCTGTTCTATCCAACCAGTTGCCAAGTAGTACATTGTGTCCGTTGGAATGCTTTCAGCTGCAAGTAATACAAAAGCCAACTGAAGATGGTATAGCAGTTTAGGTTCAGTGAGGAGATACAAACCCCACAACAGGTTAATAGAAGAAGTTTAATAAGGAAATACTAACTGTGATAAAGAGTAATGATAGGATATAAGGAAACCTAATATGGTACCCTAGGGCTGAAGATGAGTACAAGGAACAATAGCTTCCAAGAGGTTCAGACCTCATTGGAGAAGGTGTGGCTCAGCCCATCAGGTAGCAGAGAAATTGGCTTACTTGGCCAGGCTGGAGCTGATCTGGAGTTGACCTGGAGTTGCAATAGTACACTGCATTCATTTCCTAGAGCTGCTGTAACAAAATACCACAAACTGGGTGGCTTATGAGAACAGAAATTTATTGTCTCATAGTTCTGGAGGCTGGGAGTCCAAATTCAGGGTGTCGGTAGGACCGTGTTCTCTGGGCGGGCTCAAGGAGAAGATCCTTCCTTGCCTCTCTCAGCTTCTGGTAGCCCCAGGCGTCCTTGGCTTGCAGCCGCAGCATCACTTCATCTCTACCTCCCTCTTCACATGGACCTCTTCCCTGGGTATCTCTTCTCCCTTTTTTATAAGGACAATACTTACACTGGGTTAGGACCCACCCCACTCTGGTATGAGCTTATGTTAACTGATAACACCTTCAAAGACCCTATTTCCAAGGTCATGGTCACAGGTATAGTGGTTAGAACTTCAACATAAATTTTGAGGGGATACAATTCAATCCTTCCAGAATGCAAGTGGGGGAACACATGGTCAGCAACTGGTGGTGTGGGTTGGTGTGGGTGTGCAGTGGCAGTTTGGGTGCTGGTGGAGGCAGGAGGGCTTCAGAGCATGGAAAGCGCATGGGGTCTTGCAGAAAGAGCTGCAGCTTGATGTGTGACCCTCTGGGCCACAAGCAGCTGTGGGCAGGCCAAGTGAAGACTTACTGAGGGCGCCCAGGCCACTCCCCGGAGTGCAGGCAGGGGAGCTGGTGATCAGCAGCCAGGTGTGGGCATGCAGGGAACAGCAGGAGAGCCTCTTCCTCCAGAACATCCTCTACTGAGAAAGCTTAACATCATGCGTCTCTGAGTGGCACAAATGGTGGACATGCTTGGCTGCTAACCTAAAGGTTGGAGGTTCAAGTCTACCCAGAGATGCCTTGGAATAAAGTCCTGGTGATCTACTTCCAAAAAATCAGTCAATGAAAACACTATGGAACCCAGTTCTACTCTGACACACGTATGGGCGCCATGAGTCAGAATCGACCTGATGGCAACTGGTATTTGGTTTGACTTATTATAGGAACTCCTTTGTTTATCACAGAGCACTCAGAGCTGAGAAGCAATAAATTAATAACTAGTACACATGGCTTAAGCAAATTTACTTATTTTGCCATAAAGCAAAAGATCAAATACATACTGTTCAAGGTTTTTGGTGAAGTGGTAAACAGTGTCATCAGGACCCAGATGCTTTCCATCTTTCTCCCACTGTGTTGGCCATATCTCCCCTCATAGTTACAAGAGGATATAAAATGTAAAATGACTATCTTCCTTACTAAACTGTGAGCTCCTTGAGGGAAGGGTTATATTTTATAAACCCAGGATTCAGCAAATCTTTGGCCAACCCAAGTCAAAAAGTAATCTCTTCCATCATGGGAACTCTTTCTAAACTTCTCATTTTGACAAATATAAGACCTACAGAGAAGTTGGAAGAATAGTACAAGAAGACTGATATACACTCCACCTATGATGGAGATTGAATTTATCCTCTCAAAAGATATGTTGAAGACCCAACCCTGGTACCTGTGAATGTAAGCCTGTGTGGGAACAGGGTTTTTCTTTTATGTTAATGAGGTCATACCAGAGTAGGGTGGTGCATAAGCCTAATTCCTTCTGGGTGGTGTCTTATAAAAAAGAGCAGAGCTGACAGAGAGAGGCACTCAGGAGGAAGACAGATGCCATCGGATGACGGAGGCAGATTTATCTATAAGCCCTGGAATACCAAGGATTGCAGGCAGCTACTAGAAGCTGAAAGAGAGAAAGAAGGACCTTCCTCTAGAGCTGGTGCCCTGATTTGGATTTCCAGCCTCCAAAACTCTGAGATAATCCATTTCCGTTCTTAAAGCCACCCGCTTGTAGTATTTTGTTATGATAATCCTAGAAAACTAGGACAGCCTACATTTATCAACTGTTGATATTTTGACATTAACTTTCTACCTATACATTTAGAATTTGTTTTTCACTGAACCATGTGAAAGTTGCAGACATCATGACACTTTAACCCTGACTACTTCAGCACATATCACCTAAGAACAAAGACATTCTCCTATGTAATCATGATACCATTATCGCACCCAAGACATTTAACATTAATTCAATCTACTAGACAATTTTTTTTCCAAGCAAGTTATTTTATTTATCATCTTAGATAGAGATAGATAGCTGCCATCAAGTTGATTCCAATTCATGGTGACCTCATGTATAGCAGGGCGAAATGTTGCTCTGTCCTGTGTCAATCTCACAATAGCTGGCATGTCTGAGTCCATCATTTCGGCTACTGTGCCAATCCACCTCACTAAGGGTCTCCCTTGCCCTCGCTGGTCCTCTACTTTGCCAAACATGATGTTCTCCTCCAGCAATTGATCCCTCCTGATGACACGTCCCAAGCGAGTCGGACAATGTTCTGTTGTGATCCATAAGGTTTTCATTGAAGTTGGAACCGACTTGATGGCACCTAACAACAACAACAGGCAGTAGGTTGCCAGGCCTTTCTTGCTAGTCACCTTAGTCTGGAAGCTCTGCTGAAACCTGTCCACCAGCAGTGACTCTGCTAGTATTTGAAATACTGGTGGCATCGCTTCTAGCATAGCAACATGCAAGCCGCCAGAGTATGACAAACTGATAGACAGGTGGATCCAGACATTCCAAAAGGAATGACAATGTGCTTTGAGGGTCTTTTGGTAGAATCACCCTCCTCCCTGGGTGTTCTGAATCATGTCTGGAATTTTTGTGTAAGCTTCTGCCTGAGTTTCAGAGAAATATCTGAGCACTATCAGTTTGATAGCTTGTGGTCTGTAGTCCAAGGGGCACACATTAGCTTTATCTGCTGCTGCTATTACTCTAGATCCCAAGCAGGGACATTCTCAGCAGCAGCCTTTCTGTCCTTGGTCTGTTGTCTGGGCTTGTGTTGCCCAAGTGCCGGGTGCAGGAGCACCGAGCCATCACAACAGTGTTGTGGTCAGAGCACAGGCAGTCATTCCTGGATTCCAGGTCTGGATCTGTTCCTATTCATTGTGGGGTCTTGGGCTAACATCTCCGAGTCTCTGTTTCCTCAAGGGTTTGCTGCAAAATTGACATGAAATACAGCAGCGTTTTATGCCTTCCATCACTTGACTTTAGAGCTTCTAATGTTATTGCTGGGTGCTGTTAAGTTGATTTTCAACTCTTAGCAACCCTATGTGACAGAGTAGAACTGCCCTGTAGGGTTTACTAGGCTGTAATCTTTATGGGAGCAGATCGCCAGGTCTTTCTCCTGCAGAGCTGCTAGGTGGGTTCGAACTTCCAACCTTTTGGTTAGCAGCCAAGCGCTTAATAATTGTGCCATCTGAGCTCCTTACAGTTTATAATATACAACTCATATTCAAGTTTTTTCAGTTGTTCCCGAAACCCAAACCAAACCCACTGCTGTCCAGTCGAGTCTGACTCATAGTGACCCTATAGAACAGACCAGAATGGCCCCATAGGATTTCAAAGGCTGTAAATCTTTATGGAAGCAGACTGCCACATCTTTCTCCCACAGAGCGGCTAGTGGATTTGAACCACTGACCTTTTGGTTAGCAGCCAGCTACTTTAACCATTGCACTACCAGAGCTCCTTCCAATTGTCCCCAAATGCCCTTTATACCTTCTTTTTTTGGGGGGGCTCAGGCTCCAACTAACAATCATGCATTACATTTTGTTATTATGCCTCTTTCCCAAAAACCAAACCCGTTGCCATCAAGTTGATTCTGACTCCTAGCAACCCTATAGGACAGAGTAGAACTGCCCCATAGGGTTTCCAAAGCTGTAATCTTTACGGAAACAGACTGCCACTTCTTTCTGCTGCAGAGCAGCTGGTAGGTTCGAACCACTGACTTTTGGTTAGCAGCCAAGTGCTTTAACCACTGTGTCACCAAGGCTCCTTCCAATTCTCCTTAAATGTCCTTTATACCTTCTTTTTGGGGGGGCTCAGGCTCCGATTAAGGATCATGCAATGTACTTTGTTATTATGCCCCTTTTAGGACAGTGGTTCTCAAACTTTCATGTGTATGAGAATATCCTTGAGAGCTTGTTAAAACAACTTCCTGGGCCCATGTCCAGAGATTTTAATAGGCTGAGGTGGGGCTCATGAATTTGTATTTATAACAAACTTGCAGGTGATGTCAAAGCTGATGGTGCAAAGATCACACTTATGGCAACCACTGATCTAGAACAAGGGTCAGCAACCCTCTTCTGTAAAGGGCCAGAAAGTAAAATAAGCCAGGCTTTGGGGGCTAGATGGTCTCTGTTATAACTACTTAACTCTGCCACTGTAGACAAAAGCACCCATAGACAATACATAAACGAATGGGTGTGGCTCTATTCCAATAAAACTTTACTTACAAAAAGGCCCACCTGGTCCAATTAGGCTGCCCAGCTGTTGCTCGCTAACCCTGACCTAGAACAGTGCTCCCACTTTTTTTTGGGAGGGGGTCTCTCAGAACACTGACATTTTTGGATTGTCCAGTTCGGTTTCCTTATAGAATGTTCCACAATCTGGATTTGTTTGATTGTTTTATTCTGATTAGATTTAGGTTAAACATTTTGGCAAGAATACCACATAAGTGATTTGTATACCACAGGAAAAAATTGGACTGGACTGCCAGAAGAATGAACAAATCTGTACTAGAAGTACAGCCAGAGTGCTCCTTGGAAGCAAGGATGGTGAGACTTCGTCTCATGTACTTTGGACGTATTATTAGGATGTTCCTGGAGAAGGACATCATGCTTGGTAAGGTAGAGGATCAGCGAAAAGGAGGAAGACCCTCGAGGAGATGGATTGACACAGTGGCTGCAGTAATGGGCTCAAACATAGCAACGATTGTGAGGATGGCGCAGGAGCAGTCAGCATTTCGTTCTGTTGTACATCGACTCGCTATGAGTTGGAACTGACTTTATGGCACCTAACAACAACAGGAAAACATTGTGAAAGACTTTAAAACGGACCAAAAATATTAGTGGGCAACTTCAATGGAATGCTAGGTGCTGTCTAGCATACCCTCTGGTTCTGTGGGCTCTTGTGCTTTTCATTCTCTTTCAGTTATTTTACAACTCTGTGAATTGTAGAATATTTATAGTAATGTAGGTAATTCTTGTCTTTAGAAATGCAAATTGTGTCCATTGGATATGCAGTTGATTATTGACCTATGAATATTGAACCACTTTCCATTTATGAGGCAAATTCATCTCAGCACTCTGGACTACCTATATATGTATTGGATTCTTTCTGGATTCTCTTTTAAACCAGTTGTAACATCTCACTGGTTCTCTCATTAAGTAATGAATTACATAAAACTTTTGACACATTCATTTCCCATCTGCATCTGAATCATGATTATACCCTCTTTTCCATATTATCCTTTTGCAGTGCTTTTATTACATCACTTTAGGAGGCAAAAAATGTCCATTTTTCCAAAAATTGGTGATGCTAATTTTAATCACTTGATTAAGGTGGTCATACCAGACCTTTCCATTGTAAACATGGATTTTCCCTTTATTTGGGTGATACTTTGAGAACTGGATCCCCCTAAAAGTGAAAATTCCAGTTCCCGACAATTTCAACCTGTTGGTTTTAATATCCAGTGATGACTCTTATCTGTATCAAGTACGATATTGGAGTTGCAAAATATTAACCTTTTCTTGATGCCCACACGAGCTCTTCCTCTGAACCACTACAACACTGTACTTTCTTGGACTTCATCACTCCTTGGCAGTATAGCATAGTGGCTCAGCCACAGGGTCCTCACCTGTCAGGCTTGGGTTCAAGTCCTGGCTTTTCCCACTTACTAGCTGTATGAGCAGCAAGTTATTTAACTTCTCTGTGCCTCAGTTTCCTTACCTGTAAAATGGGGCAATAAAGGTACCATAAGGTTGTGTTAAGATTAAATGAGCTAATAAAATGAAAGCACCAGAACAACACTTAACTCATAGTTACCTGTTCATGATTATTTGTATAGGTTTGAATCCCAGCTTTGCCACATCTCAAAGTCTTTGGGCAAGTTACTTAACACTTCTGTGCCTCAGTTCCTCATCTGTTAAAAAAGGTCTCACCTCATAGGTTTATGAAGATTCATGTTAAGTGCTTAGCATAGTGTGTACTACGGAATAAGCACACACACAAAAAACATCGGCAGTTACGGCGATCGTTTGGTATCTTTCTTATTTGCTCTAACAGAAGGTGATTGTTTTGGATTCAAGTTTCGTCAGATTTATCTTTTTACTCTCACCACGCCTAGCTCAGAGCCACTCACATAGTATGTTGTTGTCGGGTGCCCTAGAGTTGGTTCCGCCTCAGAGTGACATCATAGGACACAGTCGGGCTGCCCCATAGGGTTTCCAAGGGGCGGTTGGTGGATTTGAACCGCAGACTTTTTGGTGAGCAGCCAAGCTCTTAACCACTGTGCCACCAGGGCGCCCTCACATAGTATAGGCTAAACAAAATATCTGAGCAGAGGAATTAGTAAATCTTCGTTCAGCCGCATGTGTTCGACAGTTAACACTTGTCTTTCAGATTTCACGTTCCCATATTGGTGCCGCCTTCCTTCCTATAGGAAGCCCGTGCACGTAGATAAAATTCCCACAGCAGGCCGTCAGCAGCTCTCATTGGCAAAGGCTGGAAATCCCCACGACAGCCTCCGTGATTTCCTTCCAAAGCGCCCAAAGCAACCGACTTGCGCTTCTGCATTTACCGCCCCGGCACTCAGACTAAGCCCTCGAATCCTCCCGTCCCTCGTAGACGTTGGGAAGTTCTAGGTTGGGAGGCACCCCAGTCACGCCCTCAGCGGGGTTCAGTGGGAGGGGAAACTCAGGCCGCCCTGCCCCCCCGGGCCTGGCGCTCACACCTGGCCTGGCCCCACGCCGCCGCTTCCTGGGCCCGCCGGCCGCCCGCACGTGACCCGCGCGGGGCCGAAGCGCCAGGATCACCTGAACAAGGCGGTCACGTGACGGGAGGGGGCGGGACCGCGCGGTCACGTGACGCGCGGTTCCTGGGTCGCCGCCGCCGAGCCCAGCCGAGCCGCTTGCTCCTGCCGCTCCTGCCGCCCGGCTCCTC
>NW_004443938.1:10733808-10760543 GCF_000243295.1 Trichechus manatus latirostris | reverse complement strand
GGCCCGCGGGGCCCAGGCGCCGCGGCCCAGGACGCCAGCTTCCCGGAGCTATGCAGGTGGGTCGCCGGGCAGCTGCGCGCCTCGCCCTCCTCCCGCCTCGCCCCGCGCTTGGCCGCCCGGGGAGGGACCGAGGTCCGGGGGTGGCTTCTGTGCCAGGTTCCGGTCCACTTCCCGTCCCCACTCCGAGAGGGAAAGTTGGCAGTGTGTTGGCCAAGGAGCAGACACTGGGGGCTTCTCATCGTCCGGGGCCGGGGGGGGCGCACGGTCCTGGCGCTGGTTCCACTAGCGCTCTGGCCCGGACCGCTTGTGGCTGTCACTGAGTCAGGGGTCGCGTTAGGTGCGAGCGGGCGGCTGCCCCGACCCATCTGGGTGACACTCTGTGCGTAGCCTCACGGCCGGTTCAGCCTTCTCCGGGGTGCGTCTGGGAAAGTTGGTTTAGACAGGAAGCGTAGCTTTGCTTTGTTCCCACTTCCACATTTCGGTTAAAGTTCCGTCAGCGGGGGCTTTGGGGGAGGTCCCAGAGTTTGGAAAGACTTACTAGTGAGTAGAAGCCCATAGTGGCCTTCGAGTTGGGTTTTTGGTTTCACTTACTGATTGATTTCCTCCGTGTGGGTTTTCTGTTTTCATTTTAAACTCGCTGAGAGCTTTTCTGCAGTAGGTGACTTAAATTTTTTTAATTGGGAGGATAGGGGTGGTGGTCATCCTGTATTTTTCTGTCAAGATTTTACCTTTTACCTCTCCAATCCCAGCTTCCTGTGTAGTTGCTCATGATGTCCTTGTCTCCGAGGTGGATTATTCTAATGGTAGAGCGTTTTGCTCTGGGAACCGTGATTGTATAATTGTTAGCCCCATTGAGTGCTGTTCATGTGCTTGGAGTGCTAGAAGTCTTGGGGTTGGGGACTTCTAATTCTGTGAATTTTTTCACCAATGTTCTCTGGACGATTTAGAATGATGTAAAATTCAAGCTTTTATTTATTTTCTAACCTTTAGTGAAAATGAAGCGTACTGAAAAGTTTTGAAAGACTAGTGAACCGTCAGCCCGTGGTGATCTTGATGATTTCCCCGAGCAGCTGCACGTTACTTCTCAGAATGAAATGAAATTGAGTCTACTCTGAGCTGAAGGTTAAGTTTGTGGTCGGGTTTATGAGGTTCCTGTTCTTAACCTCTATTCAGAGACATTCTTATTAGCACCTTGAAGTTTACAACTTGACGGAGTTACTCCCGCGAGAGTGAGACAGAGACCGCAATAGAAACCCTTTGGAAAGGTCTGCGTTCATGGTTTCTTTCCCTCGTTTTGGGAGGGGTGAGGCAGCCGAAGGGAGAGTTTACTGCATGATAGTTTGGAAACCAGTTAACTGCCCTAAGATACATAGTAACATGTGCTTGATACAGAGAAAAAGGTGGCAGCTTCGGAAAGGGCCCTGTCTCGGAAACAAGGTCAGCAGGAGACCCACGTTCAAGGTGGAGACACGAGCTGTGCTGACCAGAAACATCCGTAAGCAGTTAACTCAGCCGAGCTAGTGATGTCGGACTCAGATGATGTTTGAAAATCGGAATTTGCTTCTCAACAGTTAGGGGTAAAGTCGGCCTCAAGGGCAGACCCATTCTCTGTGACTGATGGGGGTGGTGGTGGTGGGGCTTGTTTTTGCCCCAGGCCGGTCACTGAAGTGTGAAAGAGAGGGAGACCCTCAACAAGATGAATTGACACGGGTTGCAAGAATGGGCTCAAACATAGCAACGATATCGAGGATGGCCCAGGACTGGGCAGTGTTTCATTCTGTTGTACATAGGGTCGCTGTGAGTCGGAACCGACTCGATGGCACCTCACAACAAGAGAAGTCTCTGAAGTGTTGGGAACCTGTGTTCATTCACCTCATCTCCAGGTAGAACACCGTCCCTTGGTCCAGTAGGAAGCAGCCTTTGTATCTTTAAGTATTTCTGACCACTGTCATATGTGGGCAAATAAATACTAGAGTGTTCTGAAGGTTGATATGCATTGCTGGCATGATAAGATGTGCCCTCTTTGTTCTTAGAACATCTTTAAAGTTGGTGGATTTAGATTTTCTGCCAGATTTCCTAAAGAGAACAAACCTAATGGTCAATTCAAAGCTGGGCTTTGCACACACCTCTT
Organism: Trichechus manatus latirostris; assembly: GCF_000243295.1. Taxonomy (NCBI): domain Eukaryota; kingdom Metazoa; phylum Chordata; class Mammalia; order Sirenia; family Trichechidae; genus Trichechus; species Trichechus manatus. The sequence continues at coordinate 10,758,412 of NW_004443938.1, read as the reverse complement.
TCCCATCTGGTTAACTGCTCTGTGGTTGCGTGTTGGGACTTTTCCAAAGCTCTTGCAGCTAATTGCTTTAAATTCACTGCCTACAAGATGAAGTTCTTCCTATCTGTTCCTGTTTTAAATCGATACCTCTGCTTAAGTATTTTTTAAGGCTTTGTTTTGTTTTGTTTTGAAGGGGGGTCAAAAATCTGCATTTTTTATTAGAGAAAACTGGCAAGAAGTTTCCTAACACTAGTGCGTATTTGGGACATACAGATGTGAACTCCTTATTTTGTAAATCCCATATGAAAAGCTGAAGTGCCACCAAGTATCCCTGAAGCAGGACGTGGTCAGCTACCTTTTTATTCCTTCCCTGGTGCCCATTGGGCTGAAGTGTAAATAACACACCTGTCTCCACCCCAAGTATGAAAGTTAGGCCTCTACAAATGTTACTGTTTTGTTTGTACAGCTTGGTCACATGGAGGCAGTTCCCTATGTATGTGAAGATCACATTCCAAATGGCTGTGAATTGGCCGTTGGAAACGTGGACCGCATTTTCCCATTGAAAACACTTGTGTTCATTGTAGTTTGGTGCCAGGGCCGTCTCAGAACCCCCTCATCCCAGAAGCATTTTCCAGGTGCCCAGACACCATACAGCTTTATCTAGAGCCTTGGTGCACATTCTCACGCTCTCTAAAAAATAGAGTTGGCTTTCCCAGGAAACAGCCTCTCCTCCCAAGCCCAGCTCTCAGAACCGGAGGGCATTTTTTATCTGCTGCCCCATAGGACCCAGGAGTGGCCTGCTGGGTTGGGGAGAGGCTTTGAGTGAACCTCCACTCTGAGCCTCCCAGGGTGGGGTGGTGGGCAGAGGTACAGTTCCTGGGGTAATTAGTTATTGGGGAGTGGGGGGGGGGCGGGAGGAAGGAAGCAGACTGGAGGGGTGATTTCAGCAGCTGCTTTAACTATGTCCGTGCACATGGAGAGGCCAGGTCTCAGGGGGTGGCTCCTGGTAAGGCAGGGACGACATAGGCAAGTTTCCCAAAGTGTATCTGGCTCCAAGTAGCACTTGGAGTAAGTGTTTATTCTTTGGAGAGACTCAGTAATATGTTTTTTCAGTGTCAGGAGGATTGGGCAGTGGAAGAAGTTCGTGATTCTTAATCACTCCAGTGTTTCTTGGGAGGTGGTGTTCTGGGCTAGAAAGAACCTGTTTCCTGAGGCCAGTGTTAGGCTGTGGGACCTACCACATGCACAGAGGTCCTGGGGCCGGAAGGAGTGTGAGACTGGGGAGGGATAGCCCAGATCCGTGGGGCAGGACCCGACAGACGGAGGAGGGGGACCTACGGGCCAGGGGACGGGCCAGGCAGAGCAGAATCCCCTGGAGTGATCAAAATGCTGCCTTTTAGTCAGTAGCTTTACTTATACTGTACAATTTAAACTTTGCAAAATGCCATATTACCTATAAAATAGGCAGTTTCCGCCCTTTAGTTCGGTGTTAACAACATCCTTCACAAGTGAAGTCCTAATGGTCTGTACTAATTATAAAATAATGCATTGGGCTGGCATGATTTAGGCAGTGAAGTATTTTAAAATTTATATAGAACAGGTTTCCCCCAAATTGTTTGGGTATAAATGCTGGAAAGTTTTTATTATATTGAGGACAAGAGAATAATGAAGCCAGCTGGGAGCCGAGGGGGGTTTAGTTGCTGTCTCTAAGGAGATTTTTTTTTTTTCCCTGAGATTTTTCCAAAAGAACAATGCCTATATGCCTAATTTGGGCCACATGTTAAACTTGGACCACGTCCAATTGTGTGTATGTATTTCTTTCAACAAAACGTGTGTGTAGAAGCCTATGATTGCTAATTATAGGCACGTTAAGTCTCATTTATTAATTTTTAGAACAGCGTCCCGACCAATTGCCGGTAAATGAATGCCTGATTCTCATCTTTTAGCAGTGTTTCGTAGAGAAGGGAGTTTTTAAAAGACGGTTGGAGAAGAATAATTTTGGTGTCCTCTGCTTTATTTTGATCTTGACAAATAAAACTGCCCTGAAGTGGGCAGTGAGAATTTAGGAACCAGAAGTGGGCCTCAGGCAGCCCAAATCCCGGCCACAGTACAGCATGTCTCTGTTGCAAAGGGAAGTGCCTGCCCCCACCCCATTGTTTTGGGGAGACTTGGGCATTTATTCTTGCCATATGAATTTTAGACTCGTCTTGTCAAGCTTCGTGACAAACCTTACACTGATTGAACTTACGTAGAATTTATAGATTATTGTACACACGTCAATTATTGAGTCTCCCCTCGCGTGAAGGTGACAGCGCTCTCGGTTCATTGCCGTCATCTTTTACGTGCTTCGGCCCAAGCTTTGGTTCTCGCCGTAAAAGTCTTACATCTTTCTCTTTAGGTTTATCCCTCGGTATTTCTTAGATTTTGTTGCTATTGATAATGGTATATTTTAATCTGTAACTTTTTTTGTTTTTATTTTTTGCTAGTGTATCGGAAAGCTGTTGGTTTTCAAATTTAAATTTTGTATGGAGCCATCTTGCTGAGCTTTTATTAGCTCTGATAGTTTGTCAGTTAATTTATTGTCACGTGAATTTTCTAGGTAGATTTTACTTTGATCATCTGCAGATAATGACAACTTTGGATCTCTTTTTCTTAACTTCATTTCTCTTATTCCTTTGAATCTTGTTGTATTCACTAGGCTTTCTGTTGTAATGCTGGTTAGTAGATTGATGGGGTCCTTCCTTTGATGGGAATGCTTCCGATGGTTTACCAGAAAATGCCGTGTTTGCCGTGCATTTTTGATAAATACCTTCTGTCAGGTTTGCTAGAGTTTTTTTGTGAGAGAGTATTACATTTTATAGTATACTTTCCTGGTATCGATTGAATTATATGATTTTTTTTCTCTTTTAATATGTTAACGGTACATTTTCTAAGGTACTATCTTTATTCCTAAAATATCCTGTCTTGTTGAATTACTCTTATAATACACAGGTGGAATCTGTTGCTAGTATTTTTTAAAAAACCAACTTCGATATAGTAGAACCTGTGAAAGCCGAAACCTGTGTAAGGCAGAAAGCTGTCAGAGAAGGAAAATGAAAATATTTTTCCACTAATAGAGAGTGGTAGAAAAGTGATAAGACGGCACCCTGTCAAAGGCAGAAAACTTGAGAGACTCGAGAAAACAAGGCCGTCCCAGGGAATTCCGGCTCTCACAAGTTTCACTGTAAAATAAAATACACCAGCTTTTAAGTTTTGACGTGGATACATTCATGTAGCCACCATAACAATTAAGAACAGAACGTTTTCATCACTTCAGTAAGTTACCTCATGTCCACCCTGTCCTCCCAAGCCCCCGGGCTCAGGAAATCCCCGATTGCTTCTGTCAGTATAGTTTTTTCTTATCTAGAATTTCATAAAGTACAATTATCTGTAGGTGCTTCTATCACTGAGTAATTATTTTGAATTTTCTCCGTGTTGTTTTATATGTATCAGCAATTCATTTCTTTTTTATTACTGAGCAGTATTCGATTGTATGGTTATACCACATTGTGTTTATCCATTCACTCCTTGATGGACATTCGGGTTGTTTCTAGTCTTTGGCTATTATGAATAAAGCTGTTGTGAATATCTGTGTACCAGATTTTGTATGAACATGTGTGTTCTTTTTTCTCGATAAATACCTAGGGGTGGAATTCCTGAATGAATGGTATTTGTTTCACTTTATGGGAACTGTCAAACTGTATTCCGAAGTGGTGTACCGTTTTGCATTCCCATTAGCTGTGTATGAGAGTTGCAGTTGCTCCACATCCTTACCAACACTTGGTGGTATTCGCCATTCTGGTGGGTTTGTATGAGACAGTGGTGGTTCAGTGGTAGACTTTTCACCTTCCTTTTGACTCCTGGCCAGTACACTTCATGCATAGCTACCACTCCTCTGTCAGTGGTGGATTGCGTGTTGCTGTGATGCTGAACAGGTTTCAGTGGAGCTTCCAGAATAAGACGGACTAGGAAGAAAGGCCTGGTGATTTACTTCTGAAAATCAGCCAGTGAAAACCCAGTGGCTCACAAAGGACTGATTCACAATTGATCGTGGGAATGACATAGGACCTGGCAGCGCTTTTTCTGTTGTGCATGGGGTCACCATGAGTCAGGGGCTGACGTGAAGGTGGCTGACAACAGTGGATTTGTAGTGGTATCTCAGTGTGATTTTAATTTGCATATCCCTGATGACTCATGATGTTGACCATCTTCTGAAGTGCTTGTCAACCATTTAGATGTCTTCTTTTTTGAAGTATGTGTTAACATCTTTTGCCCGCTTTGTTAGTCTCCTTAAGCTGCCACAGCAAACTACCACAAACTAGTGGCTTAATACAACAGAAATTTATTCTCTTATGGTTTAGGAGACCAGAAGTCTGAAATCAAGGTGTCGAAAGGGTTGGTTCCTTCTGGAGGCTCTGAGGGAGAAATCTGTTCCAAGCCTCCTTTCTAGCTTCTCGTGGTTGCTGGCGATCCTTGACGTTCCTTGGCTTGTGGGCACATCACTACAGTCTCTGTCTCTTCCTTCACGTGGTATTCTTCCCTCAGTGTGTGTCTGTGGCTTCTCCTTACAGGACACCAGTCATTGGATTTAGGGCCCATCCTAATCTGGTATGATCTCATCTTCATTTAACTGCGTAGTTACATCTGCGAAGACCCTGTTTCTAATTAAGGTCACATTCTAAAAATCTGGGTAGACATCAATCTTAGCAGGACATTATTCAACTCACAACACCCCCTCCTTGGATAAAAATTTTTTTTTTTTGTCTTAATTGAGCTTTAAGAGTTCTTTATGTATTCAGGATAAAAACTTTTTGATAGATATGTGTAATGTGTATTATGAATATTTTCTTCCAGATTGTGGCTTGCGTTTTCATTTTCTTAAAGATGTCTGTTGAAGAACGGATAAGTTTAATTTTGATGAACTATAATTTATGTTTTTTAAAATCTTATTTTACATTGTTTTGTGGTTTGTGCTTTTTGTAGCCTGAGAAATCTTTGCCTGTCCCAGGGTTTCTCAACCTCAGCACTACTGACATTTTGGGCTGAATAATTCTTTATAGTGGGGCTGCCCTCTGCATTGTGTGATGTTAAACAGCATTCCTGGCCTCTATCCATTAGATGCTGGTAATATTCTCTACCCCACAGTGTGACAAACAAAAATGTCTCCAGACATTGCCAAATGACCCCTGGTGGGCAAAATCATCCCCATTGAGAACACTGGCCTAATCCAAGGTCACAAAAATTTTCTCCTGTATTTTTTTCTAGAAGTTTTATAGTTTTAATTTTTATTTTAGCTCTGTGATCAGTTTTTTAAGTTAATTTTTGTGTATGTTGTGAGGAAAGAGTGCAAGTTCATTTTTTTCCCGTGCAGGTATTCTGTATTATTTGCTAATACTTTATGTAAGATGTTTGAAGCTGTGTTTTTAAGTAATATTGGCTATAATTTTCTTTGGTATGTGTTCTTGACAGATTTTGTTATCAAGAAATGTTTGCTTTGTGCAGTGAGCTCGTTAGCTTCTAGTATTTCTGTATTCAGTGGAACAGTTTTTGTATAGGATTGACATCTTCTGTCCCTTAAGTTTTGGTAGAACTCACCAGTAAAACTCTCTGGGCCTAGCGTCTTTGAAGAGGTGGGGTATGGCAGGGGAAGGTGTTTTGACTACTGTTTCAGTTTTATCTAGTGTTTTAATCAGGGTTCTCTGGAGAAACAGAACACTGATAAACACATATACAGAGAGTGATTAATTGATTTACTTCAAGGGATTGGCTCATGTGATTGTGGCAGCTGGCAAGTCCAACATCCATAGGTCAGGTGGCAGGCTGGAGACTTCTGCACGCTTGAAATCTAAGATCTATAGGTCAGGTGATGGAAAGAGTGAACAGCGAAGAGAGAGGATGAGTTCTGCAAGAATATCTATTTATATTCTGGAGGCAGAACACAATTTAGGCAAATTCCCTTTTCAACTGATTGATTACACTACATTAGATTAAATTATGGAAGGTCATTACATTACATTACAGAACTACAGCTTAGACTAGTATTTGGCCAAATCTCTGGGAACCGTAGCCTAGCCAAGCTGACACATAAAATTAACCATCACATCTCGTTTACTTACCTATTCAGATTTCTACTTTGTCTTGAGCGAGATTTGGTAATCTGTGTTTTCCTAGAAAATTGTCATTGTATGTATTCATATGTAAGTATGTAACATGCTGTTCTGTTATACTTTTGTTTTTTTAAAGAATTCTTTCCTGAAAGTTTAAAAAAAAATTATTTAGGTGAAATCCATATAATATAAAATTAACCATTTTAAAGTGCACACGTTCAGTGGCGTTTAGTTCATTTACATTGTTGTGCAACCACCACCTCTGTGTAGTTTGAAAACATTGCCATCACTTCAAAGTAAAACCCTTACCTGCTAAGCAGTTTCTCCCCATTTCCCTAGTCCTTGCAACCACCAGTCTGTGTTCTCTCTCTAGGGATTTATCTGTTCTGGATATTTCATATAAATGGAATCATACAATATGTAACCTTTTGTGTCTGTCTTCTTTAAGTTAGCATAGTATAGTCAAGGTTTATCCATGTTGTAGAATGTATCAGAACTTCATTCTTTTTTATGACTGAATAATATTCCATTATGTGTGTGTGTGTGTGTCTGTGTCTGTGTCTGTGTCTGTGTCTGGAGCCCTGGTGATGCAGTGGTTAAGGGCTATGGCTGCTAACGAAGAGGTCAGCAATTCAGATCCACCAGCTGCTCCTTGGAAACCCTGGGGGTCAGTTCTACTCTATCCTCTATGGTTGCTGTGAGTTCAAATCGACTCAATGGCAACAGGTTTGATTTTTTTTTTTTTTGGTGTGCGTGTGTATGTATATTCACACACATATGTATAAATTGTTTTTCCATGCATATCTGATAGACACCTAGGTTGTTTCCACCTTTTGGCTATTGTGAATACTGCTGCTATGAACATGCATACACATGTACTTATTTGAGTACCTGTTTTCAGTTCTTGCAGCCCTGGTGGTACAGTGGTCAAGCGCTTGGCTGTTAACCGAAAGATCGGCAGTTTGAACCCATGAGCCGCTCTGTGGCAGAAAGTTGTGGCAGTCTGCTTCTGCAAAGAATACAGCCTTGGAAACTTTATAGGGCAATTCTGCTCTGTCCTGTAGGGTTGCCGTGAGTCGGAATCAACTTGACGGCAGTGGATTTTTTTTTTTTTAATGGTAATTCTGTTTAACTTTTTGAGGCACTGCCAAAATGTTTTCCATAGGGGCTGAACCATTTTACATTCCCACCAGCAGTGTATGAGGAGGGTTCTAGTTTCTGCACATCCTTGCCAACACTTGTTATTTTCGTTTTTAAAATTATTATTATATCCATCCTAGTGGGTGTGAAGTAGTATCTCCTTGTGGTTTTCATTTGCATTTCCTTAATGACTAATGATATTGAGCATGTTTTCATGTACTTATTGGCCATTTATATTATCTTCTTTGGAGAGATGTCTATTCAAGTTCTTTTCCCTCTAATATACTTTTGAGAATACTCTATATCTGCCAGGTTAATTAAAAATAAAAATTCCTGATGTTTATTTGTGTATTCTTAATCATATTTACTAAAGATTTATTTACCTTTTTTAGTCTCTTAAAAAATACTATTATTTTGTTTACCCTCTTTATCACCATTCATTTTTTAAAAAATTTTTTATTGTACTTCAGGTGAAGGTTTACAAAACAAATAGTTTCTCATTAAACAGTAGTGCACGTATTTTATGACATCGGTTAACAACCGTCTCCCTTCTTGACCTTTTTTTTTTTTTTGGTGAAAATATACATAGCCAAAGATACACCATTTCAAAAATTTCTACATGCACAGTTGAGTGACATCGACTATGCTCTTCCAATTGTGCTGCTATTCTCACTTTAGATGAAGGTTTACAGAACAAATCATTCATTTTTGATTTTATTAATTTTTACTCTGTATACTAACTTCTACCTCGTCTTAATTTTTCTAGTTTAAGTTGAAAGCTTGGATCTTTGATTTTAAATCTTTTTACACAATTAAGAAATGCATTTAAAAACCATATGTTTCTTTCTCTTGAGCACCATACCACTGCTATAGGTTTTGATACGTAGTTTTTTTTTTCATCCTTCAATTCTAAGTATTTCTTTCCAGTGGTTCTAAATATTTCAGCTTCCTGGACTCACTAATTTTTTTGTCCAGGTAGATTGATTTTTGGGGTTATCTTTATTACTGTTTTTTCCACTGTGGCCAGTGAGTGTGGTCTGTGTGATCGCAGCTTTTTGGTGGAATTTATTGCCATTTAGCTTGTGGCCTAGCACCTAGTCAAGTTGCGAGTGTCTGTGTGTGTGTTTGGAAAAATGGTCTCTGTTTGGGTCTGAGTTTTATTATTTGTGCTGTTCAGCTTTTCTTTATCCTAACTTATTCTTTGTCTTGCTTTACATTTGTTTGTTAGTACTTTGTATCTGGTTATCACTTTGCACGGGGTTCTAGAAGAATTCCCCTGCCCCTGCCTCCCAGCCTCCCAGCTCTCCTTTGCTCTCTCTTCACATGCTCGCCAACCTTTCTGTTGTCTTGTGTGTCTGCACGGTCTTCGGTTGATGTCTTCCTGGATGCTGTCCATCCTGTGTGGATGCTGCCGCTTTCATCATCTCACCGAGTGTGCCTTTGAAAGTCTGCTCCGATGGGTCTGGTAACGCTCTTTCCTTGGGCCCAGTGTCTTTTACCTGGGTTTGTCATTTCCTGTTCATAGGGTTAGTGTCCTGCTAATGATGGGAGTCTCCGTTGTTCTCCTGGCAGTTCAGTCTCCACTTGGACATATGCCGCCTCCGCCTGTGCAGCTGTGTAGGGTAGGGTTGGAAGAGTTGTCACCACTTGGCTGGAAAGTGTTTTGGGGGAGGCTGGGGGATGGGCAGGGTGTGCCTCCCGCTGGTGTATCTCTGGGGCTGGTCTTTGGGTTTGGGTGCTTTTCCGTTCTCCTGAATGTCACAGCCAAGCCCTGTTCCTGGCAGGAGACAGCTCCTCACCCCCTGTGATTGCTGTTGGCAGTGTGCGGGGTGCCCTGCCTGCAGTCCGAGGCAGGAGCCCTGGATTAGTGAGTTGGCCTGGTCACATCCCTTCCTTTCTCCGGATCTCCATTTCCTCGTAGAGAGCAGTGGGAGTTGAGTTTTGGAAGTCAGCGTCCTGGTTTTTTAATCTGAGGCCCTCCTTCTAGTTGTGAGGCCTTGGGCAAGTTACTGAACCCCTTGAGGCCTAATTTCCGTACGTGTCACATCAGGATACTGACCGTGTTTTTCAGGGTGGTGTGAGAATTGGAATGTTATTTATTGCCTGGCCCCTCCTCAGTGGTCATCAGTGGTAGTGGAGGTGGTTACTTGCTGCCTTAGATCAGTGCTTTGTTTTTCAGACGGTCACCCTGCACCTGGGGGGTCTCCCTTCGTGTCTTTCCCCAGCCAGAGAGCTTATCTTCTTTACCTGTCTCGTAAAGCAGTGCTCCATGTACAATCCTTTTGAGAAACAAAGGTTTCCAGTTTAAAAAAAAGTTATGAAACCACTGAACCGTGTGACTCTCAGAGTCTGTTTTGCACCCAGAATTCTGTGAGTCCGAGGTAAGACTTGTTCAGGATGCCTTCAGTGGTGAGTACCAGAAAGCTCCAACTCAGATGAACTTAAGTGATGTGGGACTTGATCATGGGAGGTGTGGGGCTTGGGTGGGTGCCAGGTGCTGTAGGTGGGGGCCCTGTTTCCTTTTCTGCAGGGTCCTGGTGTTGGCTTCTCCCCCAGGCTGGGGGCAGAAGGACTGCCGCACTCCCACTGACGGGAAGAAGGTGAACCCTCCTGGTTTATCTCTGTAGGAGTCAGGCGCTTTTCCAGGAGCCCCTCAGCCGGCTTCTCCGTGGGTCTTGGCGGTCAGAAGGCGCTCCCATCCTCCCTCAGCCTTACCCTGCTCCCCGGGGAGGAGGGGCGTGGACACTGAGGTCCGGGGTGTTCGGTGGAGAGCTTGTGGGGAGCACCAGTGCAGGCCGGAGGAGACGGGTGTGAAAGGATATGGTGAACTGCACCTTGCCACACACCTCTGCAGAGCGCTCCTGTGGTTCGCTTTTGAGGCGTCCACAGCCATACACTGCAAGCCTGCTCTTCTGTTTGTGTTGTTAGCCAGTGCAGTGGGGCAGGCGGTGTGGATCCTTCACAGTGGGGGGCTCCTGGCCCCTCTGGTTCCTGTGAGAATGAAACCTGTCTCCGTAGTGGGATTTTTTTTCCCTTTTGCATGCTGCCTTTGGATCCCCTGGGGTAACCGTAGTTCAGTGAACACAAAGGGCAGGTTCCTCAGGATGAAGGAGCAGATTCCTACAGGAATGATTGATTGTTCTTAGAGGTCAAGGACGGTTGTAGGAAATCAGGTTGTGAAAGTATTAATCTTAGCTTTAGTTTTAGGATATGGAGGGACCGAGGGAAGATTAATGAATGCGCAGACAGTGACAAAAGGGCTTTGAAATTCAGTTGCTAGTGGGAGGCCTTAGGGGAGAGTTTAGGAACTGTCTTTTTAATTAGAGCCTTTGTGCTTTAGCACTGTAGTCTTCACACATCTGTGTGTGCTGAAATGAAATGGGAAAAGTGGACATGGGTAGCTCATGCAGGAATACCTTGACTGTTAGACTTTGGCTGTGTGTACAATTAATTTGTTGGCATCTCTGTGAGTACCTCTAAAATCATTTATAAATTTCAAAACTTTGTTTTATACTTAAAATCAAAACGCCCTCAGCACTCCGTGCTGCTGGCCTGCAAATAGAAAAGGAAGCCACTGGAATGGAAGTGTTGAAGACAAGTTTCCTAGAAGTGACAAGGGTGGGGCTCTGATGAGTCATCCTCATTGTTCCTCTGAGGGCTCCTCCACCTGGTGTCTGCTGTTGCAGCGTTACTCACCGCAAAGAAACAAAGGCTTCCAAAGCCAATACATCCCCTTTTTCTGTCTTTTTAGAGTTGACCCGTTAGAGGAGGTGGTGGCAGTGTGAGTTCATGGTTTGGTAGCACTTGGTCTTTGCATGCTGACTTGATGGAGGGACTGGGAGATGTAAGATGGGGTGGGAGGGGCAGTGACAAGGACTTTCTGTAAGGTGACGTGTAGGCAGAGATGATGAAGGAAGTGAGGGAGCGAACCATGCCATCTAAGCGGTGTGTTAGCATTCTAGGTTGTGGGTCCATATTCACAGTCACTCTGACAGGGGAGTGTGCCTGCCATGTTTGAGGACTGGGAAGGGGGCCGGTGTGACTGGAGCACAGTGAGCAACCTGGAGAATGGAAGGAGAGGACATCGGAGAAAGAACTGGAGGCCTGGTCTTACAGGTTACTGTCATGACTTTGGCTTTTATTTGAGGAAGAAGGAAGCCCTTGGAGGATTTTGGGCAGAGAAGGGACATAGGGTGAGGGGAGGTCAGTAGACCAGTTGAGAGACGATACAGTGAAACCTGTGAGAGCCGGAACTCAACGGGATGACCTTGTTTTTCTGGGTCTTGTGAGTTTTCTGCTTTTGACAGGGTGCTGTCTTAGCACTCTTCTGTTACTCTCTGTTAGTGGAAGGTATTTGAGTTGTCCTTCTCTGACAGGTTTCTGCCTTACACAGGTTCTGGCTTTCATAAATTTTACTGTAATAGATTGGACTAGGGTTGTAGCGGTGGATGTGGTGAAAACTTGTTAGATCCTGGGTATTTCTAAGGTGTAGCTGATAGGATTTGCTGATGATTGGATATGGGATGTGAGGAGATAAAGAGTAAAGGATGACTCTTAGGTTTGTGGCTTGAGCAACTGAAAGGACGGTGTTGTCATTTTCAGAGATGGGGAGGGGGCGGTGGGAGACGCAAGTTTAGGAGAAGTATAAGGAGTTTGGCTTGGGCATGTTGATTTTGAGATGCCTAGTAGACACTGGCTCCCTGGTGGCATAGTGCTTCAGAGCTCAGCTGCTAACCAAAAGGTCAGCAGTTCAAATCCACCAGCCGCTCCTTGGAAACCCTATGGGGCAGTTCTGCTCTGTCCTGTAGGGTGGCTATGAGTCGGAATCAACCTGACCGCACACGAGTAGACATCTGAATGGAGAGGTTGAGCTGGTGGTTACAGTGATGCATGTGGCTTTTAGGGGAGTGGCTTGGGCTGGAGATAGAAACTTGGGAACTGCCATTGTATAGATGGAAAACCACAAGACTGGATGAGATTACATAGGGAGTGAGTATAGCCAGAACAGTCAGAGGCCTACGATATGATGCGAAACAGCAGAGGAGAATGAGGAGCTGTCAGGTGGATGAGAACCGAGAGACAGCGAAGCCGAAGGAAGAAAGTGTGGAAGAGAAAGGGATCAGGTGTGTCAAATGCTGAGCATCAAGTAAGGTGAAGACAGAGAACTGACCGTTGATTTCTGCAGTGTGGAGGTCATTGGAAACATTGACCAGTGTTCTGGTGGTGGGGTGGGGATAAAAGCCCAACTGGACTCAAGAGAGAATAGGAGGATAGGAAGTAGAGACAATAAGTTTGGACAATCCTTATGAGGAGAGAAATGGGCTGGTAGCTGCAGTGGGATGTGGGGTTGAGGGACTGTTTTAGAAATGGGCTATATTACAAAAGGTTTAAACACTGATGGGAATGATCTAGCACAGGGAGAAAAAAATCAGTGACACAGGGAGGAGGGAGGGCAGGAGAGGAGAGAGAGAAACAAAAGCCATTTGTAGGAGTGCTGTCCCCAAATGGGAGCCAGCATATAGGTGAAGGAGCGGCCTCAGGAGCAGCGCAGACGGTAATGTGAGGGAAGGCGGAGTGTATGAGGACAAATGCAAGTAGGTTGGTAGATGTGATAGAAATATGTGGATGTTCTGATTGCTTTGATTTCCTCAGTGAGGTAGGAAGCAAGATTATCTGCTAAGAATAGCAACTTAGCAAACAGCTGATTTTTCTCTTCCAGGTAGGGATAGTAGTAGTAGTGATAACACACACCCCTGAGTTAGGGGAAAAAAAACCCAAACCCATTGCTGTTGAGCGGATTCCAACTCATAGCCTCATTCAAATACTGGCTTTGCCGAGTTCTGAATTTGTGACCCGAGGCAAGGTCGCTGACCTGCATAGGTTCTAGTGTCTGTGACTGTAAAAGGGGACAGCAGTGAAGGTTGATGATGGGCAGGTAAGCCATTTAGCATATTGCAGGGCATGTAATTGCTCAACTTTTAAGGACTGCGTGAAATAAAATGCTGTGCTTTTTTTTATGAATTCATAAAGGTGAAAACTCATTTGGCCTTAAAGGAGTGTGCTTTGTGAGTGTGTACAAGTAAATGTGAGTGTGGTGTGTGAGTGTGTGCATGTGTGGTGTGTTTGTGGGTGTGGTGTGTGTGTGAGAGAATGTGTGTGAATGTGTGTGTATGTGTGTGTGTGTGAGTGTGGTGTGTGTGTGCGCGTGTGGTATGTTTCCTTTTCCCCTGCTGAGTGTTAGGTTTTGCTGAACCATTTGTGTTAGTCTGCCATTTGACCCCAGCATCTTCAAAGCAGAGATTTTTCTCCTGTGTCAACCTAATTGGCCTTTGTGAAGAACTAGCATCTGACCTTGGCCTCGTTAGCATCATGAATTAGTCAGCTGAGCTGACTGGCCCAGAAATTAGGAAAGGCAAGACCTTTCCTTGTAGGTAGGGCTCTGAAGGAAAGACGTTGGTGACAGGTAGACTGGGGACTGAGCGTATGCTGTGTGCTGGATCAACTTTAAAGGCAGTTAATTAAGAAGGGGGCTGGCTGAACCTATGACACTACCCTTTGTAAGTATGAGAAACAAAATACAGGAACACCCAGACTTTGAAAAAATCAGCATGGAGCAGAGTTTAGGGTTGAGATACTGGCTGCATCCTGGCTCCAGAGAGTTGATCTTCGCAAAAAATGCAGCAGGCATGGATAGCAGCAGAGGGAGGACAGGCTGTCTTCTGATGTCCAGGGTCGGGTTCCTTTTTGGTAGCTTTATGCTGTGGATGGGCACTTGCCAATTTACTAAAAATGCCACACATTGCATAGCAATGAAACCTCTCTAAGAAGAGTGTGCCCTGTCCCTCCCCTGCTCCTCTGTCAGAAATTTCAGATTCATCAGACCTCTGTCCTTGTGGCAGCTGGTGGCTAGGTGGTGCAGGATCGGGTAGACCCAGCGTTGTTGCGCCCATCCTGACAAGTCCCATGAGGCAGCTAGTGTGTGCGTGCACGCGCTGCCCAGAGACCCAGCTCCATCAGCTCAGTGGAGATGGCCCACGGCAAGGGCTTACCTCTCATTCCCATCTCTAATTCCTTGCCAGTGCCATACTTCGCTTTACAGCATTTCATGTTGTCATGTGACACTCCTTTGGGAGTCCCCAACTTACGTTTTTGTAAACTCAGTTTTTAAGCACTTTGAATGTTTCTGTTCATCCAGATGAAAGCATTAGATCCTAGTCTACCATTTATTGTCTCCTTTTTCCTCCCAGCGACTTTGCAGGGTAGCTTAGTTTTATAGATGAGGAAGTTGTGGCTCAGAGCGATAAACCATGTCCCACCTGGCTGGTCAGTGGTGGGGTAGGGATTCAGACCCAGGCCCGTGGCGTCAAGCTGGAGCCCTTCCTACTCTTGCATGGCACTTTCTGAGGGAAGCCCACCTCACTCTATATCAAGTTCACTCTGCTGTTTTTAAAACCATTGTTGGGTCTGCCGTTGCTGTTGGCTCTTAGGCTGACCTTGATGTCATGCTTGACTGAGAGCCTTGCTTCCAGCCTTGACCCCTCTCTATTGAACTGTTGGCTTCCTGCTTCCAAATCCTGCCTAACGCTATCAATGGAAACCAAAGGCTTATGTCTGGTGTTTCCTCGCCATTTTTTTTTTTTTTTGCAGGCCCCGTATCTTTATACACAGCTTTGAGGGTTTGTTAAAATAGGAAGTGAATTACTTCCTATATAAGCTCTGGCCATGCTGTGTCAAACTCGTGTTCTCCCGGCCTTCAGATTAGATCATCATGCGAAAATCAGATTTTTCTCCTTCAGTGTTAGTAGCAGACAGTTGTTGACAACAGTGGTTACGTTATGAACTTGACATTCTGCTGCAGATATCCATTTTGAGAGCTTTGCCTCTTTGTATGCCCTCCTTCTTCCTTGACTTTTTTTTCCCCCTTCTTAATTTAGGGTACTGTTCCAGATTTTTGAAGGTCAGTAGGCTGGATGTATGAGCTGAGGCAGTAGTGAGCCAAATGATTTCTTGAATATTCTGTTAGAGAACTTGGATGTATACCAAAAGTCGGAAAATCTTTTTGGATGTTCACGTTGGAAAGACTTAGCATTCCCATTGTCCCTGAAGTTTTGGATTTGTTGCTCACTCCAGATTCGGAAAAATATTCCTCTAGCCAGTGACTGCATGTTGTATATTGCTATATGAATCTAGCTTTTATAGCACCAATAGAGGTTTTTTTTCAAGGAAACAAAATTATAGATTCACACATGTTTATTAGTTTTATTACAGATTCCACCTTGCTGCTATTCTGCTTTATATACTGATAATTGTAGGCCAGTAATAAAATATTTAATAGCAACATGACCATCACCATAAAACCCAAGGCTCTCAGGAGTGAGGGAACTAAGACATTTCAAAATAGTGTGGATATTTGTGACAATAAACGAGAGGACAGAATTGCAGTTCATGGACATGTTTTGTGGTGGAAGGAAGGAATTAGGTTTTCTAAGATTTTTTTTCTTTGACTGGGCATGCCATAAATTTTATAATTGAATTTTATATACTTTAGATGTTAGCACTTTTAAAAATGAACCCAAAGCCTCGTGTTGCAGGGTATCACAGTTTTGCAGGTATTCAGAAATGACATATGAAAACTTTTGAAAGGTATCACAGTGATATATCAATGAGAAATAGCCTTAAAATACTGTACCGTTGTACCCTGAGGGCTCCTTGTTGAGAACTTTTCTTTTTGGTAGAAATTATGTAACTTATTGAGGAGCACTGGCCCTGGGTTTGTCTTCATTAAGTCAGCTTTCTGAATTATAGGCAGTTTTGTTGGCCAGTTAGATTTGCGTAGCTTAAACCTTGACATTAACTGATGTTTCTTCATTGGTGCCACTAGATTGGCTTAGTCTTGAGCAGAGTTGATTTTAAACGTGGCGTTTGGTGGAGCAGTATTGGGAAAGCAGAAACGCCTTCCTGTCTCTAGGTTGGTTGACTGTATATGACTTGTGTGCTTCCTTCTAGTTGGTAATCTGCCAGCACCTTTCAGGATATTATGAAATTTAAACCACATGAGGTTAAAATGGAACCTCTGTGCTGCTGAACAGATGCAGACTGACTCCAGTATTCCAACATAGTTTCAGCAAAAGCAGTGCGATTATAGTCAGGAAAAAATTAGTATTAAACTTCCCTTTAACTGAGGGAAGGATCCAGCCTTATATGCGTAGTTTATACAGTTAATTATCCACACCTGGTATATTTCAACCACAGAATTCATTTTAAAATCCACGATCTCTTAAAGTCATTTGCCTTGTGTGCAACGTCTGTCCCTCCTCCCATTTCTTGCTGGATCTGATGGTTTGATTATAGAAAGTTGCAGCATTATTGGTGACAGTTACTGTGGGACTCTGGGTGGGGATTTCCCAGTGGCAGCTCCCTGCTGAGCTAGTAGTTACTTTAAAGGAGAGTGTGAATCTGAGGGGAGGAAAAACAAAGGTAGACGCACTCCTTCTAGTGGACTCCAGAGCCCAACGTGGCTTCAGATATTGAGGACAGTGCAGCTAGCAGGAAGCAGCCGACTGATGTTATTTCCATAGAAACCAATTGGATATGGGGAGAGGGGCTGCAGAAGGGGCTGCCTCTGGTGTTTGGCAATTCAGACAGCGAAGGAGAAAGCAGAACTGGACGGGGAGTAAAGGGTGGCAGGCGTTTAAAACTTGAGGAAGAGCTCAGGCTAGGGAAGACATGATGTGTTGATCAGCATGACATGGTGTCATCTGAATGTGAAAAAGTTCACGCAGAGAGTCTCTGATGGAGCAGCAGAAAGATGGGGTGCAGAACTCAAATTCTAGTAAGAAGACCAGACTTAATGGTCTGACTGAGACTGGAGGAACCCCGGAAAGCATGGCGCCTGGATTCTCTATCAGCCCAGAACTAAAACAGTTTCTGAGGCCAACTCTTCAGACAGGGATTGGACTGGACTGTGGGACATAAAGTGATACTCGTGGGGACTGTGCCTCTTAGCTCAAGTAGATACAAGAGACCAAAGGGGCAGCTTCTGTCCAGAGGTGAGATGAGAAGGCAGAGAGGGTTAGGAGCTGGTTGAATGGACATGGGGAATCAGGGGTGGAAAGGAGGAGTGTGCTGTTGCAGAATGGGGTGAGCAATTAGGGTCACGTAACAATGTATGTATAAAATTTTGTATGGGAGACTAACTTGAAATGTAAACTTCATTTAAACTACAACAAAAAAAAAAAAAAAGAAAAAAAAAGTTGACAGCTTTTTCTTCAGAGGCCATCATCAGATAGATGGTTTCAGTCCCTCCAAAAAGTCTAACTAGACTAGTAATCCATGTGAACTATTTGTAAAATTGAGAGTTATTTCTACAAGTATGTATTATTACAAGGAGTGGCAAAGGGTGACTTTAATTTTTCTGTTTTATTAGAATTTTTATTAAATCAAATTGTTTTATTATATAGTATAATAGAAACTTGGAAATCTTTATGCCATATACAATCTGTCATTTTAATGGCACTGTGATAAAATTTAAACTCTAAAATTTTGTGGAATGTTTTGTCAGTTACAGGATTGTAATAGAAAGTAAATATTTTCTGAAAATTAAAAAAAAATCATTTTTAAGAATTGAAAATAAACGAGGCAGTTTAGCTTAGTGGTGAAGCACTTACTCCTTAGAGCTCAGACTGGCCTGGGATTATTTCTGGCATTGTCACTCAATAATTGTGTGATTTTGAGCAAGATGCTCAATCTTTCTGAGACTTGAGATCTCTGACTCCAAACCCGAGGAACTTGGGAGAGTTAAACAATAGTATCAAGGGCTTGGAGTAGCCTTTGGCTCAGTCCGTATTAGTGCCCGTAGGTTAGGCTGTACTGGGATGAGTTGTTAATCCCACTGGCCCAGTTTTCTTTTCAACTCATCAGTAAATACTCTGCGCCTGCCAGTCATTGTTCAGGAGGGAGGGCCGTTGACATCTCGGAGTGATGGAGGTATCATACTCCTAAGAAGACAGCTGGTACTGAGCGCTGGTACTACTGGGACTCAAGAACTCAAGCTGTGGAGAGGAGTTAAGGTGGCATATGTGTATGTTTAGAATTGTTGGGATGGTTTTGAAATGAATTTGTAGTTTTTGAGAGTGGGAGAGAGGGCGTCAGCTAACTATTTTACACTCTGAAAAATGAGGTAGAATGGCAAGGATTTTGCTTGCTCTTGCGAATTTCCAAGGCCAAGGTCCTTCCACAGATTGTTTTGTGCTCAGAAGAGCAATTCTAACCTGGATTAGGCGTCCTTCTTGGAGGAATTAACTGGATTTCACAATGCTAGTGGGCAGGGATTCTGGGGGGATGTTTCCAGATGTCAAGCTGCTTCCTTGGGGCTTTGCAGTTCTCTCCCTGTTCTGTGTTTTTGGATCCCTTTAATTTCCCTCAGACTTCTTTATTCCACCCTTTGTTAGTGGCTTTATAACCAGATATATTACATGATAGAGTATGGCAGAATAACCGTGAGTAAAAAAGCCAAAAAAACAAAACAAAAAAAACCCCACCAATATGAGTGTTGGAGTTTCAGGAAAATGCCTACTGAGCTTTCTTAGCCATCCTGTTGCAGTAGTTTCTTGTTAAATCAAGTATATTTTAAACAATCTTTTTTTTTTTGTTAAAGTATTTTTTCTTGCCAGTCAAAAGTACTTTTACACATAACTTGCAAATATTTTCTTGGTAAAATTCTTCATTTGAATATTATAGTTTAGTTTTCTCCTTGAAATATGTTGGTCTCACTTTGTCCTGTCAGCTTTCAAGTCTTTACTTGTGTAAGCCCAAATACTGTAGTTGAGAATGTAGACTTTTCTGTGTATCTCAGCTGAAGGGTCTCCCTTGCCTTGGCTGTTAAACAGGCCACACTGCTTTGGAACAGAAGTTCATAATTTTGGCTGTACGTGCTCACTTCAGGTAGAGAATTTTCTTGTAGACATATTTTCAGGTACAGTTCATTATTCCTCAAAGATTTCATTAAATTTTATTTAGTCTATAATGCTTTTATTGCTTTTGAAAGCATTTTCTGGTTCTGTAATATAATTAGGATGCCTTTACACTTTAACATAAATTTAATTTTAAGAATAATTTCAGCACAAGCCATTCTGGTGGCCCGGCCTTTATTCTGGCAGGCAATCTAGGATCACCTAATTTCAAATATGGAATTTTCTTAAAAAGTGCTGTCAGATACCTGCTCTATTGACTTTCAAGTATATTATGAAATAGCCTTTAAAAAATATCTACTACTAGTAGAAGTATACCTAGATAACAATTTTATCTAACTAGGATGCATAATAATCATTAGAGTATGCTACATGAATTTTCAGCTGAACTGCATGACTATCTGTTCCTGAGCTCTGAATTATGGAAGACATTAGGCATATTTGTTTTAAAACAGAGTCCATTGGAATCAGAATGTTTCCAAGTACTGACAACTGCAGATGCAGTTGGAAGTGAAATTTAGAAATGTGATCCTTCCTTTACTGTTAAGTGGGGTGATTAAGCTCAGTGGACATTTTCTTGAAACTCTTCGCACTCAACATTGGTGTTAAGTCTTTCTTTTTAGTCACTATGATTCTGCTGTACTCTATTTTGTAATGTATCTAGTCATAAAGCCACTGACAAAGGACGGAGAAAAGACTCTGACATATTGGTGTCTTCACCCAAGTGCTGCAGATTGGGTTTACGTGCCGCACTGAAGGCACCAGCCTGGAGGAGGGCTGCCCTGCCGTAAGTTGATAAGTCAGCCCTCTGAAAAAAAGCCAACACTTAAGTACTTTAATAGGGTTCTCCCTTCCTACTCCCATAGCACTTACCATTTTGATATATTTTGACAAAGCAAATATGAAATGATAATAGAGAAAAGAAATATAATTGAATAGAACATTTTTCTTTCTAGGAATCCTGATTTCCAGATAATCAGGACAAGAGGCCTCATTTTAATTTTTTCGTTTTTTTTTCCTGCTTCCCAAACACACATTCTCCTTACGTTTACTTTATTTAAATATGACTTCTGCAAAAACAGCAGTTGATTTCTGTTTTTAAGAAGAGTGTGGCATGTAGGTACTGTGTAGATTTCTTTAGAGTTGATTCCTACCATTTGGCTCATTGGAAAACGTAACTTTATCTCCCTTTGTCATATACTTGGGATAGGGAAACACTTTAATGTTGCCGGTGGTAAGGTTTTAAATTTGATATTTAGGATAAACCTAAGTCAGGGCTCCTGAGTAAGAGATTAGCATTTTTCCTTAATTAACCCTAATGAATAATAGAAAAGTTTTACTGGTACTCTGCAAATGAAAACACTAGCTTAAAAAATCAAGGAAAGATTCTTAAGAGTTTTCGAATGGCCTTCTTTGGCTTCAAGTATAAAATCAAAACTGCTTCCTCTGTCTGCAAGGGCCCTGGGTGATGAGGTCCTCCCCATCTCTGTGACCTCATCTTCTACTCTCTCCCCAACTCACCTGGTTACATCGCCCTTCTTTTCTGTTAGTGTGCCAAGTTCATTCTTGCCTCAGGACCTTTGCAATGGCTTGTCCCTCTGCTTGGAATAGTCTGTCCACCATTTCTTCACGTGGGTTGTTCCTTTTTGTCATTCAAGTCTCAGTGCAAATATAATCTCAGATTTTCCAGTCTAAAATAGCCACTCAGTCACTGCCTATCCCATTGCACCATTTTGTTTTCTACAGAGCACGTACTAGTAGGTGGAATCATCCTGTGTATTTTTTGCATGTTTACTTTCTGTCCTCCTCAGTGGAATATATACTCCAAGAGGGCAGGGACTTTTTGTCTGTTTTGTTAGTAACTCCTCATTGCTTACCACAGTAAGAACTTAAATATTTGTGAAGCAAATGAATAAAGGTTAATGAAGAACTAAGGAAACAAGCCTTCGTTGATGCCTTTCTCTGTGCCTGGCAGTGCTTGGATTATTTTCTCTTGTCGTCTAATCCTCCTAACTCAGGAGATAACTATAAGGTATTATTGATGAAGAAGTTGAGGTCAGTGGTAACTGCCTGGAACCCTGGCGTGACCCCAAGGCTGGGCCCTTAACATTTATACCAGCCCGTTTTTCAGGTTTGTGGCCGTTGAGTGGCTGTCAGAACTTCAGGGGATACTCTCCCAGCCTGCCTGCACCCTTGCCCATGCTTACCTATTTTGACTTCTTGGCAGGAGGTTTGATCAGGTCCCAGCCTAGGTTTAAGGGAACACTTAGTGCTTTGCGTGCCAACAGGGCTGTTTTGGCTCCTCTGTTGCTGGATGGAGCTACCAGGAAATGACGTCTAGGCAGAGAGCGGTGGGTTGCTTGGTAGTTTTGTGCTGAGTCATTACCTGATGCCCAGTGGAAGGTGAGTTCTGGGAAATGGACTGTCACGTCTCCCAGGGAGTGCTCTCTATCCTCAAGGTGACTAGATGAGCTTCTCATACGTATGCATGGTCTCAGGTCTTAGCGACCTCACGGTCACACCCCCAGGCCCTAGATAGCCCCTGAGTAGGCCTAGCTTCAGCAATTCTGATTTATCTTCCCTCCTTCCAGCAATACTGTTGAATTAAAGTTAATAAAATATTTTTGCATTTTGCAAGGATCTTTTTAGTCACCCTCCTCCTTTTCTGTCTCTCCTCTTGCTCCCCATTTTACAAAATGGACAAAATGTTCTTCCAGAGGAGAGTCAAGTATCGAGAATAATTATTTTGACAGAATTGGCAAACCAATTATTTTGTCCCAAGTATTGGGACAGATTGATTAATTAACAATTAATTAATTACTTTGTAAGGATTTGAACAGGCAATGAGTCTTAGTGCATGTAAAATGCTTGACATAGTAAATTGACCTAAAGTAAATTTGTCTGGTTCTGAATCAGAGCGTTGTCTCATTGCACAACTTTATCTTAGCAGAGCTGAACTATAGCTGTAAAAGGTAAAATCTAGAAGTAAATCTGTCTGTCTTTCATGCCATAATCGGTTTTTAATAAATGAAGAGTTAAAAAACAGTCCTCCGGCTTTTCAGCATTTCAGTGTGATTAGAAAATACTCTCTTATACTAAACATGATTCTAGAGTAGTTAGGTGAGTTGATTTTCTTAAATTAATTGTAGAATTATAGTATTTTGATGACTGTAGAATCCTGAGATGGCTTCTGAACAGATTTAACTAGAGCGAGGTGGCATTTAGTGGTTTCTTCCCTGGCTTCTATTAAACTTAACATACTTTAACTTTAGTATTTTTGGCTAATGAAACTGTGTCTCCTAGTTTGTGGTAGTTTTAAGCAAATGTGGCTGGAATGTAAAACTAGAAGTTAAATTATTGACAGATCATTGACAGTGACAAGTTGTTTTTCTTCCTTTCCAGTTATACATGGGAAGCTGTTGATACCAAAAATAACATACTGTATAAAATAAATGTCTGTGGAAATATGGCTATTTCCCAGTGTGGAAAATCAAGCGCTGTTTGTATGTACAATTGGAAGACAAAGAGCTATCAATCAGTGGGTAAGTAAAATTACCTTTAAATTACTGTATGGAAAATATCTCAATTTTGTAAAAGATCACACACACACACAAAATTATATATGTCTCTATAATATATATGTTTCTGTGTTATATACATGTTGTTGTCGGTTGCCATTGAGTCAATTCTGACTCATGGTGACCCTGTGTGTGCAGAGAACTGCTCCACAGTGTTTTCAAGGTTATGACCTTTTGGAAGCGGAGCGCCAGGCCTGTTTTCCAGGGTGCCTCTGGATGTATTTCAACCACCAACCTTTTAGCTAGTAGTTGTGGCTAACCGTTTACGCCACCCAGGGACTACGTTATGTATATGTATATTGATAACAATACATATATATTATGTTCTATAAGTTAAAAGTGGTAACAATTTAAAGTTCAATATGAGATTAAATAAGGTTACTTCCTTCTAATCAGTCATTAAGAATCATGTGAATGTATATTTATTGATACAGAAATATGTTTTCTAAATAGCTTTCCCTTCCATATGTTATGTTTTTAAGTGTTTCATTTATCATTCAACAACCTTTTGAAGTAGGTGATATCATTTCCACCATTTTATAAATGAACATATTGAAGCACGTAATGGGTAAGCAGCTCGACAGAGATTGCATGGTTAGTAAGTGTTCGAACAGGATTTAAATGCTGATTGCCCAACTCCAGTGCCTGTGTACTCATCCAGGGCTGTCTTATTATGTGAATCATAGGGTCCCACCAGACAGTTGTAGAGCTAAAATGGGAACCATGGTGGGAAATCTAAACCCATAGCTCTCAGAGGACAGCTGAGAAACTAACTTCTTAGGGGCTTACTAAAAAGGAAAAAAAGTGAACTTTCAGAACAGCCACAAAAACTGGAGCTCCCAGATCAGAGGAACAGAAGACTTAATATAGAAATAGAACCAAATATATATGGGAATGATGTGTAACTAAAAAATGAGTGTAATTAAGCTATTAATCTGTTAGAAAACAAAGGTACACTCCTCCATATGATATACAGAAATTACACATAAGGTAAAATTTAAACGTAGAAGGACAATAGACCATTGGAAAAATTTTTAGTAAAATATAAGTATAATAAGTATAATCTTTCTTGGAAACCTGGAATCCATAAGGAAAAGGTGAATATATCTGACTATACATTTCGATGACAAAAAGTATCCTAAAGACAAAAGATATATGCTAGACTGGGAACACAATTTTCAGCTTATGTGCCAATGTACTAAAAGAGTAAGAGCTCCTCTTAAAAATTGGTAAGAAAGACAGATAACCAGGGAGAAAAATGGCAAAACTTAAGACCAGGCAATGTACAAAAGAAATCCAGATGGTCAATACAAAATGGTAAATCGGAGGTGTAAATGCAAATCAGAGCAATCACAAGATCTCATTTTTTCCCAATCAAATTGGCAGAAATTTAAAATGGTTGAAACATAAGAGTGCTGGCAAGGAGCCTGGAAACAGGCACACTCATGTCCTGCTATAGGAAGACAGTTGTCTGTAACCCTTTTGAGAAGATAATTGTTGATGAGAGTTTTACAGTATCCTTAATGGCAGTTTTTCTACTAAGAAAAGACTATTAAGACTTCAGCTTTGGTTTAAACAATATTAAATTATAAAAACTATACATTAGTTCTTCCTTAGGCAAATAATATTGCATGTATGAATCTAACATATTTTGGTAATCATTTTTATGGGGAATGTGAATAACATTTGGCCCCATTTACAACCTAGTTAATCATCTTTAAATATTTTAAAATGATTTATACATTTTATATATGTCTTTTTAAAGTCTGATTTAATAATTAAAACTTAAGTA
>NW_004443938.1:10729273-10733708 GCF_000243295.1 Trichechus manatus latirostris | reverse complement strand
TCTTTGTGACTCCCATACAATGATTGGGTGGGACTGTGCAAATGGGGTGCTGTGGTCTGCCAAGGGGATTGGACAGCTTGCTGCTAACGCAGGTAAGATGTATGGGACCTGTGATGGTTAAGGTTATGTGTCGACTTGGTTGGGCCATGATTTTCAGTGGTTTGGCAGTTTGAGGTAATGATGTAATTTGACAGTTATATTATGATGTAGTCATCCTCTATTTTGTGATCTGATGTAATTGTCTTCCATTTTGTGATCTGATGTAAATGTCCTCTGTTTTGTGATGTGTTGTAAATCTTAGCCTCTGTGCCTGTGGTTATGGTCCCATTTGGGAATGAGTTGTCCATTATGTTAATAAGGCAGGATTAGGGTGGGGTGTATCGAGTCATTGTCTTACTAGAGCGTGTGATTCAAGTCACCACTTACCCCAGTCACCACCCTTATTCAAGTCACACCCTTGTACTACCTTGCTCAATCAAGTAAGGGGAGTTTCCTTGAGGGAATATGTATGCATCCAGTATATGTATGAATGCTCTGGATCCTACACCCGGCCCGTCATCATCATCGGACCTCCGGTTCTTGAAACTTGAGCCAGCAGCCTATTGACTGACCTGATTCGCCAGCTTCCACAGTCTTATGAGCCAGCAGCCTGTCATCTGACCTGCCAGTTTGAGTTTGTCACCCCCTGCAACCACATGAGTCAGGAGAAGCCTCCAGCCTGACGCCTGATCCATGGCCTCCACAACTGTGTGAGCCATTTCCTTGACAGTTCGTGAGTTCTGTGAGATGTTGTAGAGTATTATGGAACCCAAAGACAGGAGGGAGAGTACCGAGGGGAGGAGGAGTAGTCGATGTTAGAGTTGGTGGAGTAGTACTGCAGTTTGGAAAAGTTGGACATTTGGGACATCTTTAACCCCAGCCTCACAGGAACCAGCTTTGTGCTAATTCTTCTAAAATAAATTACTCATTTATATGATAAACATAAAGTTATTTTAGATATTCTAATACTGTGTCACATGTCTTAATCAATTGCTCAGTTATATACTTTGAATTGGAGTTATAACATTAAACATTCCAAGTATGTAAAAATACTGAATATATTCACATTCCTCCTAACATCCCAAATATTAATACTATGGTTTTAATTTAATTAATTTTTCTGAGGGTTAAAAACAACATATCCATTTCAGGAAGACTGTAAGTAGCTCATTTAACTGAGATAACGCACCCTCTAGGGAAGAGCATTAGTTGAGGTTACTCCACACCAGAGCCTGGGATTCTGACTGACTTCTTGCTAGTGACCCAGATAGGACACAGTGACTCCTATTTGTAGTTGCTGTGTCAAGTGACTTCATTATTCTAAGGAGCCTGGTCCCTGACTTCAGGCGATACATTGTCTGATTGTGTCCACTCGCAGAAATCTACAGCAGCCATGCAGGTTGATCACTGGATTAAATTTTGCATCTTTTTGACTCTTAAGGTGTGAAAATATCTTTTTCTTTTAAACCCCGTATTCTTTCATTTTCTTACAACCATACAATTGTTGGGAATTTAAGATTATATCTGGTTGAGTTTTGGATGTAACTTGTGTTTTTGTCTGATTTTTGGTCTATCCTGATTGTCCGGCAATATCTGTTAAAATTTAAAACATGTATATACATGTAAAAATGGAACAGTGATGGCAGACCTCCTTGTCTAACTTCACAAAGGGAGGAGAGGGAATCACCATCAGCATCAGCCCAAGGCTGATTCCTGTGAGGGTGAGGTCAGACCTTCATTTACCATCCAACCTTTTTACCAATTCAGACACCAGCCATCCCTTCCATGGCACTCTCTACTTCTCTGCTGGGTTCAATAATTTGTTGCAATGGCCATACAGAACTCACAGATCATACTCACTGTTACGAGGTTTATGAGGGAAGTAAGGTTACAATGCAGAATCAGGAATGACTCAGGATAAGTTCTTTGATCAAGACAGCTGCTGCTTGGCTGTGACTGAAGGCAGACCTCTCTCTCTCTCCGCCCTAGGCCTGGCCCTTTCCCTGCTCAGGCAAGTGTTACAAAGCTCTTTAGCTTGGCCAATAAGTGCCTGGAGGCATCTCACTCTGCCAGCAAGCCTCCTGTTGGAAGGTGTTCAGCTCTCTTGCCCAGTGGGCCAGCATGCCCACTGTAGCTGTCTTGCTTTGTGGGCTGGGAAGCCCACTGCTTGGTCTCCTGGTTCTGCTGCTGCCGTTTCTCTACTACTGGACTCTGCCATACTTGCCAGTGTTTCTCACTGCTGTCGTGCCGTCTCTTGCTGTCTTCATGTTGCAACTCTCTCTCTCCTGTGTCTAAGAGGTTCTGACCACAAGGATCCTAGGTCCAAAGAACGTACTCTACGCCTGGCTCTTCTTCTTGTTGGCAGTGAGGTCGCCTCTCTCTGCTTCTAGGATTGGCTCCCTTTAAGCCTAGCAGAGGCAAAACTGACCAATCCCGTTAGGCTTCCATACCCCTTATTTGCATGGTGCCACCTCCCACAAGGGTTCCATGCACCTTATTTGCATTGTTAGCAGGCTGTCTGATCCCCATGATGGGCCACATACACCTCATTTGCATAGTCCCATCCAATAATTTTGTGAATCTCAAGACCATGCATGGCTAGAAGGGCCATATTAACTAATTCACTGCAATACATAACCTAGTTTTATGACTAACCAATAGAAATAGTACTATATGTAAATATTTGTACAATAATTTTTATGTAGTATTGTTGTGGAAAATATGCTAAACAGTCTAACTATACAGGAATACTTCAATAAACTATTTTATTTGATATACTTGGTTAAAAAGTTTCTAAGAAAGACATACATGAAACATAGCTAACAATATTCACTTATTCATAAAAAATATGAGTGCCAATTATATCTAGGCACTGTTCAAGACTGGAAATGAATCAATCGCCGAAACAGACAAAAATTCATTTCCTCATGGAGCTTACATTCTGGTGCGGTGGGTACTGTCTGTAAAAAACAAACATGACTATGCTAGAATATAATGAATGCTATTAAAAAAAGGAAGAGAAGTCAGGAGTGCTGGAGGCTCAGGAGAATGTGTGCAGGGTTATTAAGTGGAATAAGTGTCACTGAGAAAGTGACGTTTAAGCAAAGACTTGGAGCTGAGGGAGTGTAGTCATGTGGCTCTGGGGGAAGAGCAGTCCAGTTGAGGGGAGGGGTCCTTAGTGGGGGAATCAGTGGTAGCAAGAATTGAATTCTCTTTTGAAGAGTGTTAATATATAGAAGAGCCGGAAAATGAGGCAGTCAGTTGGAGAGTAGAGAGGATTTTTAAAAAATTCGGATTAATAACATGAATAGTACATTTTGAAGGGCATGATAACAATCAAGAAGCATGGGTACAAGGGGGTGGGAAGAAGAATAGCTAGAGGATACCAGTGAATGGCGCGGGAAGGTGGTCCAGCGGCGGGTTCTTGGTTTGAGCGTGGTCGCCGGGGCTGTGGCGTGAGGCTTGGAGGCCTGGCCGATGCCCTTCGGCTTCCCAGGCCGCCTTGCAGTTAAGAGTCGCCAGTGCGGCCTCACAGTCAGATGCTGCTGCTGCGGGCTCGCCTGGGCTCGGCGCGGGGTGTGCTTTGGGACGCCGAATGCCCCGAGGGTGTGGCGGCCCTGCGCCGTCAAGGTGAGGCAGCTTGGGGTGTGGCGGCCCGGTGTCCCAGACTGAGGCGGCCAGTGTGATACTCCCGCCGTCGGTTAGGCGGGCCTGGTGTGGCATGGCTCTGCAGGCTCGGTGTGATGTGGTCTTAGTGCCGTGGAGAGTGGCGGCCCAGCGCGGCGAGGCAGGAGCGGTGTAAGCAGGCCCAGCGCGAGGGTGGGGAGGTTCTTGGCGCAGCGAGGCGGGCTCGGAGTGCGGTGGCCCCGGCACGGTCTAGGCATGGCGCTGCGGGCTCGGAGTGAGGTCGTTTTAGTGCCCCGGAATGTGGTGGCCCGGTGCGGTGAGGCAGGCCTGGCGTGAAGTGGCCCCGGCGTGGTCTAAGCAGGCTCAGAGTGAGGGAGCGGGTTTCGGCGCGGTGAGGCGGGCCCGGGGCGAAGCGGGCCTGGCGCGGTCTAAGCAGGCTCAGAGTGAGGGGGGCTTGCCGCGGTGAGGTGGCGGCCCCACACGGTCCAGGCGGGCACAGCGTGGCGTGATCTTAGTGGGCCGGAGAGGTGGCCCCAGCACGGTCTAGGCGGGACCGTCGTAGCGTGGTCTTAGTGCTCCAGAGTGTGGCGGCCCGGCGCGGTGAGGCAGCTCGGAGTGAGGCGGCCTTGGCGCGGTGAGGCGGGCCGGAGTGAGGTGGACCCGATGCGGTGAGGCGGCCCGGCGCGGTGAGGCGGCCCGGCGAGAGGTGGACCCAGCGCGGTGAGGCGGCCCGGAGTGAGGTGGCGCCGGTGCGGTGAGGTGGGCTCGG
>NW_004443938.1:10704986-10729110 GCF_000243295.1 Trichechus manatus latirostris | reverse complement strand
GGCGGCCCCAGCGCGGGGAGGTGGGCTCGGAGTGAGGCGGCCCCGGCGCGGGGAGGTGGCCCGGAGTGAGGCGGCTCCGGCGCGGTGAGGTGGCCCGGAGTGAGGCGGCCCTGGCGCGGTGAGGTGGGCTCAGAGTGAGGCGGCTTCGGCGCGGTGAGGTGGCCCGGAGTGAGGCGGACCCGGCGCGGTGAGGCGGCCTCGGTGCGTTGAGGCGGGCTTGGAGTGAGGCAGCCCCCGCGCGGTGTGGCGGCCTCGGCGTGAGGCGGCCTGGAGTGAGATGGATCCGGTGTGCTGAGGCGGGCTCGGAGTGAGGCGGACCCGGTGCGGTGAGGCGGGCTCGGAGTGAGGCGGCCCGGCTGGAGGCGGACCCGCTGCGGTGAGGCGGGCTCGGAGTGAGGCGGCGCAGTGGGGCGGCCCCGGCGCGGTGAGGCGCGCCCTGTGCGGTGAGACGGCCCGGAGTGAGGCGGCCCCAGTGCGATGAGGCGGGCTCGGAGTGAGGTGGCCCCCTCGCGGTGAGGCGGCCGGAATGAGGTGGCCCGGGCGCAGACCGAGGCCCACCGCCTGTTCGCACCGCGCCCCGTAGGCCGCAGTGGCCTGGCGTGGTCCACGTTGGCGCTCCGAGCGTGGTCGTCGGTCCGAGCGGGACCCAGGCCGCTGGATGCTGCGATTCCCTGCGGTCTCTGCGCGACCCCCGGGTTGGGCTGGGCCCGCCGACTGGTCGAGAAGAAATGAAGGCGAGGGCGCCGGGTGGACCTGGCGGGCGCTGAGGGGTCCTGACCGCAGTGAGGCGTCCTGACGGCGAGGTACCCCGGACCCGGACCCAGGCACGGTCTCCAGACCCTCCGCCCAGGCTCCAGGGCTCTTTGAGTTTCATTTTCCGGATTGGCTCGGCACTTGACAAGGCGCTCCCCGAACTCTTCCGCAGCAGCAGGGGATCACCGCCCCTGTGGGTGAAGAGGCGATGTTGGTCTGAGGACCGCTGAGGCGGGCGGCCAGGCGGTGCAGAAGCTGTATTAGTCTGGGGTCCGCCGAGGCGAGCGGGTGGGCGGCCGCGGGACACCGAGCCGGTCCGCGGCTGAGATCCCGCTAGTCCACCTCCCGCGGCCGCCCGCCGCCTTCTGTGCGCAGGGGAGGAGCTGCGCCGCAGGACGTGTGGAAACCCCGCCCCATATTCTGGGCCCGCCTCCAAACACGCCCACCTGGCCCGCCTCCGGGCACGCCCACGTGCAGGCGGGGCTGCGGGGCGCTGTCCTCGGTACCTGGAGCTGCTGCAGGCCTTCTGAACCCTTTTGGCTGACCCCGTTAGAGGAAACAGTTTAGTACAGACTCTGGGAGTTTCGGGCAGAGGTAGATGATCCCAGCAGACCTTTGTACGCAGGCGGGAGAAAGAACCACGAAGGTCCAGTGTGCTTCCAGCTTGTTGCTGTGTGGCAGCCCTACGCCCCCCCGCCATTGGTTTCCACTCCCTGCTCTTTTTCCTTTTTTAGGGGTTGGGTGGGGGAGAGTTGTTCTTTTTTTTTTTTTTTTTTTAGATCTCAGGTGTATGTATCAAATTGGATCAGTCATAATCCTGAGTTCCTAACACACACTCATTAATCGAGAGACTAATCTTTTTCTTTTGTTTGAAAATTAGTGTTTATGTAATGAATCCCGACTCTAACAAAAGCTAGGCCTTTGACAATAACTACTAGCTATGTGTTCCGCCACCCCTCGGTCCCCCTGCCGCCACTGGAAGTAACCATTAATGGAAGTAACCATTAGCCTGAATTCAGTATTTAAAATTTTTATTACCCTGTCTATCCATATCTGTTGATAAGTCCAAACATGTGTGTATGTAATGTGTTTAACTTCATAAAGAATGTATATCATGCTATGTGCAAATTTTTGGAACTTATTGATAACGGCAATATTATATTGCTAAAAATTGGCCATATTGTTATCTTTCATTGTGTTTCAGTTCTTTTAACTGCTGTATAATATTCTGTTGTGTGGATCCATCAAAGTTAATTTCTTTACTCTTATTTATGGGTTGTGTCCATGCTCTCACTATTGTGAATAACACTAGATGTTGTTTCATACGTTTCCTGTTAATGTATGTGCATGGTGTTCTCGTCTGTATACCTAAGGGTGCAGTATAACTAGATTGTAGGGTACGTGAATATTCAATTCGAGAACATAATGCTGTGCTGACTCACACAAAGTTATACCAGTTTACATTTCCACCAGCAACATAGGAGCACTCTGGATCATAGCATCAGAGTATCTCATTTTTGCCAGTGGAATGGATGTAAGTGGTATGCCATTGTGGTCTTAATTTCTAATTCCTTGATAACCAGTGATGTTGAACATCTCTTCGTGTATTTATTGGCATATATTTTTGTTCTGTTTGTCTGATTATGCCCTGTGCATTTTTCTATTGAGTTATCTATTGCATGGGATCTATTCTTTTTCTCCAGAAGTTTCAGAAAATTTTGTTTGTCTTTGGATATTAAAATTCACCGTAATATGACTAAAACCCACTGCTATTGAGTTGATTCTGACTCATAGCAACCCCATAGGGTTTCCAAGGTTGTAAATCTCTATGGAAGCAGGCCGCCACATCTTTCTCTTGTGGAGCGGCTGGTGGTTTCCAACTGCTGACCTTTCAGTTAGAAGTCAATTGCTTTTAACCACTGTGCCACCAGGGCTCTTTATAATGTGACTAGGTGTGGGTTTTTCCTTCTCTTCTCTTTGGCATGCTCTGTGTTCTGTCAGTCAGAGGTCTTTCATCTCCCTTTATTTTTTGGACTTATATAGAATTTTTTTTTTTCCCAACCATTTTCTCCTCTTCTTCCTTCTTCTTCTGGGACTCCTATTTTCTGGATGTCAGCACTTCAACTTCTCTCCCATGTCTTGCCTCTTTTTTTGTATATTCTGTTTCTTTGTTTTTTCTCTTTTTCTTCTGGAACATTTCTTCAGTTTGGTCTTAAAGTTTGTTAATTTGTTTGTCAGCTGTAGCCTTTGTGCTATTTTCCATCTATTATGTGTTTTTAGAAGTTTCATCTGTTATTTTTTTATATCTATTATTTCTGCTTATTTCACTCTTAGATTGCTAATATCTTATCTCTTAAAATAGGTTTATGAGGTTCTTTTATGTCTGTTCTCATAGTTCGCATTCTGTTCCAGCTATAATCCAGCTTTTTTTTTTCCTTTGGAAGTGGTTGTGTTCCTCAAATATCTTATTTTCTTTGGCTGCTAGCCTTATTTACCCTTAGGGGTGGATGGTGTTTATTTTGTCAGATAGTGCAAATGAGAGAAGGCAGGACCCAGTCTTAGTGTCCCAAGACCTCGGGCGATGTGGAGGAGGGCCCCACTGGCAGAGCCTGAGGCACCCCAGCCACAGCCGTTTGCTCACCACCCACAGCACGAGAGTACAGAATGCTGTCACTGCTTTTAAGAAAAGACTAAGAACCTGGCAAAACCGATATAGACATTGACTAATCTCCGTTGTGATCTCTTTCCCCTTTCTGCCATGTAGGTTTTCTTTGTCTGAGAGACTCTTACTTAAAGCTCAGAAATGTGTCTAGAGCACTAACCTATCTGTAGACTTTCCCACGTTAGTTCTATATTTCTACAAAGAACTGTGTGTGTGTGCGCGTGCAAGAGAGATATTAGTAGTAAGAAACAACTCTTTTAAAAATGTTTGAGGGCGTGCTGAAATCATTGTCTCTTAAACCAAGTGAAAACTTCTTGCTATTGCTACCAGGAGCTAACATTTATTAAGCACTTAGAATATGCCAGGCAGTTGCTAAGCCTTTTGCATATGTTACCTAATTAATAATCTGACAGTTTAGCCACATATGTCAATAAGAATGCATTATTTGACACTTAAATCTTGTTGATGTTAATTCCAAAGAATTTCTTGCTTGTTCAAAATTTCAGACAATACAGAAGCACATGAAATAAAGGGTTCCTGCTTCCTTCTTTATCCTTTCCTTGAAGTCCTCAGGGGGTAGCTACTGTTAAGTTTGGACAGAAGCCTTATAGATCACTATATATGCTTCTAAAAATACATACATACATTCATATGGGTGCTCATATACTTCACATACGCAGTCTTAACTATTCTGGAACTTTTTGCTTTTTAAATTCGTACTACACAGATCCACCTGAAAGAATGGTTGTGAGCTAGGGTTTTAGTCAATAAATGTTTAACAAATAGTTATCACAAACTTAGGTGCAGATTTAAGAGTTGGGATACAAAGGTAAACGAGAGACAAAATATTCATTGTCATGGAGCTTGCATTCTAGTTAGGGAGAAAGATGACATATGAACAATGACATAAGACAGTATAAGATAATAGTGTGAAGAAAGAAAGTAAAATTGTGTAATGTGAAGGAGTGGTGGGACAACTGGGGACTTCTTTGTAAAAATGGAGTTTGAGCTGTGATTCAAATGACCAGGAGTCAGCCATTAGAAGACATGTTAGAGAAGCATTCTAAAGCAATGAAATGGCAGGTGCACGGGTCCTGGGGGGTAGTCATGAGGTTGGCATGAGGCCAAGGCAGTTGAAGGACAGTGAGTCAGGGAAGAATGCGGGAGATAAGGATAGATAGAGCCTTAGGCTTGTAGGGACTTACAGATAAGGTGAGCAAATAGTTCATCATCATCCAAACTGGGACACTTTTGGAGAGTAGAAGGGAGAGTTCTTAATTACTCCAGGACAATGTTCCAGGCTGAGACATGGTCACCCTACTTGTGGGCCATGCTAAAGAATTTTGGTTTTATAGCATGTGTGATGGGGAGTTAATGAAGAGTTTCGTGGCAGAGTTATGTGTTCTGATTTATGTGTTTAAGATCACCGTGGTGCAAAATGGATGGGGGAGGAGAATGAGTGAGCGGCGAGATGAGAATGGAAGCAAAGGGGCCAGTTAGGAGGCGAGAATACAGGCGAGAGGTGGTAGTGATTTTAACAGTAGTGAGAAGAGTAGTAGAGATGGGTGGATGTGAGACATAGTTATTGAGGAGGTAGAACCAGTAGAACTTTCTGACATATTGAAAATGTGGTGGATGAGAGGAAGATAGGACTCCAGGTATGTGTTTGGAGCTTGAACAGCTGGGTGGATGGGGATGCCGTTCCTGAGATGGAGAATTCTGGGGAGGAATAGTTTGTAAGTGTCTAAGCTTTCAGATGAATTATACTGCCACTTTTAATTTTGCTTATCCTTGGAAATAGTTTTAAGGTTACGTATGTTTTATAGCTTGTTCATTCTCTGCCTTCTCTTAATAGGTGACTCTCTTTTGAAAAATGGAACCAGATCTCTTCTGGAATTCAGCACAACAGTGAGTTGTGAGCAGCCAAATACAGATCACAAATTCCAGAGTAGCATCACCTTTCTGTGTGGGAAAACTCTGGTAAGTCCACACAGAGTCACTTTATGTATTTGTCTTGCTAAACATGTGTGCCCCATGGGTGTTCTTCTTGCACAGATTTTTCAGAAAGAATAAGTGAACAGAACTAAAAACACAAACACACACCCAAACCAAATCACGATCACCATCAAGAACCAGTAAACAAACCACAAGTCTGCAGTTAAAACCTTGAAGTGAAACTTGATCTGCATCCTATGTAAGTCTCCATGTCTAACTGGTTAGTGCGTTACAGCTCGGAGCACTGTTTAATGTTCATGCCGCAAGCACCATTTTTTTTATTTCTAAAACCTCTTCTCCCAGCATTTCATTTTGACAGGTTTTAGGGCCATGTGTTTATTTTTAACAACTGTTTTTCTTTCCTCATTTACATTAAATTGGAGAGACCGACATCTATTTAGAGGCAGCCTCGGCCAGCCGGTGATGGAATTCCCAGCCTTTTGATTATTACCCAATGTTGAAAGGGGCCTTAATTGCAGAAAGCATGATGTTTGTTCTTCCTCTGTGCATATTGTATGTGATTTGTTGGTTTTAATTTTTAGTATTTAGAAAGGAGCTCTCAGTGAATGATTGCTAACTTTTAGGGTTAGCAATTTGTGTGCAAATCCTGTGAGTGTACTCTCCTCAGTGCAGGAACCCAAGTGCTTAGAAAACTCAGGTTGAGTGGACCTCAAGGGGCCACCAAGTTGCTTTAAAGTATCAGATTAGAATTTGGTGCTGTGACCATTGTGTCTTCAAGCTCATGATGCCTCATCTAAAGAACTTTAAAAATAGTACTTATAGTGTTAATTCTGGATCAGCCCATTGATTACACATTTGCACATGGTGAGACCTGAAAAAAGAATCTGTCTTCAGTGGTATGAAATATGAAGGTCTTGCTGACAGAGTAAGCTGCCTGCTATTTTAATTTTAACTTATTTCCTTTAAGACATCTATTTTCACCATACAAGAAACAGAGTTTTGAAGGCAAAACCTGAATTCGCACAGGGCAGTGTGTATTGGTGAGTTCCCGTAGCTGGCTAGTGGGGAATCGGCTCTCCTTGCTTGTGTGACTGTCTGAAGTGAGGCTGAGGCTGAGTCCTGTGTCTGTTAGGTGTATTCGCTAGAGACGGATCCAGATGGGCCTCCGCCCTCAGCTCACAGGAAACATGAGTTCACGTTTCTGGCTTCGATTTTGTTGGCATTCGGTTAAGAGAACATTTGGAGTTTGAGAGCCGAGTGACTCCAAGGATTAGCTCCCCTGAGCTTACTGTACTTGCGTAGTTGGGGCCAGTGGAACAGTCTTGGACCAGTTATACCAAAATTCCAACGCGATTTCGTGAAAGTTTTGTTTCAGGATTTTTGGGTCTGGGAACTTCTTGATGAGCTTGTTTAACTAAAATGGTTGCACTTTCTTCTTTTTTTTTCCCCCTTCTGCCCTTCTTGTTGCTACTTCATTTTCATTAGCCTTTACTGTGTTCTAACTTTAAAAAAGAAAATCTTGTGATACGTGGCATGGTAACTTGTTTTAAATTTTCCTTTAAATAGGGAACTCCTGAATTTGTCACTGCAGCAGAGTGTGTGCATTACTTTGAGTGGAGGACATCGGCGGCCTGCAAGAAAGGCATGTTTAAAGCCCGTAAAGAGGTAACCGTGAGTTTTAAGGCCACATGTTTATGAAGTAAACTCTGGGACCTTTCAGATTTGATTTTAACCGCTTGGGATGAAAATTTTTTTTAGTTTTCAAACTCCAGTTAAGCAAAGATGCCATGTGATTCCATTGTTAAAACTTCTTCTGGGCAGTTCTTAGTTTTAGAACGGCATTTTAAATATCACAGGCTGTGATTCTTAGTGTGCTGGCTTGCCCGATGAGGGTTCTGGGCTCTGGTGCTCTGCAGCTCTGTAAGCCAAGTAGCATGATTGGCCTTGGCGGAGAGTCTTCACTCTCCATGAAGGAGCTGTCAGCTTTGCCCTGACTAAGTCCTCCTCCTTTGTCGACTTCCTGCAGGTGGTGCGCCCCACTCTGCCCATTCTGACTATTAAATCCATTCTCTCCCTGACCTTGAGGTTGCTTCTGGTTGCATTGTGAGCCTAGGCCAGGTGCCCCACCCCTTACATTTGGTGCCATTTCCCCCGAGACTAGATCACCGTTATCTCTACTTCCACCCTTTCCCTGTGATTATTTGGACAGCCCCTGGCCAAGCCGTTCTTGGGGATAAGGAGGCGTCCTCTCCACCAGCTGTGAGCTCATCCCTTCCTCTGCACGTGGCCTCTGGGGTTGGCTCTGCTGCTGGACTTCCCTGGACACTGGAGACAGTGTGCTGCACGTCCCTGTCCCTCCCATCCCGCCTGGTCTCAGTGGTGGCTTCCTGTCCCACCCGGACAGCAGCCTAGTTAATTGATTATTTTCCCTTTTGTCCGCTAGCTTTCTGCTTTTCAGGATGAAGTTCAAAGACTTACTGTAAGGAGCTGGGAACTAAACAATGGTTGGTAAACAAGTGTAGTGTGAGAAGGGCAAAAAGAGAGAAGTTTGTTTCTTAAAAATAAAACCAAATCTAAGTCATAAGTTATAAAGTATCGCTCATGTTTCAAATATGGCAGTTTATAAAAGAAAATGCCATCTGATACAGAAGTATAAGAGGCATAATGTTGTCTCCTAGCTTAAAGACCATCACCAATGCTCATTGAAAAATAAGTTTAAAGTTGAGAAAGAATTAAGGTCTAATAAAATGACCCAGTTACTGTTAGGCCACCAGTTGTTGTCGAGTCGACTCTGACTCGTCGCGACCCCGTGTATGTCAGAGCAGAACTGTGCTCCATAGGGTTTCCAATCGCTGACTTTTTGAGAGTAGATTGCCAGGCCTTTCTTCCGAGGCATCTCTGGGTAGACTTGAAATGCCACCCTTTCAGTTAGCAGCCGAACGCGTTAATCGTTTGCACCACAGTAGTGTCAAATTCAAACTTTGTTTAGTAAGTTTTAAAACTTATGTGAAAGTGTTTGAGCATATACTGTTAATGATAGGAAAAGCATCTCAAAAAACAAATCTGTGGGGTGCCGGGGCTGGGTGGGTCGGTGGATATTCGTGCCAAATCATCCAGGTAGCTGAACCTGAGGAGCTTCAGCAGGCGGCTGGAGTCTGAGGCCACAGAGAGATGAGTGTTCTGCTCTCCTTCGCTAGGCCTCAGGCCCGTTGGCCCCCGCAGATGTTCTCTTGGGCCTTGAGTCTCCAGCCTGAGCACGAGAGCCCTTTTTTCTATTTCACCTCAGTGTCCCTCTTAGCTTGTTTTGCTGAATTGACTGTTGTGTCTTCCCTCCAACCTGGGAAAAAATTAACTTCAAAATAAGTAAATAGA
Organism: Trichechus manatus latirostris; assembly: GCF_000243295.1. Taxonomy (NCBI): domain Eukaryota; kingdom Metazoa; phylum Chordata; class Mammalia; order Sirenia; family Trichechidae; genus Trichechus; species Trichechus manatus. The sequence goes on along the minus strand of NW_004443938.1, from coordinate 10,720,367 downwards.
AACTTGCTTTCTACATTCTTTATGTTCTAAATCAGCCCGCGGGCCACACCCATGGCTACACGCTGCCCCAGCCTGCTTTTGTCCAGCTCTGGAGCTAAGAATGTGATTTTTACATTTTTAAAACTTGTAAACAAAGAAGAATGTACCAGGCGCCAGAGACCTATGTGACCCACAAAGCCCAAAATATTTACTGTGTGGCCCTTTATGGAGAAAGGATGCTGACCCCTGTTCTAAATAGCTCTTGTGGGGGGTGAGTGGGTGCTGGTGAAGAGGTGCAGTCTGTGTTTTTCTCACAACAGTGGATTTTAATTTCTTTTAGAAGCTCATCTAAGCATGAGAAATGTTTGCAGTTGGGTTTTTATCATCTGTTTAGGTATGGTTGGCAGCTGGGGTTTTACTAATTCAGTTTTCCTATTGTGGCCTGAGGAGTAGGGGTTTCATATGATTTTAAAATGGTTATTGCTTTCAGGGAGCCCAGAGACCAGGGGTGTGGACGACATCACCATGTTCACGACCTCAGGTTTTTTTCTACCTTGGGGATAGAAGAGTTAATGGGAACTGCTGACGAGCATATTGACTGCTAGAAAAAGCAGCTGCGGTCACCATTACCAAGTCACAATAAAGCAGACTCCCTTTTTTTCTGTCTTCAGTATGATGTGATTATACCCTACAGACTATGGTATGATAACTTCAAAACATATTTGAAATGTTTTATGTACTTATCAAAACACTCATCATGCCTTAAGGAAGAAGGAAGATCCAGATCTAGTTTAGAGCCATACTTGATTGCCGTCGTCTTGTTTCTTTGGTTTTGCCTCGTCAAACTTAGATTGATTTGATGGGTGAAGATCATGGTAGTCCCAGGCAATTGGTGCCATGCTCGTTCAGTGGATTCCGGTAGGAGTTTTTTAGATAATTATTTCTTTGAAAGATTTTGGACATGCGTGCCCTACCGTAGCATTTCTGGGAATGTATAAAATTCAGAACTGGCATGCTAGGAATCTTTCCAGAGTTAAATAAATCAGATTAATATACATAAGACAGTGTCAGCACCATTACTTCAGTGTGAGGAGTGTGAAGCTGACCCACCACCCCCTCACTCCTGGGTTTCTGTCCTTCTGAATGTCTCCATTGCCTCGCTCAGGGGAGCGTGAGGTGGAAGACTTTCTCCCAGGCTTCCCCAGTGGCCTCTGCTGCGTATCCAGTGCACACTCCAGTCCTGTGGACGCTGTGAGGTGTCACTTCTGTCCTGGAGGAGGGAGATGGCAGGATAGGCCAGCCGCCCTGAGCTGGTGCCTGCAAGCTGAGTCCCTCAAGCCTCCCGTGAAACTGAGCCGGGCTCAGAACTCGGGGCTTTTTCACACGTGGCCGGTCCTTCCTCTTGCCGACACTGCCCTGTTTCCTCGGCTCTCCCAGGCTTTCGTTTTGCCAGCTGGCCAGCTGCTGCTTGTCTCCTGCCCTCACCAGTCTGCTGAATCCCTCCCCCCTGGAGTTCAAGTTTCTGAATTATCTTGCTGTGGGATGACAAGCTTTAGATTTCATGGGATTGCGGGCACGTGTAGTTGCCTTTCATTGGGCCCTAATTACAATCTGCTGTGACAATTTTGTTTTTTTCAATTGCCTTTCTGTGCGCCTCTGAACTTTGTCCCCTCTGGCTCCAGTTGCCTGTGCCCTTGGAGCCCTGGGGCCCTAACCTCGTTATCACTGACTCACTTCTGAAAGGCTCCTCTGGTGATGGGAGAGGACTTGAAGGATGTGGTTGAGTGTCTTCATGTGTCCCCTGAGGCTGTGAGGAGGGACTTCCCCTGTAAGCTGCTTGATGTCATTGTTCACCCTCCATGAAATCTCTGGAAACAGGACTGGGGGAAAGGTTAGTGGGTTAGAACATTCCTGCAGGCTTGAGAGCCCCTTTGTAACACAAACCTGGAAGCTAAATGTTAAGCTGTTAAAGTCTGTGAATAGACCTGCCTGTGAATACTTCAGTCTAGAAGACAAAACGTTAGGGGAATTATCCGTAGAAAGGGATAAAAGTAGTTACCTTGAAATGATTGCAGAGGACATACATTTTTAGAATATTCCTTGCCAGGGGAGGATTAAAATCATACTAGTGTATTATTTTGGAAATACAACTTATGAGGATGTTTCAGATGAAAGAAGTAACAGTGGAGGGTGTTAACTAGCTGACCGGAGCCTTGTTTGCTCTGGGGTACATCGCCGGGCCTGAGTGCTTTGCCTTCAGAAATAGCTGGAACTTTCTGAAGTAAAGGTTCTTGCCAACTACGATAGGTTCCTTGACATGTTTAAAATAAAAGGGCATTAGTTTAATTAGTTCACAGAGATGAGAGAGTGAGATGAGTAAGGATGGATTAAGATGCCCAGATGAGGTACTCATCTGTGTATTTTAGTGAACAAATATTTACTGTGCTGTACGTGTGTTAGGGCTGTAGCAGTGAGGACACTGCCTGTCTTAGTTGCCTAGTGCTGCTATAACAGAAATCCCACAAGTGGATGGCTTTAACAAACAGAAGATTATTCTCTCACGGTTTAGGAAGCTAGAAGTCCGAATTCAGGGGCCAGCTCCAGGGGAAGGCTTTCTCTCTGTTGGTTCTGGAGGAAGGTCCTTGTTGGCAATCTTTCCCAGTCGAGGAGCTTCTCAGCATAGGAACCCCGAGTCCAAAGGCCACGGTATTCTCCTGGCTCTTGTTTCTTGGTGATATGAGGTCCCCCCCGTCTCTGCTCACTTCTGTCTTTTATATCTTGAAAGAGATTGGTTTAAGACACAACCTAATCTTGCAGATTGAGTCCTGCCTCATTAACATAACTGCCAGTCATCCCATCTCATTAACATCTTCAAGATAGGATTAAATCACATCAGATGACAAAATGGTGGACAGTTACACAATAAGGGGAATCATGGCCTAGCTAAATTGACAGATATTTTTGGGGGATACAATTCAATCCATGACACCACCCTTAACGAGCTTGTATCAGTGAGAGGAAACTGACAAGTAAACAAATAGCTTAAAAAAAAACCCCAAACCCTTGCCATTGAGTTGATTCTGACTCATGGCAACACTGTGTGTTACGGAGTAGAACTGCTCCATAGGGTTTTCTTGGCTGTAATCTTTACGGAGGCAGATTGCCAGGCCTTTGTTTGCGGTGCCTGCTGGGCAGGTTTGAACCGCCAACCTTTCAGTAGGTAGTTGAGCATAAACCGTGGCCACCACCCAGGGTCCTTAAACAAATAGCAGTACCTGATGTTATACATCTAAGTGCTATGAAGAAAAGTAAAGCAGCGTGCGGGGATAGAGAGAAGGGGAAGTTGCTGTCTTAGGTAGAGACGCTAAGCAGGTGACGTGGCACCAGAGACCTGAATGGAGGGAGGGAGAGCGCTGCACAGATGTACGGAGGAGGCTCACCCGGTAGAGGCGGCAGGAGATCCCGTGCTGACCTGCACCAGGAGAGCAGCGTGGCCAAGTGGAGTGAGGGGGAGTGGTGGAAGACGAGGCTGGAGATCATGGGGGGCCTCATCCAAGGGACGGTAATAAATAGCAGCAGCAGGAACTGTTCTAAGGCTTTACATACATGAACTCATCCAGCCCTTATAGCAACTCTATGAAGTCTAAACTGTTCTTTTCATTAGACACATGGGGAAGCTGAGGCACAGAGAGGTTAAATTTGCTCATGGTCACACAGCTGCTAAGTGTCAGAGCCAGAGTTTCTGTCTGTCTCCAGCATCTCTTCTTGCAACCACAGTTTCTGCTCTGTGGTTGGTTATCTAAGTCTGGAGTTCGGGGGCAGTTCTCAGGGCTGGAGACATCAATCTGGGAATCATTGGCAGGTACTTAAAGCCACGGCAATGGAGGAGATCACCAAGGAGGTGAGTGTGGACAGGGTTGAGGTCTGTGAGCACCTCTGCATTTAGAGTTAGTCAGAAGGAAGATGGAGTCTCTGGGTGGTGCAAACGGTTAACACGCTCAGCTTCTAACTGAAAGATTGGAAGTTTGAATCCACCTGAGGTGCCTTGGAGGACAGGCCTGGTGATCTACTTCCAAAAAATCAGCCATTGAAAACCCTGTGGAGCACAGTACCACTCCGACACACGTGCGGTCCTCATGAGTTGGGAGTTGACTCCACGGCAGCTGGTTTTAGAAAGAAGATGAGAAGTGTTCCCAGGAGGCAGAGGAGAGCAGGTAGTGGGGCGGAAGGAAGACCAGGGCCCTCTCTGTGGCCAGGAAGCAAAAGGAAGGAATGTTTCAGGAAGTAATGTCTAATGACGCTGTGAGATAGAGTGAGGTAAAGACTAGGAAATGAACATTGGGTCTGACCACGAGGAGTTCCCTGGTGGCCTGGCAGGAGTGGTTTGGGGGAGCAGGGGACAGGAACCCAACGTGACTATGTTCAAGAGAGGATGGGGTAGGGTGAGAAAGAGGAGGTGATGGGTGTGGACAGTCCAGGAGCTTTTGCGGTGCATTGCAGAGGTGCGGCACGATAGCGAGGGGGGTGTTAGGGGTGGGGGAGGCGTGTTTAAAGGGTAGATACTGTAGCCTGCTGGTGGAAATGACCTGGTAGGGAGGGCAGAGCTGGGGATGCAGATGAGAGAGCTGCTTCAGAAGCCCAGTCCTCGAATAAGCGAGTCGAGATACCAAAATGATGTGGACTTGCTTTGGTTTTTCTTGTCGTTGAGGGTCATCATGGCCTGAGAAACCTTAAGGAATGGAGAGCAGTGTTAGGAGGCGCTCGTCACAAACTTTGCCGATCCACGAGTCCCGAGAAGATGTGCGTTGGGAACTCACTCTCCGCTCCTCTCTTCTAGGTGCCCTGCTACGTGTTTGACGCAGAGTTCAAGAAGCATGACTTAAATCCCCTGATCAGGAGCAGTGGCGGTTACCTGGTGGATGACTCTGATCCTGGCACTTCTCTGTTCATCAACGTTTGTCGAGACATAGGTCTGAGTCTCTGTGGGCTGGGAGCTGCGGGGGGCAAGAATTGTTAAAAAGGTTTCCTTATCTTTTCCCTTCTACCCTTATTCCTGTTTGGACATCCATGCCACTGATTAGGTCCCCTAAGAAAGTGTTTGTCACAAGACAAAGTGCATGATACTTTGGCTTTAGAAAGATTTGAAAAAGTTAAAAAAAAAAAAAAATTCAATACATGGGGGTATTGCTGGATAGTAAGTAACCAAAAAAACCAAACCCGTTGCCGTCGGGTTGATTCCGACTCACAGTGACCCTATAGGACTGAGTAGAACTGCCTCATAGAGTTTCCAAGGAGCACGTGGTGGATTCGAACGGCGGACCTTTTGGTTATCAGCTGAACACTTAACCACTGTGCCACCAGGGTAGTAGGTACATGAGTGTTAATTTACAATTGTTTTTCAAATTGTACATATGCATTATATACTATCTTGTTTGTGTGTTATTTCTAAACAGTTTCAGAAATAAACGTGCCACACACAGCTCACCAAAAGTGACCAGTGATAACTTTAAATTTTCCATGTCAGGTTATTAAGTCTTTCTCTTGTTCTGCAGAGACAGCCTTTAGAGTTCTTTTGGAAAAAGGCAGATGAAGCAAGTCTTTGTCTTAAGTGAGCCTGTAATTCAAGTTGGTTATACAGTTGAAGAATCCTATAGGTCACTGAATTTTGAAATAATATGCTGTTCTGGCGTGGAAGATAGATGTAGATTTCTGGTCCTTTATCACTTGGAGAATTCTCTGAATTCATTGCATATTTTTGTTCATACACATTGTTCTCAATTTGCTAGCAACTGAGTTGAACATCAAAGACTTTGATTCACACAGGAGGTGCCCCAGCTGGCGACCAGACATTCTCCATCCACAGAAAATTGCCATGAGCCTCAAACCAAGTTTGAATGTGAGCCTCCCATCCTCACGAATAGGTTTGGGTTGCTTCTGTGTACTCAGCTCCTTGCATACTAGTTGACACAGGCCTCACGTTTTGCCTTAAATAAATCCAGTGGCATGTCTAACGTTGAGCTGTTCCAAGGGCAGGTAGCCTACCGCACAGCAAGAACTGTCTGTGGAGCTCAACAGCCCAGTGAGTGAGATTTCATCCTACCTCCCTGTATTTGGGTGGCTTGAGAATTAAAGGTCACTTTTCCATTCAAGAGCTGGTGACTCCTCACGGAAGACTGGACAGGATACAATCACCCTCCTGCCTTGACTGATAAGGCAGTGAAAGCACCAAGCAAGGTGCTAGTATTATTCACTCACTCATTCATGGGAGAAATATTTTTCAGACCCCTGCTATGTGCTCAGGACTTATTTCGCCGGGCACTGGAGGTACAGCATCAAAGTCCTCCTGGAGCTTGTAGTCAAGTGGGTGCAGATAGACGCAGTAAACAAGGAAACCTAGTAATGTATTAGATGTCAGACCTGTAAGTGCTTAGCAAAGTAACACAGGGTAGAGGGCAGCAAGGCTGTAGGAATCACAGTTACTGCTGGTGGTGGCCTTGTTCTAGGCACATTTTGTATGTTCTTGTCTGTGATCCTCCCCCAGACCTCTGAGATAGCAAACTGGCAGTTGGATAGATGTGTAGTTAGGCCAAAGTTACAGAGACAGGAAGTGGTGGATCTGGGGTTTGAAGCTAAAACTGTCTGGATTCTTTCTGCTAATCTCCTAATCTTTCCACTATCTACAGAATGCCTGCATCTTCTGGTCTGTTTATAGCTTGGAAGGGGATAATGCTAAACGTTCATATCTAGGAGAAGGTGGGGTACATTCCTGAACTATAAATAATAGTCACTGTTTGCTGGGCACATATTGTGCCAGCTGCCAAGTGACACTTCACATACTTCTCCCCGATCTTCCCAGCAGCCCTGCAGGGTGGGGGCTGTCACTGTCATTTTACAGACGAGAAAAACCATGTGCAGACTAGCCCAGGGTCTCAGAATGGCATCTGATCCTGGCTCTTTTTTGTTTCCAAACTTCTCCTATCTCACATTACTTACAGAAACTTTACAAAGCTCCAGTTTTTTAAAGGGGACGCTGGCTCAAAGGGTAGCCGTGGTGACCACGACTGAAACACGGTCTGATTGAGCATCCCATGTGCTTCCTCGCAGACTCCCTGCGTGCCTGCCCCTCCGGCACTGCCGCCTGCCTGGTGAGAGGGGACCAGGTTTTCGACGTTGGCCGACCGAAGGAGGGGCTGAAGCTCGTGGGCAAGGACAGGTCAGTCTGCGGCCCCCAGCGCTGCTGTGTTTGTAATCGTTGGCAGGAACCCGGCTCTTCGGGGCATTGCGAGGAACATCCCCTCTTGCAACAGGGGCTTGGGGTCGTCCCTGCAGAATATGGCTTCACATGTGCTTGTCAGGTTACTGGTCAGTGCTGAGTCTTGGAGGCTATTGAGCTTGTTGCTTACTTTCTAATCACTTGTCTCTTGTAGAGGTACAAATGTATATCAGGATCTAATACAGATAGCAGTTATGTCTTTAGAGTCACTGTGAACCCTGAATCAGTGACCTCTGGACTGTTGCTATGGGGACATACGGGGTAAGGTTCCTGGGAGCCTCTGCTCACGTTTTCACCAACCCATCAGCACGTAACCCTGTTTTATGTGCACTTCTGTGTAAAGACACCTTATTTAATATATAAAATGGATTCATTAACATTGAATTCAACAGTCAACAGCACTGTAATTCATGCCTGAACGAAGTGTATGCAACACACGTATTTTCTCCCTTTATTTTTTTTTAAAAAGAGAAAAATTTATGTTAGTTATTTTATTTGGATATTCATATCTTCTTTCTTATTGTTAAATACACATAACAAAGCATAACACCACCCAAAAATGTCTCCATGTACAATTCAGTGACATGGATTTACATCTACAAGTTGTGCGACCATTCCTGCTGTCCTTTCCCGCATCGTTCCACCACCACTAACAAAACATCAATGCCCCCTAAGCAAAAACTCCCCTTTCCCCTGCCTTCCTAGCCCCGGTAACCCCTAATAATCTTTGGTCTCTATAAATTTGCTTAATTCTTTTTTTTATTGTGCTTTAGGTGAAAGTTGACAGCTCAAGTTAATTTCTTATTCCAAAGTTTATACACAACATGGTTTTGTGACATTGGTTGCAGTCCCCACAGTGTGACAGCATGCTCCCCCTTTCCATCCTGGGTCCCCTGTGTTCATTCATCCAGTTCCTGTCCTTTCCTGCCTTTTGGTCAGGAGCTGCCCATTTGGTCTCAGATATCTGATTGAACCAACAAGCCCGTTCCTCAAGTAACACGCATATGTTCTCGGTAAGGCTTGCTCTTAGGAACACTTCACTTCAGCACCATACCTGGGTCATTTTAAACGGTGAAATCACCAATAAAAAGCACAAAAATGGGAAAAACATCCCACTGAGTAGACTGCAGAAAGGACTCTTACCTACAGTGCAAGAGCCCACACGAGAAGGCAGAGGGTCGCCTGGCTTGGATGCAGCTGGCAGTGTGCGTGCAGTGGGACCGCAGACGACTGCAGAAGCACTGGGGCTGTTCAGTTGGATCACAAATAAATCTTAGAAAGTAGGCGAATTCGCAAATAGGAGATCCACGAATGATGAGGATCGGCTGCGTGTGCGTGCATACGTGTGTGTGCATATGTTTATGTAGCTGCAGATAGGTTTCATGAAATAATAGCTACCTTAAGGTGCCTTGTGATATTTTCCATTCCATTTCATGTCTAGCACACAGCTGCTTTTGTGTCCATAGCTATTGGTTCTTTGAAAAACACTAGGAGGCAAGAGACAGAGGGGCAGTTTGCAGGCATTCTTCTAGGGAGCAGAACTTCCTGATGGAGGTGGCGGGCCCCATCGGTCCCAGGGAGGGGCAGCTCGGGCCGGGTACTAAGCCGTGCAGTGTGTGTACACTCTTCTGCCTCTGTACTTTGTCTCAGTGGAAGTGTGTTTTCTCCCGTGTGTCACGCGTCGCCATGCCCGGAGCTTACATCGAGGAGTTTCTCCCAATCCAGTGAGCTTCCGGGGAAGCCTCTTGCCGCTTGCTGTAGTCTGGAATTAGTGGGGTATCGGGTGGGTGTCGGGATGGTGTGTACTTACAGACGGCACTTCCCTCCATAGAAGAGATCTGGGCACAACCTAAATTTAAGAATGTTCGGATAGTTTCTGTAGGACTGTCCCAAGTGACAAACTGGGGATTCTTCAGACTGGGAGGATTTGAGAGGACTTAACCCTTGGGGAGTCCCGAGTTGTGGAAACGGTGAACACGCTCAGCTAACTGAAAGGTTAACAATTCGAGTCCACCCAGAGGTGCCTCAGAAGAAAGGCCTGGTGATCTACTTCCGAAAAATCAGCCATTGAGAACCCCGTGGAGCACAGTTCTGCTCTGATAGACGTGGGGTCACCACGAGCCAGGGTCTACCAGTGCTTTCAGAGTGCTGGGCAGGAAGCTCGAGCCCACCTTCAGAGTTCAGGTGGGCCGCTCTCTTTCCAGCCGTCCTTGTCCCTGGGCCCAGGATAGTAGGTGCATCGCACACTGACACCAGGGACTCCTCCTGTGAGCGCGGTCCTCTTCCTGCTGCCACGCTGGCTTCTGCTATGGACGTGAGAGGAGAGTGAGCGTTATGTGGCTGTCAGGCCAGCGTGCTGGGTTATCTTCAGGGTGAAAGAGAATATCTTGGCCTTCGCTTGTGGCTGTTCCCGGAGGAGATGTGTAGCCTCCTGGGCCAAAAGTCGGATCTGCTTGCCTATCTGTGTTTTATTTCTTTTTGTTTTGTTAGATCACTTACAATTTTGTTTTTTTTAAACTCAAATAGCTTTTGTTAGAATTTGAGATTGACACATTGGTTGTTTCATTTATTTTTTTTATGAAGACACTGAAGTCGTGTAATAGTCATGAAAGTTTATTGTGAAATTAATTTTTTCAAATGGGAATGAATTGATGTTATTTTATACTGTGGCTTTTTTTATATTTTAATGTTTTCTTCTCTTCTCCTCCTCCCCCCAGTTAAGTGTGCTGAATGTTCAGGGCAACAAATTAATTTGAATGTAACTTACACTTTTGACACAGTCTCTTTTTTTTTTTTTAATATATATCGTCCAGGCTTGTCCTGAGTTATGTGAAGGAAGGGGCAGCCAAACCAGACTTCTGTGACGGTCACAGCCCAGCGGTGACTATTACCTTTGTGTGCCCCTCAGAGCGGAGAGAGGTGAGTGACCTGTCTGAGGGTGACTTCCCAGCAGGGAATGTGCCAGAGTCAGCCTGGGTTGTCTGCGGGGACACAAGTTTGCATTTGCGTGGGGCAGGTGGGGCTGGGCGCTGGAAAGGCCGAGCTACAGACATGCATCCCCGGGAATGTCAGAAGGAGACGTGGGAGACCTGTGCTTCCTGGAATAGGTCCTGCCCTGCGTGCAAGCTGGCTGGGGAGAATGGTTTGGGTGTTGCTTTTCCTCAGGAACCAGAGGGGCCTCCACGTAGGCTCATGTGGGATGGTGTGTTATAGTGCTGCGTGGGATGATTTTAAGAGGCTCTTGGACAGGTTTTAAAATTCTGATTGTGGGCTGATTTTAATGCATATTTGAAAAAGCATCAGTATAATCTCAAGTCTGTGATTTCATGGATATTATTGCTATAGAGTGATGAAGCAAGTTAAAAATAGTCACATATTAAGAACTACTGAGAAACATACTAAGAAATGAGTAGCTCAGATGGTTTGCAGACGTGGCAGAAACTGTGGCGGCAGTGGCTGAAGTTTGGGGGATATCAGTGCGGGAGAGTTACAGCCGGAAGGGAGCTTTCTGCTTTCTTCCTTGAGCTTCCCTCCCTCCCGCCTCCCTCCCCCTCTCTCACTCACAGGCAGATTTATGACTGCTGTTCTCTGGCTGTTTATTAAACGTCCTGACATTGTAAACTCCTGGAGGGGCCCTGGGTTGTACCCGTCCTTCGTCTCCCTGCCCGGCACTGTCTGCACATGCCAGCCTGCTATTTACGTGTTTTCCTTTTAACGGGCCCTGGGCTGCAGCGTAGAAGACAACGCATTCCTCAGGGAGGAAGGGCTAGGTTTTCCTTTTATTTATTTCTGCTGTCTTGTAATAGAACGAAGCGGGGCATGCTGAATTCCTTTGCCAGACACCCACCCTCCCTCTCCCCCCAAACAAGGGTGGAATTTGCTCTCATTTCATGCTGGCGGTTGGCCTGCATTTTGTGGGGGGCTGTGGAGATATGAGCACGGTCCTGCCTCAGCATCCTCCTGTCTGTGTACCTCATGCCTGTGTCAGCCTCTTAAAGGCCTGTAGAGCCGTAACTGAAACTAGTTCTGAATGAATGAAACTAGTTCTGAATGCCGAACAACGTTTATTTATACTTTCCATAGCTGTCTGCAGGCTTGAATCAAGATCTTGTAATTTAAGCTTCATGAAACGTTCTTAGCTCATAGTGGTCTTGGGTGTTTTCTGCCCTCCACCCTCACCCCGTCTTCAGTAAGAAACATTTTTCTCTGTTGCAGTGGAGGAAGTCAGGGTTTCCCTCTTTTCTCCCCTATGGGATGCAAGGCGTTGGCTGTTACTAGACTTGTTCTTGGTGTCTGGGTTCTGTTTCAAGCTTGGTTGTTTGCTGGGCAGAGCTTGTTTTAGATGTCCTCAGATACCTGAATACCTGAAAGGTTTATATTTAAGTACAGGGAGCCCCCTACTTAATAGGAGCCCTGGTGACGCAGTGGTTAAGCGCTCGGCTGCTAACCAAAAGATTGGTGGTTCAAACCTACCAACTGCTCTGTGGGAGAAAGGTGTGGCAGTGTGCTTCTATAAAGATTAGAGCCTTAGAAACCCTATGGGGCAGTTCTACACTGTTCTGTAGGGCCGCTATGAGTCAGAATCAACTTGATGGCAACGGGTTTGTTTTTTTTTTTGGTTTTAGTCCCCGACTTAACGACGTATTTGAGTTATGACGAACCGCACTTAAGACGGTCTTTTTTTGTGTGTGCATCTTACCGTTAGTAATATCTACTATATAAAATGTAAAACTACATATAAGTTTGTATGTAATGTTTCCAATCCCTAAAGACAAATAAAGTTGAATTTATAAAGATACTGTTAATAAAAGGCAATAATAATGAAAACTAAAAAAAAAAAAAAAAAATTTAGACATTTGACTTACATCTGGACTGACTTAATGACGGAGTCATCAGAACGGAAGCCTCTTGTAAGCTGGGGACTCAATATTGATGTTGGCCCACCGAGTGCTTTTAGGAGTTCATCTTGTCATACTGATCTTTATAAAAAAACTTTATTGAATTTATATACTGTAAAATTCACTGGGTTTAAGTACCATTCGGTGGTTATTAGTATATCCACAAAATTGTGCAGCCATCACCACAGTCAATTTGAGAACGTTTTCATCTCCAAAGAACCCTTGTGCCCCTCTGTAGTCACTCCCTGTTCTCACCCGCCCCCTGGAGACCACTAGTCTACTTCCTGTCTCTATGGCTTTGCCTCTTCTGGACATTGCATGTAAATAGAATCATATAGCATGTGGTCCGTGGTGTCTGGCTTCTGTCACTACACACTCTGCACTGCGTCACTGTGTCAGACTGCTCTGAGCCGAGAGGTTAGAGGCCTGGATTCCGAGTCTGATACAGAGGAGGGTTGGGCTTACAGCTCTGCCGCGTACTAACAGCATGACCTCTGTGTGGAAGCCCAGCATGCAGCGCTGTGCCCGGCATGCTTGGTACATAGTCCCTGGGCAGTGCACATGGTGAATGCGCTCGGCTGCTAACCCAAAGGTTGATGGTTCGAGACCATCCAGAGGCACTCAGAAGAAAGGCCTGCCGATCTACTTGTAAAAAATGAACCATTGAAAATCCTGTGGAGCACAGTTGTACTCTGACACACAGAGGCTTGCCCTGAGGCAGAGTTGACTCCACGGCAGCTGGTACTAGTAGAAACAGCACAGCTATTCCTAGTGTACTGAGTGCACTGAAACATTTCAGTGGAGGAGACGTTTCTCCCCAGGGTGAGTGACACTGGTGCAGAGTGAGTAGTGACCTCATCAGCATCCTCCGCAGTCCACACTGAAGATGAGCACACTTGCTCTTGGTTTGCACAAGCAGGTCTCAGGGCAAAGTGGCAGGCCCAGGGTTTGTGGGTGGCCATGCTGTAGCTTCATCCAGGAGCAGAAGCCGATTTGAGTGTGCAGATGAGGGGGACTCGGCCTCAGGCCCCAAGACCCTTTGACAACCTTATGAAAAGGGCCGTGATCACCTCCCCAGTTGTACACGCACAGCAATTTCCATCCTGCTCCGGTGAGGCACGTCTGATTTAAAGAAGCATTGGGCCACGTGCCTTTCAGAAATGACTGTCTGACAACACTTTGGCTGAAGGTTGAGCGCACCTCTGGAAGTCAGGTGTAGGCCGTGCCTCAGAGGTTGTACGTAAATTGCGTCGTCACAAGTCAAATAATCGGAATGTGTTGGGGGTAGTTGTGATTCAAAACACAGGAACAGAAAATGTAAGAACCCAACAGTCCGTCTTTGAGCTTTTCGAAGGCATGGAAAATCTGCACTTCACTTGGGTGATAAAAAATTCCTCTTACTCCTTTTCAATGGTTCCTAACAGGGCACCATTCCCAAGCTCACTGCGAAGTCCAGCTGCCGCTATGAGGTGGAGTGGATCACTGAGTATGCTTGCCACCGGGATTATCTGGAGAGTAAAACCTGTTCTCTGAACAGTGAGCAGCACGACATTTCCATCGACCTTAAACCGCTCTCACTGAACAAATGTGAGTGGGGGCCGTGTGGAGACGCAGGGTGTGGGCTGTGTGGGCTGAATTAACCCGGCCGCTGGGAAGGAGGGAGCTGTAGTGCGGGCTGTTGGGGAGCTGGGATTGAAGTTTGAAGTAACACTGTAACTTTCTGGTGTTCACTGAGATAACGCTGTCTCTTCTCGTGTGTCCTCTTTTTTTAGCGTCACACCCCCTGTCCTATACCGCAGAGAGCAAAGAGTATATTTTTTACTTGAATGTCTGTGGAGAAACTGAAGCACAAGTCTGCGAGAATAAAGGAGCTGCAGTTTGCCAAGTGAAAAAGGCTGAGTCCACTCAAGTCAAAGTGGCCGGAAGATACCAGAACCAAACCCTCCGGTGCGTAAACAGGCCCCTCGTAATTCTGAAGTGCATTGTGTCCGTCCTTGTGAAACAAAGCTCGCTCCCCTAATCGTCTTCCTCCTCCTGCTTTCCATAAAGTACAGGAAAATCAGATAAGCCAGCATTCCTTCCCCTCTGATTTCGGCAGCCCGTCATCTGTCACTAACGTAATGACGGTTGGACTTTTTTTTCTGGCTTTAAACGACATAGCAGAGTGCTTCCGATAAATTGGTTCCTTGTGCACGTCGATTGTTTGTAAGGAACTGTACAGTAAGAAAAGTATTTAATAAATTTAGGATAGACACAGCTTTTATATTTTAAAATTTACCTTTTTGAGGAATTTTGATTTTTGCCTGGGAATTTGAGAATCTCAAATGGCTTTCACATTATATAAAAATTTTAAACAACTAAAAAAATCCACTCAGTGCAATTCTGGTTGTTATATTCACAAAAGCATTATGAAAATGCAGTTCTCTGAAAGTACGTGTTGTCCAGGATCTCTCAGGTCAGATTGTGGTCGTGGTGGGTGCTCGGATCACTGTGGGATTCTTGGACATTATTTATTTTGTACCAAACCTGAAAATGAGAGGAAGATGAGAACATCTCTTCGTGCTCAGAGCAAAACCCCGACCTCTTTCTTCAGCCAGTTAGTACTTTGAAGTAAAAGGATGACAAGCCTGTACGTTGGGAACTCATTTCCTCCAGACGCTTTCCCCCGCTGCCTAGAGAGCTTGCTGGTTTATGTCAGCAGTGATTTGGTGGTGGTAATGCAGAAGGCTTAAGTTAATGCAGACGTTTTAAAAAATTCACATTTCTTTGTTGGTTCCACCACGTATTTATGTATGTATATCTTCACAAAATCTAGATACTCTGATGGCGACCTCACCTTGCTCTATTTGGGAGGAGACGCATGCAGCTCAGGCTTTCAGCGGGTGAGCGTCATTAACTTTGAATGCAATGAAACCGCAGGTGAGCGCACACACGGGGTCTAATCAAGTTCTTTGGATTGCTGGGCGCCTGTGGGTGGGGGATGGTGTGTGTGTGGGAGTAGAGTGTGTGTGGTGTGGGGGGTAGTGTGTGTGTAAGGGGTGTTGTGTGTTTGGGAGGGTGGTGTAGGGGATGGGGCATGTGGTGTTAGTGTAGTGTATGTGTTCTGTGTGTGTAGTGGGTGTGTGGAGGTGGGGTATGAAGTATCTGGTGGGTGTGTGGAGGTGGGGTGTGAAGTATCTGGTGGGTGTGAGGAGGTGGGGTGTGAAGTATCTGGTGGGTGTGTGGAGGTGG
>NW_004443938.1:10703443-10704886 GCF_000243295.1 Trichechus manatus latirostris | reverse complement strand
TGGTGGGTGTGTGGAGGTGGGGTGTGAAGTATCTGGTGGGTGTGTGGGAGTGGGGTGTGTGTGGTGTTTGGTATGTGTGATGTGTGTGTATGATAATGTGGTAGTGTGTGATACGTGGTGTGTGTACGTGTAGTGTGTGTTCTTGGATGTGAACATGGAACAGAGCAATTTCTTGGAGCAGTCCACGTCTCCTTTGGACCTGGCCAGCCCTAGTCCCCAGGCTGGGTTTTTCTGTTGCTGTAATGGGTAGGAGGACCCTCCCCCAACGACACACATCCTGTTTCCATTTTCTTCTCTTCTCTGCTTGTTTTGGGAGTGGGCCCAATACTGGCCGTGCTGGGAGAGCTTGTCTTGAATTTTCACTCACTCTGCAGCAGATACAGCAGGGTTGGGCTTGTTCGCCAGCTTTGTTTGGAGGGGTAGCCTCTTCTTTGATGTAGTCAGCCTTAAGATAACCCTTTCTGCAGAATTATGATTTTCAGATTGCAAAATGTCACAGGGCAAGTTTCAGCTGAATGTTTAGTTTTATCTGAGCCATTAGGAAAGAGTTCCTTGAAGTCACAGGGCACTGACATTTCAAAACACCGTGCTGTCCTTATCTTGAAGATTACGTACGCCGCTGGTATCTGAAGAGGGGTGAGGGGACTCCATCACAGCCGGAGGTCACCCTGCTGGCTGGCCTCTAAGCTGTAAGCCCAGTCCTCCCGACAATCTGACACAGCCCCACAAAGAGTGCTCGTCCCTGAGCCTGGCCCCACTTCCGTCCCCGTCCTTGTACCATCTGCCCTCCCCTGAGGTTCTTGCTGGTCCTTCCTTCCATCTGTTTTGTGTGTTTTTTTGGTGGAGCTTTTTTTAAATATAATTTATTTTATTTGTTGTTGAGAATATACACAGCAGAACTTACACCAATTCAGCAATTTCTACATGTACAATTCAGAGCCATCGATTACATTCTTCGAGTTGTGCAACCGTTTTCACCCTCCTTTCCCAAATTGTTCCTTCCCTGTTAACAGAGACTCACGGCTCTTAAGTTTCCTGTCTAATCTTTCAAGTTGCTATTGTCAGTTTTATCCATATAGATAGTTCTTAAAAGAGCACAATGCTCAAGGCAGACGTTCTTTACTAGTTAAGCTAATCTATTTTTTGGTTTTAAGAAGACTTCAGGGGATATTTTTGCTTTATGGTTTAAGGTTTAAAGATTATCTCAGGGCGATAGTTTTCAGGGGTTTATCTAGCTTCTATGGCTCCAGAAAGTAAGGATTCCATGAGAATTTGAAATTCTGTTCTGCGTTTCCCCATTTTGATCAGGATTCTTGTATGGAATCTTTGATCAAAATGTTCAGTAGTCCTCTACAACAAAAAGACAAACAATCCTATTAAAAAATGGGCAAAGGAAATGAACAGACACTTCACCAAAGAAGACATTCAAATGGCCAACAGACA
>NW_004443938.1:10684366-10701769 GCF_000243295.1 Trichechus manatus latirostris | reverse complement strand
CAGTAGTGGTAGCCAGACACCGTTCAGTTCTTCTGGTCTCATGGCAAAGGAGGCAGTTGTTCATGGAGGCAATAAGCCACACATCCATTTCCTCCTCTTACTCCTGACTCTCTTCGTCTGTTGCTCCAGGTGAATAGAGACTAATTAACGTGCCTTGGATGGCCTCTTGCAAGCTTTTAAGACCCCAGGCACTATGCAACGAACTAGGAGATAGAACAGAAGCACTAAACGTGATATTAGGCCAGTTAACTGGGATGTCCCATGAAACCACGACCCTAAACCCCCAAACCAAGAAACCAAATCCCATGAGGTGTTTGGTTGTATATAAGCAGCCTCAGCAGCTGCTCTTTTTGTTGTTGTTGATAGTGTTTTAAATATATCTATCACACAACTTTTGCGTGGCAGAGCTTTTGATGATGTGATCATGGGGCAGATTTCTAGACAATTCACCACAGGATCGGTTGAGAGGCAGCTTTGCATGAAGTCAATTGCTTTGGAAGTTTGTGCCTGTGAGGAAGCTGTCAGGAGGAGTTGTGATTTGAGTACCAAAGTCTACTAAACTTCCTAGTGGAAGAAGAAGAGAACTGGCTTCAGGTAGTCCAGATGGAAATGCCTTAAACCAGAATGTCCCATTCATACTGTGGTCACATCTGCCCCTCAGGTACTGTTGTTCCCAGGACGCCTTGTTGCTGGGCCAGCTCTCCTTACTCGTCCGCGTGGGCTCTAGTCTTACATTGTAACATATTGGCTGGCCCTGTTTTTGTAGTTGATTGAAAGTCCGTGAATTTGTTCAGCACACATTGTATTAGTACCAACTGTGCTTCGACCCTGTTAAGCCTAAGGATGCCTTGAGGAATGTCATAGCTGTCCAGCGTTGACAGCCTGGAAGCAGAGAGAGACCAGGATGGTGGCGGTTATAGCCCAGGGTAACACATGTTCTACTGGGGCCACTGTCGAGTATTGTCACCCCATCCGTTACCGGCAGAGAGGCATGGACGTTAGCCGGGGCTGGGGGCGGCCACAGGGGTCAGGACGGTTGGGGGAATGTTGCCAAGAGGAAGGGATGGCTGAGCTGCGTCTTAAAGGACGAGTGGATGAGCCAGGCGCTGAAGTGGGGGCCGTGGGGGCCGTGGGGGCCAGCGTTCTTTGCTGAGAGGATGGCTCATGCAAAGGCATATGTCTGGGTGGTTGTGAGCAGGTTGAAGGCTTAAGTCTTCAGAACATGAGAGCCTGGAAGGGTGATTGGGGCAAGGTCAGAAAGCCCTCTACTTCCTGCCAAGGGGTTTGGACTTTTCTGGAAATCAGCGAGAAGTCCCAAGGTTTTGGCAGGGGTGTCAGATGATTACAGTTTGGTTCTGGTGGTTGATTCCCTCGGTTGGCAGTGCCCCAGCCCACCTCTCCTCCAGCGGGGTCTCCTGGGGCCCCGACTGCTCTGCTCTCAGACTCCTGTGGGCCATGTCACCCGCCAGCCTGGCCATGTCGCCCACCAACTTGGTCATGCTTTCCTTTGGCCCTACCTGTTCAGGCTTTTTATTAATGCCTTGACTGAGATCTTTGAGAGTGTGTTGATCTAATTTGGGGCCGCTGGGAAGATCCGGAAAGATCCAAACAGACCAGGAGGGTATTGGGAAGGACACGTAGTCATGGATTCACAGAGAAGGGAGTGGACACTGAAGAATTGAGCAGGAAAGCTAAATATCGCAGGAGCCACGGCTTGAAAAAAATGTTGAAGATCTCTTTTTAACTTTGTGTTATAAAAAATTTCAAATATAAGAGTAGAACATTGCAATCAAAACTCGTATGCCCACCGCTCAGGTATAACAGTCATTAATGTTTTGCCAGTGGAGTCCCGGGATGGCACAAACGGTTAAGCTCTCAATTACTAGCCCAAAGGTTGGCAGTTCAAACCCGCCCAGAGGCACCTAGGAAGAAGGGCCTGGTGATCTGCTTCTGAAAGGTCACAGCCTTGAAAACCCTATGGGGCAATTCTACTTTTCACACATGGGGTTGCTGTGAGTCAGAATTGACTTGACAGCAAGTAACAGCAACGAGGTTTCGCCCAATTTGTTTCATACTAACTACATGTCATCGATGAGTTGTAAGACTTCATTCACCCTGCCTGTAAAAAGGGGCATTCCTTTGCGTAACATCAATACTGTTTTTGTACCTGACAGAATTAACGATGCTCAAATATCAAAAAGCCAGTGCTTTACCAGCCTGTTTTTGTTGTGAGTGTTACAGGGAGACAGAGAGATGCTGGGGTTTTGTGGCAGGATTTCCCGCATCCTCCCAAGGAGAAGTTGGAGCATAAAATATTTACGATTCCTTCCTGCTCCGTGATTCAGTACTCCAAAATTTGGAGCAAACTGTATGTGCTATAAAATGATTTCATTATGGCTTTGCTCAAATTTAAACTTGCAGAGTCTTTTGAGAAAATGCCTTCGTGGATTCTTTGCTTATTGGATAAATGTCATGATAATGTGTTTTTGAGTGTGAATGTGTGTTAATTGGCTCTGTAATGTAATGTGGTTTATAGTTTAACTTGGATCTTCTGGAATTACTTATGCCTATGACTCTAATGTTCATGAATATTTACGATACAAAGGTGCATAGATTTATTCATTTAGCCATTTTACGTGTGTGTATATTTTAACCATTTGTGTCAATAACCTACATGTAGTTCAATATAATGTGATGCCTTGTTATCAGTGATTCTGTCAAACAAGGATGTTGGGTCATTTTTTGGGAAGAGTGAAATAGGATAGGTTAATAAAAACTACCCACCAATTTCAGTGGCTCAATACGTTCCTTACTCACGCCACAGTTCTGTGTAGGGGCTGGGGGCTGAGCGTGGAGGTGGGGGCTCTGCTCCAGGGAGCCACTCAGGGACCTAGGCCTTGCCGTCTTTGCCTCTAGGCCTCCCAGGTCTCTGCAGAACGAGGACAGTATTTTTTTTTTTAAATAAATGGGCCAGAATTTAGTTGCATGGTCTGACCTTCAGTGCAAGGGAGGTTGGGAAGTGTAGCTTAGCTCTGCGCCCAGGAGGAAGGGTAGACGTTCGGCGAATAGGTGGCACTGTCTTTCCAGCAGAGAGGAATGGAGGCATGGACGCTGCCGCCTCTGCTTGGGCAGAGAGTCCTTAGCCCCTTGGCAGCCTCTGCTCCCCGTCAGCAGCTGCTCGTGGACTCCAAGCACTGGGAGGCCACACTGTGGCGTGCGGGGTGTTGGGGGTGTCTTGGCGGCTGGGGAGCGGGATGGTGCTTTCAGGGTTATGTGGTTAAGGGAGAGGTTGTGAAAGAAGACGAGTCGTGTGGAGGGTCACACCACCCCAGAGGCTGTTTGGAAGCCCAGCCTGTGAGCACAGAGCCTGCTCTGTCACTCACCCGTCCCCCTTAGTACCCTCTTTATCTCCTCTGGCAGCGGCTGTAGACGGCCTTCTTACTGACTTAGTATGTTCTTCCTAAATGAACGGGATCAGGCCCTGCACGGAGGGTCTGTGAGTATCTGAAATGTAGTAGAAGCTGTTCTGATCTCTGGCCCCCAGGGAGCTGGGACTGGGATTTTTTAACCGGACCATCAGCTGGGTCCTTCTTAGTGTTTCTTCCCTTGTTCCTCTGTCATTCCGAGGTTGGTCGCATCCTGGGGTTTGACTTTCCCCTTGACCAATTCCACAGGTAACGATGGGAAAGGAGCCCCCGTGTTCACAGGGGAGGTGGACTGCACCTACTTCTTCACGTGGGACACGAAGTACGCCTGCGTCAAGGAGAAGGAGGACCTGCTGTGTGGCCTCAGCGATGGGAGGAGGCATTATGACCTGTCCCCTCTGGTTCGACACTCAGGTGGGTGGAGAGGCTACGGGGTGACGTCCGCGTCTCCGGGGAGTCCTCACGCCTCTCCCCAGAGTGGTTTTGGACACGCCGCTACTGTTTGCTCTAACATGGTCAGCTCATTGTGTCAGGACCTGCTTTCCCCCGGTCTTCTCACACAGCAGCACAGATTATTAGAAATAGCGCTGAAATAGGCGGAACGTCTGACTCGGGGCTGGCATTGCCATTTTCTGGCTGCGCTCCCTCCCTCATCCTTTGATAGTTTAGTAAAGACTGCTGGAGCCTGCTGTGTGCCAGGCCTGTGCTTTCAGTTAAATCCTTGTTTTAGTTTCAACTCCTGCAACAGCCTTCAAGCAGGCAGTATCCCACGTAACACATGACCTCTCAGCCTCAGGGTGACACGCTTGGTGTTGAGGGTGGTGGGCTGGGGTTTGGTTTGTGCCTGGCTGGTCCAGGCCTTCCGCCTGGGTCTCCCTGGCTCATTTGTTGTTGGTCAGCGGGGTCGTGTTGCCTTCCCACCCTCGGCACTCTCTTGTGTGGATTGGGAGAGAAGGTGGCTGAGCTCTGGGGACAGTGGAAAGTGCTGTGAACTGTAAGGTGGGCTGGTCCTGGACGGCCTGGCTCTTGGCGAACGCCTGCTGAATCGCATTGATTGATTCACCAGACAAAAGTTTCTTGAGCGTTTGGATTCGGTGCCAGGGATGCTGCAGGGAGCAGGGGGTCTGCCCTCGCCCTCGTGGGGCTACCGTTTAGCAAACAGAAGGTTGACTCATACGTGTGGGAGCTTGTGACGGGTGACTATTCTAGCTGGGGACCTTGTAGTTTTACCCTTTCAGCGGCCCTGGAAGCAGGGCTGTCGCAGACAGTTGCGTCTGTGAAGTGGAGATAACAGCCGAAGGCCGAGAGTGACTTACACAGAGTTACACTTTCTGTAACAGCTGAAGGACTGTTCATCATGTGGTCTGAGTCCTCGTCTGGCTTGACAAGCACAGCCCTAGAAAGGGGGGTTCCTCCTTTGTGGTGTGTCCTGAGCCCCCCGTGCACGTGGGCCTCCACCATGATGCTCTGTGTTGGGCACCGCCTGGGGTGTGTGCGTCTGTGCTGAGGCCAAGCGTGCTCACAAAGAGGTGGACTTTATGCAGCGGGAAAGGGCTCTAACTTGGAATCAGAGGCCTGGCTGAGGACTGGTGCAGCCACAACCAGCTCTGTTTCCTTGAGCAGGGGCCTGCCTTGTCCAGCCTCTGCCTTCTGCCAGTAAGCTGAGTGGTGGTACTGATCCTCAGTCGAGGTTTTCTTAGCGTCAGTGTGTACAGGACACAACCTTGGATCTGTGAGGGACTCGGATACATCCATGCGTCCAGCAGCCTTCCTGCCACAGCTCTGGGTGTCTGGGAAGCTGCAGGATTTTTGTAGCACTTGCACCCAGATAATGCTAAGCAAGATACAAGGCAAGAGCTAAAATCCTTCCTGCTGCCTTACAAAGTCCCCTGTCTGAGACTAGTTCAGGGCGGGCTCTCGTTTACCCACATACTCATCTGTGGGTTCTTTTAGGCTGCTGGAGCCAATACTTGTATCACCAACTGGGAGCCGTGGAGTTTTTGCTTTCTAAATCCTAGTCCCCGACATGTCAAAGGAGCATTTTTATTTTTATTTTATTTTTTTAATTGTACTTTAGGTGAAAGTTTACAATTCAAGTTAGTCTCTCATACAAAAATTTATACGTTGTTATGTGACCCTAATTACTCTCCCTATACTGTGAAAGCATACTGCTTTCCACCCCGATTTCCTGTGTCCATTCAACCAGCTCCAAAGGAGCATTTTTAAATAAGAATTTTCCTCCAGATATATTTTTATATCTCTTCTTCCTTCCTCACATACAAGTTCTAGTTTATGCCTTTGTGACTGTAAGGAGCCCTGGTGGCACGGTTGGTTGAGCTCTCGGCTGCTAACTGAGAGGTCAGTGGTTCGAACCCACCAGTGACTCTGCGGGAGAAAGGTGTGGCAGTCACTTCCGTAAAGATGACAGCCTTGTGGCCCCTCTTGGTTTGCTGTAGTGCTCTGAGCTCGTGCTTCCGCCACCTGCTGTCGAGTTTGGATCCAGTTCTGCTGGGAGATGACTGGACTCTGCCCCTTTTGGGTTCAGTGACCATCGCTGTGTGTCTTCATGGGGCACTGAGCATGACCTCTGGGCCTCCGACATGTACAGGGTCACGGTTTCTCCTTGCCGCATGGCCCTCTGCAGGCTGGAAGTTAGCTGCATCCTGGATGGTGTGTCTTTCTGCCGGACCCACAGGCCATGTTGGTTTCCTGATCTGGTTTTCAGTTTCTGATTTCATACCATGGGGGCTTTGGGGGATTTTGCTGTGTAATTCTCTATTTCCCCTTTTAAGCCTCCTCTTGTAAGTGTTGGGGTGTGGATTGCTCCCAGCGCATTAAATGAGCAGCCTCAGAGTCTTGGTGAGGCTGGCCTTCAGCACGCCTGGGTTATAGAGATGTGGGTGCCAGAGGCTGGGTGGCTGTCTTAGCGTCCTGGGGCTGCTGTCACAAAACACCACAAGTGGGTGTCTTTATAAAACAGGAATTGATTTTCTCACAGTTTTGGAGGCTGGGTTAGAAATCTGGGTATCGGCTGCGGTGTTTCCTTCTGAGGGTGCTCTCCTGTTTTCTGGGGGCTGCCGGCCATTCTCCGCGTTCGTTTACTGTGGCCTGTAGATTCTTCACACGCTGTCTTACGCTGGGCGTGCCTCCCTCGCGTGGGGCACCACTCGGAAGGGGTCAGAGCTAGGAGTCACCCCACTCTGGTATAGCTTAACTGATAATATCTTCAAAGAAAGACCCCATTACCCCAAACAAGGTCGCATTCACAGGCACGGGGTTAGGACTTCAGCGTAACTGTTCTGGGGACAAAGTTCAGCCCGTGACAGGGACGAAATGCTTCATGAGTCCTGGGCCCCTTTCCTTTGGCTTCAGCACCACGGATGATGTGACTCACAGGAATAATCATTGCCTTTCACTAAAACACTTTTTTCCGTTACAGAACGGGAACAGAATTGGGAAGCAGTGGATGGCAGCCAGGCAGATGTGGAAAAGAAGCATTTTTTCATTAACATCTGTCACCGAGTGCTGCAGGAGGGCCAGGCGAGAGGATGTCCTGAGGACGCGGCTGTGTGTGCTGTGGGTGAGTGGGCCTGAGGGGGATACTCAGCTGCACCCAATCTGGAGTGAATTATAAAATCATCCCGAGGCTTATCTAAGCCTCTTTTTTCTGGGTTCAACATATAAAGGACGATAAAGAAAAAAATTTAATGACTCAATCGTAGGAAACTTTGTGGTGCACTCTGAAAAATGTAGAACTTCGATTATCCTGAAGTTGGCCAAAGCCTGACGTTGCTAAAGCCAGCTTGTAATTGGCAACACAGAGAAGCCCGTTGGGAAGTATTTGGTTATCTTTCCGTTTTGTAACCTGGAGAATCACATTGCCAGCCCTTGTGTAAAAGTGATTTTGATTTCTTAATGTGTCCCTGGGTGATGCACACGGTTAAACACTTGACTGCTAGCTGAAGAGTTGGTGGCTTGAACTCGTCCAGTGGCGCCTGGGAAGACAGGCCTGCTGATCTGCTTCCAAAAGGTCACAGCGCTGGAAACTCTGTGGAGCAGTTCTACTCTGCACACGTGGGGTTGCTGTGAGTTGGGGCCGCCATGAGTTGGAATCGACTTCATGAACTAACAGCAGCAAAAACACTAACTACCTGGACTTGTTCAACAGTTCTGACTTAAGGAAAATGGTATGTCATAGCCTTGGTAGAAGAGTACTTGCACGTCTTGGTTTCCTTTTGTTTAGCTGTAATTGTATAGCTGTCAGGTAGAGACTTCTCAATTTAAAATAGGTATTTAGCACTGTAGCTGTTTGTCATTTAAGTCTCACTTTGCAAGTGCCTGGAGATGAGAGTAGTTAGCGTCTATGACACATGTGAGGTGAGGACTGTGAACCTAGGTTGGATTTTAGGAGCGATCCCAGTATTCAGAAACGATTGTGGGTCTCTTGCTCTGATGGAAACCTCTCTTAACTGTGCAAGTTACAATGTGGTCTTTTTAAAACATGTCCAGGAGCCTGCTTAAGAAGGCCTTTTGGACAAAGTTTTATATTTTAGAGTAAAGCAAGTAGACAGAGTGTTGAGTGGCCCCCTGGCTGGCCTGCTGAACAGATTTGGTTACTTCCTGCCCTGTTCGTGGTACTGTTGTAATTCCTTGGCTGTGCTTTCTAAAGCATCCATGTTGCAGGGTGGCTGAGGCCCCTGAGAATGGGGGGATCGTGTTACTCCACATGCATGCCACCTCGTCTTTCTCTTGTGCCCGTGGAGGTCGGCGCTTCTCGTTCATGGCGCTTGGAGGTGGCCTTGGAGCCCTCCCCCACGCGGCCGCCCTGTCAGGGTTGTCATTTAAGTAAAGCCTGTTTCTTGTCCCGGCCTGCCTGTGTAGGCTGGGGCAGGGCTCGTGGTGCCCAGGCTGGGCTTTTGCTGACTTGAGTGCCTCCTCACCTGTGTCGGAGCCCCTGAGTGGTGCAGACGGTTAAGTGCTTGGCTAAACTGAAAGGTTGGCAGTTCGAGTCCACCCAGAGGCACCTCAGAAGAAGGGCCTGGTGATCTGCTTCCGAAAAATCAGCCACCGAAAACCTTAGGGAGCACAGTTCCACTCTGACACACATGGGGTCACCATGAGTCGACGTCGACTTGATAGCAACTGGCTCTTTCATCTGTGCTGTGATTATTTTTAACTGTCTTCGCTCCCCCCCCCGCCACCTTTCTCTTTTCCAGATAAGAATGGAAATAAAAATCTGGGAAAATTTATTTCTTCTCCCACAAAAGACAAAGGAAACATTCAGCTCTCTTATTCAGATGGTGATGATTGTGGTCATGGCAAGAAAATAAAAACCAATGTCACACTTGTGTGCAAGCCAGGTAAAAATTAAAAAAGGAAGAAAAAGGGGACATGTTTAAATGTCTTTTGCCAGAGGAGTGCCTTTGTCCTTCACCCTTGGTTCTTCCTCGATCACTGGAAGGTCAGGTTGAAGGAGGGGCACTGAGCATTGGAGGCTCCAGAACCGTCGGTGGTGGGAGATGGGTCAGCTGGGTTTTCTCCTCCACCAGCCACCAGGGGGTGTTTTGCTGTGATTTTTCTGGACCAGCTGTGTCAGCCAGCTTCCCCTTCCTTGTGATATGGTGTTTTCTGCGAGTTGCTTAACTTCCTCCACAGGGTGGGAAAAAATCAGTTTAAAACGTTGCCGATAATCTAACTCTTGAAACACAGTATTCATCCTCACTTACCTTAATATAAAGGTGTGCTTTGTTTTTTAGAGTCCAGATCTATACATGTGCACACATTTTTATGTTCTTCAAGCTATAGCACTATTTTGTAAATGCTGTCATATGTTTCACAGTTATATGTGTAATTTTGGGGGGACCTCTTAGTTGGTGAGGAGCATTGGTGACACAGTGGTTAAAGCACTCAGTGGCTAACTGAAAGGCTGGCAGTTCGAACCCACCGGCTGCTCCGCAGGAGGAAGATGTGGCAGTCTGCTTCTGTAGAGATTTACAGCCTTGGAAACCCTGTGGGGCAGCTCTCCTCTGTCCTCTAGGGTTGATTCTGACTCGACAGGAGTAGGTTTGGTTTGGTTTTTCCTTCATTGGTAAGGCATGGTTGTGCTATTTTTAAACACCCTGATGGCTGGAATAATAGCACGTTTCTAGCGTGGGTAACTGTACTCTTCCACAGCCTCTCCCCACTCCACGTTGATGTGTTTCCTTTGGATGAGTTCCCAGTTGTGGGCTAGGTCAAAATATGACCATTTTTTGACATTCAGTGGGTTTTACCTAATTTCCCGCCACTTCTGCCAAGTCTATTTTTAACAGAGTAAGAATAAACGTCCCCGGATGGAATAAAAGAGCTCTGGTGGCACAGTGGTTAAAGCAGTCAGCTGCTAACTGAAAGGTCAGTGGTTCAAAACCACCAGCGGCCCCACAGGAGAGATGTGGCAGTCTGCTTCTGTAGAGATTTACAGCCTTGGAAGCCCTGTGAGGTCACTATGAGACAGAATCGACTCGACAGCAGTGAGTTTTTGGTTTTTTTGGATGGAACCAACCGTTTGCACTCGACTGCTAACCTACAAGTTGGCGGTTCAAACCCACCCAGCAGCACTGTGGAAGAAAGACCTGGCGATCGGTGTCCGTAAATATTACAGCCAAGAAAACTATGGAGCATTTCTACTGTGTAACACGTGGGGTTGCCATGAGTCAGAATCCACTCTGGCAGTGGTGGTTTTGTTTTGTTTCTGCCAAGTCTGTTTTTAACACAGTGAGAATAAGGGAAGATTTTCAGGAATGGGTTAGTGATAGATTTTTCCCCCACTGACAGGTGATTTAGAAAGTGCTCCAGTGCTGAGAAGCTCTGGGGATAATGGTTGCTTCTATGAGTTTGAGTGGCATACGGCTGCTGCCTGCGTGCTGGCCAGGACAGAGGGCGAGAACTGCACAGTCTTTGATCCCCAGGCAGGTGAGTGTTGTCTGGTGTCACTTGTAACTGCTTGCTTCTTTTTTTTTTTTAAACATTTTTATGACTGCTTTAGAGATAACCTCCTTTAGAATTATGTTAGTACTGTTTGGCCAAAATCCTGACAATCTGATGTTCAGGGCTTGTTGGAGATACTAAAAATACTGTCTAAATTCACTGTTGAGATAAGTTTGTGTAATGACACACCTGGGGAACAAAGAAAATAAACAATGTTTGGAAAGGCTTTTCACAGGAATTCTAGGCAGGACACCTACCCTAGGGAGACTTGACAAGAAGGCCATTGCATTGTGATTGTATTAGGAGCTTTGAATACACTGGTTGTTTATTAGACCTGCAGTTACGGGCTTTGATAATAGAGTTGTAGGTTCACACAGTAAAAGGGGTTGGTGGTGTTGAATCCGTTTCCAAGGAAAATGTTAGTAATCACAGCTCTGGTGGCCTAAGGGGAAGATTATCTTTGTCCCCAGGAAGAAATGTCTATTTATGCTGCTGGCATGAAGTCACCCTTGTTGACTGGGTTCTGACTGACCTTAATACTTTGATCTTTTTGTCCTTGCTCAGGGTTTTCCTTTGATTTGTTACTTCTCACAAAGAAAAATGGCAGCTATCGAGTTGAAACAGACAAGTATGACTTTTACATAAATGTGTGTGGTTCTGTGACTGTGGACTCCTGTGAGGCAAACTCGGGAGCATGTCAGATATCAAAAAGGCAAGTAATTGTTCTTAGTCGTGGATTTGTTCTGAGGTTTTTGCACTAACAAATATTTTATTCAGGAATGGGTATGTTCTTTCTTAATATCATGACATACCATTACATTTGCAGCAAGGATTTAAATGCTGAGAAGACCTGGCTGAATACTGGAGGGTGCTCGGAGTTTAGCTTCAGAGAAGAGTGGATTTACATGACACTTTAGTTCCGTGTGTTTTGTGCTTTTCAGATGTTAGATATTCGTGCGCGTTTCTCCGTTCTGTGTGGTTCTAGTTCGAATGGAGGGAGTTGTGCCTTGGGCCAGCAGTGCTGAGAGTGGATTTGGGTCCCAGTGAGGGGGGCGGTGTGGAGAGGGAGCTCTCTAAACCCCTAGCCCCACAAGGGTGCCCCACTTAGAAATCCTTACCCGGGACTCGAGGGGTGCACAACCCCGGGTCCTGGGAATTACAGCTCATTGGCCCTTCCCTGAACCTCGCAGCATCAGAGTGTTTTCGGTTGTGTCTTTTCTGAGAGACATTTGTTCATTTGTTTGTTTTAGTGACAAGAAGGCTTGGAACTTGGGCCTGAGTAATGCTAAGCTTTCTTATTACGATGGGATGATCCAGTTGAACTACAAAGACGGTACACCCTATAATAATGAAAAGCATACGCCAAGAGCTACACTTATCACTTTTCTTTGTGATCGAGATGCTGGAATAGGTGTCCCTGAATACCAGGTGGGCGTTGTCCTGTGTGTGTATGTGTGTGCATGTGCCGGGGAGGGAAAGGAAGAGAGAATGCCCATCTCAGCAAGGCAGGGGACGAACAGCATCGCTGCCAGGGCTCATGACTTTCCCAGTCTGCAGTGTGGTTTTTACAGTCGGTGAGGTACAAACAGTGATGCTCCCAGAGGTTCACTGTTACATCCCCCCACTCCAGCACCCCCAAAAACTTGTACATGAGCCTGTCCTGGGCCCTTTATTTAGAAGCAGAGCTGGTGTTGACGAGTCTGGTTTCCTGGCGTGATTATCATGTCTGATTTCATCATTCCTCACAGATCTTCCAGGTACCTGGGCCATGTGGTCACTCTCGGAGCTGTTAGTCAGTGGGCCACGCACCTCACTGACAGCCTGCAATCCTGTTAGTTTTGGGTCCGAAACATGCCAAAGCATTCAAAATCATCCCTCGGCCCCGCTTAGCAGAGGCTCGAATCCATCTTAACTGATTCCTGGGCAGTCTTCCTTTTAATAAAATGAAAGGAGATGGGCAAAGTAAACTTTAAAAAAAAAAAAAAAAAATTACTGTGAAATATATATAACAAAGAAACAAAAAAAAAAGTTGCTGTTCCATCCGTTTTTATGTGTTCAATTCAGTGGCATTCTTTACATTCCCCGAATTGTGCAACCATCCCCGCTATCATATCTATAAATTTTTCCATCCCCCTTAACAGATAACAGCACTCTTTAAGCAGTGATTCCCCATTTCCTCCTCCCTCCTGTCCCAGATAACCACTGAGAAACTTTGGTCTGTGTGCGTTGGCCTAGTCTAGATATTTTTGTGTAAGTAGAGTCACGCTACTTATCCTGACGTACATACTTTGCTCAGTATAATGTTTTCCGGGTCCGTCCATGTCATAGCACATATCAGGACTTCTTTCTCTTTGTGGCTGAGTGATACTCCATTGTGTGATAGACTACCTGTTGTTAATTCATTCATCTGTTGATGTTAAACTCTATGAGAGATGGGGTTTTTATTTTAAAAATGCCACTGTCACTTTTGAAGTGCTGGCTTTGTGTAATGTTTCCTTTTCTTTTTGCCGCCCCTCTCCCGTTTCCCTCCTTGGTGTGTGGTTAGGAAGAAGACAACTCTACCTACAATTTCCGGTGGTACACCAGCTACGCCTGCCCTGAGGAACCCCTGGAGTGTGCAGTGACGGATCCCTACACGCTGGAGCAGTATGACCTCTCCAGGTGAGGCGGCTTCCTCAGGGTTCACCTGCTTGGTCTTGACCTTGAGTCCAGCATGGGGGCTGAGATTGCAGGAGCTGATGTTGGGAAGTTATGTTAGCTGTGGGGCGCAGGGCCGAGATGGGGAGCTCACAAAGCTGAACGAGTCCTAACGATGACCTGGTGGTTGTTGCGATATCAGTGTGCGACGTGCCGTTTGGTGTTCTGTGGGCGTGAGCCTTCCTCTGAGGTGTACGGACACCATCCTACCCCTGTTGTGAGCTTTTAGCATCACTGTTTGCAACCACAACCGTCAGTACAGATGGTTGGGGGCAGTTTCAGGCCTGCGGCCCGTGAGGTACAGTGAGGGTCAGTTGTGCTCACATTGACTGTGAATTACGGCAAGCCAGTCATGCTTCATTGGATGGGTCCACATTTCTCTACACAGAAACATGTCACACTGGCATGTGTAAGCTCTTTGAAAGCATGCATTTTGCTTTGAAATTGTAGCCTAGCAAAACCCGGAGGCAGCCGTGGGGGAAACTGGTACGCCATGGATAACGCCGGGCAGCGTTCCACCTGGAGGAAGTACTACCTCAACGTCTGTCGGCCCCTGAACCCAGTGCCCGGCTGTGACCGCTTTGCCGCTGTGTGCGAGATGAAGTACAAGCACGAGCAGGTGAGTCTGCCTCCCCGGCGTCCTGCATGTCTTCTTGGCATGTGACTGAGTGGGTGGAGAGGCTGTTTTGGGACCCTCGGATCAGAGCCGGCCTGGCTGCTGGAGTAGAGCCCTCGGTGTGAGTGTGTGGGGCCGGTTGTGTAAGCCGATGTCCTCCCCACAGATGTGGGCCAAACCTAAAAAAACAAATTCCTCGTGTTGGTGACCTTTGATCACAGTAAAGGGCAGAGAAGCCAGAAATCAAAAGGTGTCTTTTGAGGGATTCAGCAGATATCTGTAAAAAAGTTGTTTTTGCTTCCCGAAGCTGTGGCTTCTGGACTAGCTGGGAGGAGTCGGCTCCGTTGAGTGGCCGAGGGTGGCTGGTCCAGGTGTCTGTGCTCCCTGGGTGCTGAGCGGAGCCCCACCATTCAGTGGGTTCCGCTCCTGCCGGAGCTTTCGGGTGCTTCTAAAGATGCACGTATGCTCTAGAAATCGGCTTCCTTAAAACAGCTTGTCAGGAGTGTCCTTTTCTGGCTTCTGTTACGGGCAGCCTGGGAGTCTTTTAAAGGAGGTAGGAGAGTACAGTCCGGTGGTTAGAATTCCCTGCCCTGCTGTGTGCAGAGGTGCACGGACGCGTCTTTATGGGAGCCATGACCTCCGCGCCATCAGAGCGAGGGAGTCATGTGTTTTGTCCTCCAAGGAAAGTCTCATGAGACATATTTGCTTCCAGGGCTCGTCTTCCGAGACCGTCTCCATCAGGAACTTGGGTGTTGCGTGGGCAGGTCCCACGATCGAGTACAGGGGCAGCCTCCTCCTCCAGTATGTGAACGGCTCAGCCTGTAGGACTAGTGATGGCCGGCTGACCACCTACACCACGCGGATCCACCTCATCTGTTCCCCTGGCAGCCTGGTACGTGGTGCACGGTGCCAGGGTGGGAGTTGCTTCAGGCCCTCTTGGCTGAGCACCCTGATGTGTCTCAACAGAAGTGAGCCATCTCGGGTGCCGAGGTGTTTGGTGGCCTTATTAAGGGTGAGCATGTGCAGTGACCAGGAGGAGCAAGGAGCTCGCTGGTGGTGCTCCTGTGGCTATGATTCTGAAGTCTCATCCTTCAAAACCCTTCACTGCTGGGGATGAGCGTCAGTGTGAGACAGACACTGTCTGGTCTTCTGTGGACTTGAGTTTTCCCCAGGGGCTCTACAGACACTATCCCACCCCTTTGTTGATGATTTGGTGTCTGAACCCCAGAGTTCCACAATGAGGACACTGAGGCTGATGCATCTCAGACCAACAGCAAAGGACAGACGTGTAATACAGTAGCAAAACAGGGATGAAGAATTAGGGCAGAGAGTAGAGAAGGTGGCTGAGATTGCTTTTGGCCCCGAGTTCCTTGGCCAGGGGAGAACAGAACAGAAAACTCCAAATAAAAATGCTGTGGGGGCATAGTGTGCAGTCCCAATTGCTTTTTAACCTGGAGTTACATGTTTTCCTGGGTCATATCTTTTAATAATTTCAAAAACGTTTGGTAAATCCAGAGTGGGGATACTGAAGTCATGTTTATTATTATATAAAGCATTTACAAGTCCAGGTCCGTTACAGCTTCCTCTAGCTTCATTGAAATGAACTAGGAAAATGTATTCCCCGCTGTCCACCAGTCTCAAACCAGTTGCCGTTGAGTTGACCCTGACTCGTGGTGACCTCGTGTGTCAGTAGAACTGGATTTTCAGAAACAGATCACCAGACCTTTCCTCTGAGGTGCCTCTGTATGGACTTGAACCTCCAGTCTTTCAGTTAGCAGCTGAGTGTGTTGACTGCACCATCCAGTTTGGTGGACTTTAAGTCACCTTTCCAGTCACCTTGAAGACCCCTGAGTTAGGCGTGTGGTTTGCCAACACACTGATTCATCCGAGGGGTAGTTTCTTGAGAGTTCTAGAGGATCTCCCTGATGAAGGAACATAGCTGGTTAAGCACAGGCCCATAAATGAGGTTGTCTTAGTCACCTAGTGCTGCTGTAACAAATACCACAAATGGACAGCTTTAACAGAGAAGTTTTTTTTCCTCACAGTAAAGTAGGCTAAAAGTCCAAATTCAGGGCGTCAGCTCCAGAGGAAGGCTTTCTCTCTCTGTCGGCCTTCTCATCAATCTTCCCCCAGACTAGGAAATTCTCCACACAGGGATCCTGGGTCCAAAGACGTGCTGTGCTCCCAGCACTGCTTTGTTGGTGGTATGAGGTCCCCTGTCTCTCTGCTGGCTTCTCTCTTTTATATCTCAAGAAATTGCCTCAAAACACAATCCAATCTTGTAGATTGAGTCCTGCCTCACTAACACACAGGAAACCCTGGTGGCGTGTGGTTAAGAGCTATGGCTGCTAACCAAAAGTTCAGCAGTTTGAATCCACCAGGCGCCCCTTGGAAACTCTATGGGGCTGTTCTGCTCTGTCCTATAGGGTCACTATGAGTCGGCACCGACTTGATGGCAATGGGTTTTTTCACTAACAACAGCTGCTGCCCGTCGTTCCTTCTTAACATCATAGAGGCAGGATTTACAACATTCAGGAAAATCACACAATATTGGGAGTCATGGCCCAGCCAAATTGATACACACATTTCTTGGGGGACATAAGTCAGTCCATGACAGAAGTTCTAAACACACAGTCCTTTGTCCCTGAGCGTGCGCTTCTGTTTCCCTCTCTGGGTCTTGGGGAGGAATCCTGGGTGCCTGGATTCCACAAGCTCTTGATCTGTTCCCCCGTCCGGCCTTGCCGTCGCCGCCCCTGGGCACTTAATGTTTGCCCCCTCCTCGGAACCTTGCCCCCAAGCCTGCTCTTCTCTGCTTGCTGCCCTGAGATACTGGATAGTTCCAGTAAGTTCCTTGGACCCTTAGTGTATCAGCTTTTTTGAGAGGCCTTATTTGACGATGTGTTTTAGTTTTCAGAGTAATTTCACATTGTCACTGTATCCCTCAGCATGTGCAGAGTGCCTGGAACACAGCACAGGCCCAGCACATTCTCACAGAGTGACTAGAGAACGTCACATCACCAGACCCAAGCTCCCATTGCCGTTGAGTCAATTCCAACTCATAGCAACCCTCTAGGATGAAGTAGAATTGCAGCATAGTGTTTCCAAGGCTGTAAATCTTTAGAGAAGCGGACTGCCACATCTTTCTCCTGCGGAGCAGCTGGTGGGTTTAAACCATCGACCTCTTGATTAGCAGCCGAGTGCTTAACCACTGCACCACCAGGCCTGTCTGCCACATTACAGAGGGTCTGCAAGTCCCAGAACTTTCCCAGGTTAAGGTTCCTGTAATTACCCCACTGCAGCGTGAGGGGGAAGGAGCAGGTGTGTTTTTATTTCACTTCACTGTAGGAGAAGCTTTTAGGCCAAGTCAGGGTGGGGACGTACAGGTGAGGGAGCACGTGTGACCCTTCAGTGGTGTGGTAGGGAAGGTGTGGGCTCTGGGTCAGATGACCACAGTGGGGCCACGGCGGTCATCGCCTTCCCTCTGTGACCCTGGGCAGGCTTCCTTCACTTCTCGGCGCCTCGAGTTTCTTGTCAGTGCACCTAGATAGGACCTGAGATAGGGTCTGAGATAGGACCTGAGGAATGCTGATGCAGCTCCGAGCGTGAGCTAGCTGTCCTCGGTGGAGGGGGTGCTGTGACGGGAAAGTAGTGCGGCCCAGCCGTGGGACTGTGAGCTAGCTGTCCACGGTGGAGGGGGTG
>NW_004443938.1:10665205-10683548 GCF_000243295.1 Trichechus manatus latirostris | reverse complement strand
CTGTCCACGGTGGAGGGGGTGCTGTGACGGGAAAGTAGTGCGGCCCAGCCGTGGGACTGTGAGCTAGCTGTCCACGGTGGAGGGGGTGCTGTGACAGGAAATTAGTGTGGCACAGTCATGGGGAGCTTTCTATTGAAGTGCATACTTGGAAAAGTGTACAAATTATAAGTTGTTGATGAGGGAAATGCTGGGTTGAGATGGATTGGCGTAAGAGCCACACAGTGTACTCAAATATACCAATGATCGTGAAGATGGCGCAGGACTGGGTGGGCAGCATTTCCTTCTGTTGTACATAAAGTTGCCATGAGACAGAGCTGACCTGACGGTAGCCAACAGCAGTAACAACAGCTGGAGGCATTTTCACCAGTTGAACACACCTGTAGAACCCGAAAGGAGCCCGGGTGGCACAGGCGGTTTGTAGTTGGCTGCTAACCTGAAGGTTGGTGGTTTGAACCCCCCCAATGGCTCCACAGAAGAAAGGCTGGATGATCTGCTTCCGTAAATGTCGTGTTGTTATTAGGTGCCGTTGAGTCTATGCTGACTCGTAGCAACCCCTTGTGACAGAGTAGAACCTGCCTCATTGGGTTTCCTAGGCTGTAATCTTTTTTTTGTAATCCGTAAAGATGACAGCCAAGAAAACCCTATGGAGCAGTTCTACTCTGGAGCACATGGGGCTGCCATAAATTGGAATCAACTTGACAGTAATGGGTTTGGTGTTTTGGTTTTGGTATAACCCGAGACAGAAAATTAGCAGCCCCCTGGAAGCCCCCCGTGCCCCTTTGATCACCTCTCAACCCCTGTCCAAAGCTGGCCGTCCTGCTGACCTCTCACACGTCCGTTAGTTTTGCCAGTTTTGGAGCTGAGGGGAATGGTATTACGCACGCTGTACTCTCTGGGCTGGCTTCTTGCATTCAGCTCTTGGTACAGAGTGTTTTTAAGAGCATGGACTTGGAATCAAACCAAGGCTTGGGTCCCAGTTCTACCCTTTTCTGTCGGCATGGCTGCAGGTAAGTTTCTTAACGTCTGAGTACGAGAGAGAACACCTCCTTCATAGGAACGGTGGGGACATTATATTGGAATTCGGTAACGTGTCCAGCGCCTACCTGTTGACTGACACCTAATAAACAGCATATCTTTGCTGTTTTTATGGATCAGGTTAGTATTCTTATAGCAAGTTCCATTTTATTATACTGACTGTTGTCCTCTCTGTGACCTTCCAGAATACCCATCCCATATTTTCTCTCAGTTGGGAATGTGTGGTCACTTTCCTGTGGAACACGGAGGCTGCCTGCCCTATCCGGGTAACCACAGACACAGACCAGGTACGTGTTGCGCATCCGGCCCCTCACTGAGCTGCGCTGCCATGTCCTCCCACGGGCCCCTGTTCTGAACTTACTACGTCACCGTTGCCTCCGTGTGGACACCAGGGGTCTGGAGGTCACCCCGCCTGCCTCCAGCCTCCCCACAACCCACCTCCCACCCTCAGTTTACCCTCCCATAACCTGGGGTCCTCCCTTCCATCCCTGCTTTGTTCCATGCGTCCCCTGTGCCTGGCAGAGTTCCTTGTTCTAGAAGATGGATCTGATGGGTCCCGTATCACTCTGTCACCCATAGCACATCAGGGCCCTGCACCTGAAGGGCGAAGCCCTGCTTTAACTTGATGTTCAAGGCTCCTAACCATCTGCTTCCAGCCAGGCCCCCTGGACCCTCTGTTTCAGCCACATGAAGCTGCCTGCTGTTCCCTGGGCTTGCTGTGTGCTTCTGGCCTTGGAATGAGCTCTTTTTAACTTCAAAAAAAAAAAAAAAAAAAAAAAAAGCAACTCATTGGTGTTGCTGACCTTTGATCACAGTAAAGGGCAGAGTGTGGTAGTATCCTCTGTGAGGTTCCCTCTGACCCCCCAAGGGGAGCTGGCTGTTCGCAAGCCCTGCTGCTTCATCCCCTCCCTGCCATAAACCTCCGCCAGACTGCAGGAGGGACGTGGCTTATCTAGAGGAATGTTCCAGCACCACATCCTGTGTTCGCAGTTGGGGGTGGTGTAGGACGCCAGGCACGTCACCCACAGCCGGTGCCTCCTGGGGCTGCGCCTGCTGCTCCCCTGCCCCCAGCATTTGGTGGACGGGCAGAAAAAAGACGGGGAGCCCCAAGGGCAAGTTCAAATATTTGTCCTCTGCAAGAGGAGATGAAACAGTTTGTGAGCCAGCCACCCAGTTCTTCCTGTCACTCCCTGAGAACTGAGCATGAGGTTTCTTATCTTTTTTTTTTGACTTTTAATTAATTATGTTCTCTGTATGGTTCCCACCGAACTTTTCCCTCAGGGATTGGCAGTAGCCTTCCCATTTAGGTAAATGTGGTCATTAAATTGTAATTAGCTAATGCGTGGTCAGCCCTTAGCCCATCAGCTGATACATAATAAACATTTCATGGATTTAGGTATTTTTATGTATCAGGCTTCTTTTTGATCTGTCTTTCTGATAGAATCCTTTTGATCATACCAAGTTCCATTTTATTCCTTTGACCGTTCTGAATTGGATTTTTCAGAATACTTATCTCGTAGTTTCTCTCCGTTGGGAGTGTGTGGTCACTTCCTGGTACATTTACCGTTTCCAGGCTGGCATCACTCTTGGACATGCTTCAGGGGCTGTGTAGGGGCTGTTCCAAGTACACGGGGCCACCCCGGAGACCTGGGAAGGGACTTCGTCGACTGGTGTTCTCAATCTCTGGACACCGAGATGCAGCGTCTTGGACATTGTTTCTTAAGCCTCTGTTTTGTCAGAAACACATGAACGTTCTTGGTGGGCATTTCTAAGATAAATGCTGTTTTTAAGATAAACTGCACAGTTTTGTGAAATACATACACGCCATCTGGGGAGGTGCTTTATAGTTACCGCTTTCTCGTGGTGTTGGCGCGAATGCCTCTTTTGTCCCCTTTTTGTTTCCCACAGGCCTGCTCTATAAAGGACCCTAACAGTGGATTTGTGTTTAACCTGAACCCACTCAATAGTTCTCAAGGATACGTGGTCTCGGGCATCGGGAAGACCTTTGTGGTAAGGGCTCTATGGCGACTTTGCTCTTGCCTAGAACGAGGGCCGAGCATGTCACTGTCCTTGCAGCTGGTGATTCTTGCAGGCCTGGTGGTGAGGCGGGTGTCCTTGGGAATTGTCAAGGGTGCCGTGATGCAGCTGTCACTGGGAGGAGACTAGAGAATCGAGATTTCAGGAGAAAATGAAAGGAAACTGTCACCGTTGTCCTGGTGCCGTTCAGGTGTGAGGGTTGTTATTCAGAAGGAAGCTACTTCTGTTGCCTGGTGTCCCTGGTGGCACAGGCGATTAACATACTCGCTGCTCACTGAAAGGTTGGAGGTTTGAGTCTACCCAGAGGTGCCTTGGAAGAAAGGCCTGGCGATCTACTTCTGAAAAATCAGGCATTGGAAACCCTGTGGAGCACAGTTCTACCCTGACACATAGGGGGTCGCCGTGAGTCAGGATTGACTCCATGGCAACTGTGTTTTTAATTTTTTTTTTTACTTCTGTTGCCACGGTCTGGCTGCCGTATGTCTAGCACAGTGGTCTCCGACCAGAAGTATCAGCGTGCCCTGGGACCTTATTAGAAGTGTACATTATCAGCTTCCCTCTCCCCGCAAGGCCACCTGAATCAGAAACTCAGGGGTAGGTGCAGCAGTCTGATTTAACAAGCCCTCCTGCTGATGCCCACCAGAGATTCAGAACCGCTAGTCTAGAGGAGACAGTAATTATATCACCCTATAAAAGGGAAATAACCTCGATGACTCGTTCTAGAATCTTCTGAGAGTGCCACCTTCAAAGACAGCCCCAGCAGTGTACCTGGAACAGGAGGTGGGAAAATCCAAGTTAATGTCGTTCTGTTTTAAACGAAGCCCCATGAGAAAGGTAGAAAGCTTTTAGAAAATCTGTATTTTGATTTGTTTGAATTCTTGTAGTGAAATCAGATCAGAACAAGAGAGTAAGCTTTGAAAACAGAAGTTGAGATGAGAATGTCTTATAAAAGTTGAATACAGAGGAAGAATTTTGTAGGTTTACGGTATGAAGGAGAGCATACAGCTCGTTCTAGAGCCCGTGACGACACTTGAACAGAACGTGTAACGTAGCAGCACTTTGACTTCTCCCTAAAACCAGTTAAAAAAAAAAAAATAACCCATTGCCATCAAGTTGATTCTGACTCAGTGACCCTATAGGACAGAGTGAAACTGCCCCACAGGGTTTCCAAGGCTGAAATCTTAACAGAAACAGACTGTCACACCTTTCTCCCACAAAGTGGCTGGTGGGTTCCAACCTCCCCGACCTTTCAGTTAGCTGTTGAGTGTTCAACCACTGCACCACCAGGGCTCCTCTGTCCTCTCCCCCAGTTTTTTCAATGATTTCCTCCATCATGTGATGATGGCCTCAGGGTTAGAAGTGAATTTTGGGACTGTTGGGTGAGAGTGTGGCTGTCTATAGGAGTGGCGGAGAGGAAGGCTAGAGAGCATTCTGGGTGCAGGAGTAGAGGAGACAGCAGATGAGGTCAGAGAGGCTGTGCTCTGTGCACTGGCAGGGGTGTTAGAAGGTGGTACACTCCTGTCATGGTTTCAGATAGCAGAAACTGACTCTAGGTAAGGTAGATAGAGAGCTTATTGGTCAGGCACCTAGGGACCAGGGACAGGGCACAGCCAGCCTGCTGCCAGAGAGCTGTCTGTTGGGGCCATCCCTGCCTGCCAGCTGACTCTAGTGCCACCTGCCACCCCGTCCGGCTGGCTCTGCTGCTCCGTGCTGTGTAAAATGTCCCTGAGGTGCCTGAACACGCCAAGCAGGGGGGGAGCTGAGATGCCGGGCAGCCCAGATGACTGACATGCATGACACCGCAGTCCTGGCCTCTGAGATCTGTGGTTCCTGGACCCCAGATGCAGACTTTGGAGGAACGCAGCGGGGTCCCCCAACCATGGACTGACTCCTGAATGTGCTCACGTGCTGACAGAGCCTTCAGGCGGGGCTTAGCCCTCACTGACGATTTCCTAAGTGGGAAACTTTGGTCTTTAAGAGAAACGAGGACTGGATCGAGTCCTTCATTTTGCTTGCGTTGCCCATTAGTACGTAACTAATGTAGAGGGGTCTTTCTGTGACTTCAGCCAAGGAGCATGCTCAGCCTGATTTTCACAACTGTAGTAAACTGATCTGGTTTTGAGTGGGATAATGTCAGTGTTTTTAAGAAACATAAGGACGTTCCATAATACTTTTAATGAACATAATTGCATCTGTATATAATATCTCTGATATGATTAAAAATATCGTAAAGGTATGTTTATATATATGGTACATTGTTATACACAGTACAGCTTATGTATTTGTAGATCATGTTAATGTACAGGGCCGTCCATATAACACCGTGTGTACCAAGCGTTAAAGGCAACTTACGGATATTTTTATTTGGACTCAGATTTTTCTGCCTCATTCACTAATATAACTGCCCAAACACGGGAAGCTGGTAAATGGAATAATAAACAGTCAGCGTTTGGCCCAGTGAGGTTTTGAGGTGCTGGGGGTTTTGGCTGCAGTCCGTTACACTGGCCAGATCAGCGTGTGTGCGTTCTCGCCATCTGACCTGCAGTTGAACATCTGTGGAGCGATGCCTGTCTGTGGGACCGTTGATGGGAAGCCAGCCTTTGGCTGTGAGGCAGAAACCCAGACAGAAGATCTGAAGAACTTAAAGCCAGAAAGGCCTGTTGGAGGTGAGAAGAGCCTCCAGCTGTCCACTGAGGGCTTCATAACTCTGACGTACAAAGGACTGGTCTCAGCTCCTGGAGGTGAGTGCCAAGCCAGGCGGCCCGCGTGCCCGGGGGCCCTGTGGCTCTGTACTGCAGGGACACCTCCTGAGTACATAATGTGGGCTTTCCTTTTTTTTTTTAATTGTGTTTTAGGTGAAAGTTTATCGCGCAAATAAATTTTTCATTCAGAGAACTTATACGCAGATTATTTTGTGACATTGGTTGCAGTCTCCCCAATGTGTCAGCGCTCTCCCCCTTTCCCTTCCCGCCCTGGGTTCCTTGTGTCCATTTGTCTGGTTTTCCTGTCCCTCCCTGCCTTCTCGTCTTTGCTTTTGGGCAGGTGTTGCCCGTTTGGTCCCTTAGACCTGATTGAACTAAGAAACACGCCTCTCACGCCTGGTAGTGTTTGTTTTGTAGGCTCATCTGCTCTTTGGCTGGAAGGTGAACTTCGGGAGTGGCTCATTGTTGAGTTAGCAGGGTGTCCGGGGGGTGCAGGCTTTTCTTTTTATTGAGTGTTCTTAAAGGGACCTCTCCCCGCCCCCGCCCCTGGGTCTCTCACACACACAGACACTAACCCTAAACCTAACTTTAACCTGAAAACTATCCGTAAGCTGAACCTAGAGCTTGCCCTTACACACGCTCACACACGCTCACACACACACATTCCCACTCACAGTGTCACTCACACATTCACATACAGTCACACACATTCACAGACATACACTCACACACTGTCACACACATTCACACACACATTCACACTCACTCTCACACTCAAACACACTTGCTCACTTGCCCTTTTGTTCCTGTGTTTTGACCAGGGAAGGTCCTCTAAAAGTGACCCCATAACTCAAGGGAGATTGCACTGAATAGCGGACTGCATGCTGCTCCCCTCCGCCTCCCGCCTCGCCTCGTCTCTCAGGCCCTCTGCCTGCCCCCCTGACAGGGACGCTCTCAGGCTTTCTTTTATCTCATGTTAGATATGGAAGAAATGGCAGGCGAAGATAACAAAAGTTATCCTGTGTTTTCCTGAATTTCTTTCTTTCCTCCTGTTCTTCAGTCAGTCTTCATTGTATTTTTATGTAGTAAACACAACTCTGCTGTGTTGAATTTGTTCAAGTTTTTACTCTTTTCTGCAGTGTGGTATACAGTAGAGACATAGTCACTATTTTTTATATCATTAAGCTGCAAGATTCAAGCCTGAGCTTCTCACGATGGTGATGGTGGTGGTAATAGCTGACAGGTGTTGTTATCACTGTGTGCCGGCCACTGTGTGAAAATGCTGTATGTACACTCACTGGTTAATTCTTACACCGACCCTGTGAGCCTTATCGTCCTTCGTATGCTCCAACCCTTCTGCTTAGCAACCTCCTCCTTTCATAGGTGAAGTCAGGAAGGCCCAGAAGGGGGCCTGCCGTGCCCGGTACACTGCCAGGAGCTCCTTAGTTGGCAGAGCCAGGGCTAGGACCCAGGTCTCCTGGATTCTAATCCTGGTTCTGCTCACTAATGCTTTTCTTTTCGGTTATGAACAAAGTGAGGCCCGTAGAGGTTGTCATTTACAGAAGGTTGAATAAACAAACAGGTCCCTGGGTGGTGCAAATGATTTGCACTCGATTACTAACCTAAAGGGTGGTAGTTTGAACTCACTCATTGGCTCTTTGGGAGAAAGTCCTGACGATCTGCTTGCATAAGGATTACAGCCAAGAAGACCCTGTGGAGCAGTTCTGCTCTGTCACACGTGGGGTCGTCATAAGTCAGAATTAGCTCGACAGCAGTAGAATTAGTTTTTGATTTGTGATACACGAACAAATGAAATTATATTGTTTTCTGATGTTTGTATTGATAAACTAATGTTATATTGAGTACTTCTGGAATAGTAAGAATGCTGAGACGTTAGGCTCACAGTCCAAGCCCGTTGTAATGTAGGTCACTGTTGCAGTACATTGGGCCAGTCTGTAGCTCAGATGAGGTCTCTTGGAGCAGAACCGGTGCTCCGATGGAATCGCTTTCAGTGGCCACTGTGTGTTTGTTCCCTAGCAGTAGCCTTATTGCTGCTGCACTCTACTTACTGGTCTGCATTTGTGGTTACTGCTCTGGTTTTTAAAGTCTGGCCTTCTCGTCCCATAGGTGCCGCTGATGCCTTTATCATCCGCTTTGTTTGTAATGACGATGTCTACCCAGGAGCACCCAAATTCCTGCATCAAGACATCGACTCTGGGCTTGGGATCCGTGACACGTTCTTTGAGTTTGAGACAGCATTGGCCTGTGTGCCTTCTCCAGTGGATTGCCAAGTTACTGGTACAGATGTGCGGTCGAAGAGTTAGGGACTGGTCGGGTGAGAGTGTGTGGGTGGGTGTGCGTGTGTGTGTGTGTTTGCTGTTTCTATATATAGGCAGCATGATTTTGTGTTACATGTTTTCTTTGAACAGAGCGTAGAGTTATGGTGTTTTTTAAGTGAATCAGGATGCATAATTAATGGTTTAAAGCTATGTTTCAGTATTAGATGCTGCTTAAGAACAGAAGAACACTCGGGGTGGGGTGGGGGGAATCACATACACTCTGTCAGAGCTTCTTATTGAGAAAGAAGACAAACAAAAAGCCATCGAGGAAGCAGAGTTAGCCAGTGTCTCTTTGTGTTTCAGACCCTGCTGGAAATGAATATGATCTAAGTGGCTTAAGCAAAGTAAGGAAGCCTTGGACCGCCATTGACACCTCTGTGGAAGGGAAAAAGAGAACCTTCTATTTGAGCGTTTGCAATCCTCTCCCTTTTATACCCGGATGCCACGGTGCGTTCCACTCATCTTTATTGAAGTCTGTCCCTATTCGTTAGAGCGTTTAGATCAGTTTCCCCATCTCCCCTTCCCCCAGACTAACTCGGCTGTTCTTTCAGGCAGTGCAGTGGGCTCCTGTTTAGTATCGGAAGACAATAGCTGGAACCTGGGCGTGGTTCAGATTAGCCCTCAGGCTGCAGCCAATGGGTCCCTGAGCATTGTGTATGTCAACGGCGACAAGTGTGGGAACCAGCGGTTCTCCACCAGGATCACATTTGAATGCTCTCAGACATCGGTACGTGTTCAAACCAACAGTGAGCATTTTGTCCATCTGTAGTTCCAGTTCCCATTTCCCCCCTTAGTCTCCGAGTCTTCCATCTGACTTAGAATTTGTCTGTCTGTTCACGTGTTAGGTCATCCATAGGATTTGACTAGTGTATACTATCCAAAAACAGTCAAACCCGTTCCTGTGGAGTCAAGTTCCACTCACAGCGACCCTATAGGATGGAGTAGAACTGCCCCATAGGGTTTCCAAGGCTGTGATCTTTAAGGGAATAGATTGCCACATCTTTCTCCCATGGAACAGCTGGTGGGTTTGAACCACCAAACTTTCGGTTAGCAGCCGAGCGCTTAACCACTGCGCCACCAGGGCTCCTTAATGGTCACGTGACATTCCATATTATGTACTTACCGTCTACAGTTTTTCTCTCTCATAGCACTTAGCCAAACCCTTTGCCATCGAGTCAATTCTGAGTCATAGCGACCCTATAGAACAGAGTAAAACTGCCCCATAGGGTTTCTGAGGCTGTAAATCTTTATGGAAGCAGACTGCCACATCTTTCTCCCATGGAGCAGCCGGTGGGTTCTAACTGCCGACGTTTCGGTTGGCAACTGAGTACTTAACCACCATGCCACCAGGGATCCTATTGTACTACCAAGCCTCCTTGGTATATACTGTAGTTCCCCCAGATCTACATTGGTAGTTCACTGGTGAATTCTCTCCTTCCACGTGGAAGACCCAGGTTTGATTCCTGGCTAGTTCACCTCATGCGCAGCCACCACGTATCTGTCATTGGAGGCTTGCGTGTTGCTATGATGCTGAACAGGTTTCAGCAGAGCTTCCAGACTAAGATCTACTAGGAGGAAAGGCCTGGTGATCTACTCCCAAAAATCAGCCAGTGAAAACCCTATGGATCCCAGTGGTCTGATCTGCAGCTGATTGTGGGGATGGCACAGGACTAGGCAGCAGTTTGTTCCATTGTGCATGGGGTCACCGTGAGTTAGGGGCTGACTCCATGGCTGCTAACAAGAACAACATCAGTATTTTGCTAACAACAATAGAGGCTAACAATTGGGTATTATTTGTGGCTGTCATTTGGCTGATTTCTTATGAATGGAAAACAAGCTTTTGGTTTGTATTCCAGGGATCACCAGTGTTTCAGCTTTTGGATGACTGTGAGTATGTATTTGTCTGGAGAACGGTGGAGGCCTGCCCCATCGTCCGGGTGGAAGGTAAGCCAGCTGCCCTGGTCTTTCTCAATCCTCATAAATGATGTGCGACACTGCGAACACTCTAAATCCTGGTTTAGATGGGAAACCTTGTAGCCATGGCCACGTGGGTGACCAGGAAGCTCTGTTAGTGGGTGGTAATTTCCTATCCATGTGTTTTTCTCACTGAAGCCCTGTTGCTAATCCTACCAGGGAGATGGTCTTCATGTGCCTGTACTGATGACTTGGAAACACTGATGTGGGGCTCTGTGTTGCTTTGTTCAATAAAGCAGATCTTTATCCTGTGTCCCAGGTTTTTCTAGAAAGCTG
This sequence comes from Trichechus manatus latirostris, assembly GCF_000243295.1. Lineage (NCBI taxonomy): Eukaryota > Metazoa > Chordata > Mammalia > Sirenia > Trichechidae > Trichechus > Trichechus manatus. The sequence continues at coordinate 10,673,185 of NW_004443938.1, read as the reverse complement.
CTTGTCAAGCAATTTGTATTATAAATAGATGGAATAAAATAATGTGGAAGTGGCCTCTAATACCCATTTTAAGTATTTTAAGGCTGGATTTACCTGATTGAAAACTGTGAAACGTCCTGCAAAGTGTGACTGTGTGTAATTGCCCTGCCATCTGTTTTCTGTGTGTTGTTGAAGGGGATGACTGCAAGGTGAAAGACCCCAGGCACGGCAACGTGTATGACCTGAAGCCCCTGGGCCTGAACGACACGGTCGTCAGTGCCGGCGAGTACACCTACCACTTCCGGGTCTGTGGAAAGCTTTCCTCGGCTGTCTGTCCAACTCAAGACAGGTCCATGGTGGTCTCGTCATGTCAGGAAAAGCAGGGACGCGAGGGCTTTCAAAAAGTGGCAGGTACCGTGTTTTTTTATTCTATTTTTGTTCCAGATGCTTAAGATGTATGCTAAAGAGTACATCCTTCTGAGTAGGAAGAATGGCAGCTGTATTCTAGCAGAACAGCATCTTAATGATGTTTCTGATTTAAGTTGCTTTTCTGAACTAGAATACATCCTGGGAGTGTTATTAGGGTGTGTGTATTCTACCCTTATTTAGCAATGCCAGTTACTGACTCTAAGATCGTTTTTCTTTTCTTGAGTACCGCATTGGGCCATAACGGAACTAGTCAACAGTGGGTAGTGTCACCTAGAATTGAGTCAAAGGGGGCAAATTTCGAACAGGGTTTGAGTGTGAAACCACATGGCAGGCTGTTGGTTATTAATGCAGCCCAGGTAGCTGGACGGTGATGATAAGGTTAACCCGATATGGTGACCACCTGGGAAGCCATGTGGAGGAAGTGCTGTCGTCCTGCTAAGTGGGCTGCAGAGCGTCTACACTGTGTCTGTGGTCCGTGTGTAATGGGCAGCCCTGGGAGAGCGGAGGGTGGTTTTATTCATCCTACAAGGTAGGGTGACCAGGGGCGGGCTGTCCAGTGCCGGCCGCCAGGGGCACTGTGCCCTCTAAAGTTTTCCTCAGGCTGCGTGGCTCACCGCGCCTGCTGTGATAAGCCTGGCAACCTGGGGACTTCTTGAGCGGAACCCTGTTTAATTTGCTTGCTTCTTCTGGAATAGGTCTCCTAAATCAGAAAGTGACATACGAAAACGGATTGTTAAAAATTAACTACACAGGAGGGGAAACTTGCCATAAGGTGTATCAGCGCTCTACAACTATCTTTTTCTACTGTGACCGCAACACCCAGAAGGTTAGTGTGTCCACAGCACCCAGGGGCGTCTTCTCCCTGGGGCAGCGACTTCTCTCACTCTGGCTGGTGTGGTCTTTGCGAATCACTCTTAAATCTTACAAAAAACTCCTCGTTAACTTAGTTTAATACACAATATTTACGGAAAGTACTTTGAAATGTTCACCAATTTACATCGAGTCTAATGAGCATCTCTTACTGTCTTCATCCTTAAAGCATACACTGACGTTTTGTGTTGTATTTTTTTATTTTATTGTGATAAGATGTGTTACAAAACATTTGCTGTTTTTGTCGTTTTTCAGTGTCCAATTCAGTGGCTTTAATTACTGCCACAGTGCTGTTCAAACAACAGCACTGTCCATTTCCAAAATGTTTTCATCACCCCAAACAGAAACTCAGTACCCCATAAGCAGCCACTCCCATTCTCTCCTCCCCCCAGTCCCTGGAAACCCCTAATTAACCTTTGTCTCTATGCATTTGCCTCTTCTAGATGCTTCACGTAGTGGGATCATACAGTATTTGTCCTTTTGTGTCTGACGTGTTTCACTCAGCGTGACGTTTTCACGGTTCATCCGTGTTGTAGCGTGTGTCAGGGCTTCTCTCTCTTTATGGCTGAGTAATACTCTGTTGTACATACCTGCCACACTATGTTAATCCGTTCAGTCTGTTGATGGACACATGGGTTGGTTCCACCTTTTGGCTGTTGTGACTGGTGCTGCGGTGAACACTGGTGTACACACGTGTGTTAGCGTTCTTGCTTTCAAGTCTCTCGGGTGTATACCCAGGAGTTCACTGAAGTTCTGCTTCCCATTTGATGCCCTGTGTCTGTTAACTGTTCCAGCCAGTGTTTCTCAAGGAGACTTCAGATTGTTCCTACTTGTTTGAGTGGCGCACGCAGCATGCCTGCCCTCCCTTTGAAATGACCGAGTGTTCGTTCAAGTAAGTTGATTTGCATGTTGACTCTGGATGGTCAGGCTAACTTCACGTGATTATGCTTTGGTCTGGGTGGCATGGGGTTAGATTCATCAGTTAATTTCTCTTGGCCTCAGTTCCATGAAATTTGAATGAAGAGTTGGATTAGGTTAGCTCCCAGATCCTTCACAGCCTTGAGATTCCAAGATAGTCTGCATCAAGATGTGTATGGGTGATAGGAGCTGAAACAGAAAATGCAAGCCTGGCATGATTCAAGGTCTAAATGGAACAGGGTGGGCCAGGAGCTCACCTGCCCTCCACCCCGCCCTCAGACACTGGTCTGTGGGTGTACAAAGACAGACATGGCTGGGCTTCTTGCTTGAATCATTTCCACATGGAGGCCGATGGTGGGGCAGTGGGAGTGTGGGGGAGGGTGTCAAGAGAGCTGGAAGGAGGAGGGCACGGCAACCGCCAGCTTCCTCGGTTCTTTCTCTGGTTCTTTTGAGCTCCCTTTGTTACTTGTGACTCACATGCCTCCTGAACTTGGGCTGTGTCACAACGCCAGTGTAAAGTGGACGTCTTTATTTTGTGTTCACTTCAGTCGCCGTCGTTTAGATTCAGAGTCAGACTCACCCAGGAACGTTACAAACTAGACCTTCTTGGGCCCTGTCCCCCGAGGCCTTGATTGTGTAGGTAGCTGCACTTCTCACTGGCCTGAACATGGAGAGAGAACACCCGTTCCTCAGATTTTTTTTTTAGGAGGGGTTAATACTTGATTTTGTTAAACTAAGGCTTGAGGTTTCCTGAACTCATATTATTGCTGATTCTGACTGGATATGGGAGAGATGTGACGTGAACTTCTGTCATCCTGTGAGGTCTGAGCCACAGAACATTGGGTGGGATGTGCTTTATGTACACGAATGTTGCCAGCGGGCGTGATGTGTGTTCATTAAGTTGTGACTGAACCTAATCATGGCTTTCTCTCCACATCAGAGATGATGCTGGGAACTCCTTTGACCTCTCGTCCCTGTCAAAGTACAGTGACAACTGGGAAGCAGTCACAAGGACAGGGGCCACAGAGCGCTACCTCATCAACGTGTGCAAGTCGCTGGCTCCACAGGGTGGCACTGGTGAGAGACAGCCTCTGCTATTGTAATGGCTCTGGCAACTTCATCGGAAAGGTCAAGTAAAAATGGGATTCATTCAGGGTGCTGAGGCACCTTGCTCTCTGCCACGCACAAGTGATTTGGCCCAGAGAAGGGATTATTTAAAGGGGACTGATGACTGATGTGATTCAGGACAAATTAATACTGAAGGCTGTGCTGGGAAGGCCAGACTTACACAGCAGTTTGAATATGAGTAGATGGAAGTAGGTAGAAGTGATAGTGGTGGTGAGGGATTCTTCTTAGCAGGGAAGCAGATAGGAAGATGTAGAACGGTCTTGGCGTGTGCCCACTGCACTTATAGAGAGAGTGGGGGTGGTCCTTTTATGATGCAGGGTCAGCTCGCCAGAACACTCAGTGCCAGGGCTGAGACTAGAATCCAGGTGTACACATGTGGTCAGCTGTGACCCCAGTGGCCATGGTGCTGCCCAGGGCTTCTGTGGAATCCTCAAGAGTGAACTTGTCCGCTTTCCTTGGCATTCAGGGTAGCCCCACAGCTCGCATACCTCAACTACAGAGAGGGGTTTGCATTCCATGTTTTGGGAGCTTGAGGCCACGGGCCCAGTTCCCCGTGCTGCGGCATGGTGGGCAGATCAATGGCACCGTGGCTTGTAGTCTGTAAAGTGGGACTGCTCCTTCATCCAGCATCTCACAGACATTCCCAGGGTTAGGATTTATTTATTGTTTGGCAGAATTCTTGGCAACTTCTTGAATAAAGGCGTTGGCTCCGTCATATTTGGAATTCAGAAATAATTTAGACGTCTGCATCTTGTATTCTCCCGGCCTATCTGTGGTGAAACAGCATTTACATGAGCAAGAACTCACGTGGACCACTGTGATACGACTTACGTGAAAGATGCAGCATATATCTTGTAGTGACTGTTTAAGTAAAACGGGCTTCTAGTTCTTGGCGTGTCTGCCCTTCCTTGGCAGATGGTTATATTCTGGATGGGAAATCGCCAGAGCGAACTTCATCGTACCTTGTTGTATTGCAGACCCTTGCCCCCTGGAAGCGGCCGTCTGTCTGCTGGATGGTTCCAAGACTGTGAACCTTGGCCGAGTGAGGGATGGCCCTCAGTGGAGTGATGGCTCAGTTGTCCTCACATACGTGGATGGGGACTTGTGTCCAGACCAGATTCGGAAAAAGTCAGCCACCATCCGATTAACTTGCAGTGAGAGCCAAGTGGTAAGTGACAGAGCCCTCCTGGTTACAGACTTCTCCTGGTGACAGAGCCGCCTGGTGACAAAGCACCCCTGGTGACAGACTCCTGGTGACAGAGCCCCTGCTGGTGACAGAGCCCCCCTAGTGACAGACCCCTCCTGGTGACAGAGCCCTCCTGGTGACAGACCCCTCCTGGTGACTGAGCCCCCCGGTGACAGACTCCTGGTGACAGAGCCCCCCTGGTTACAGACTCCTGGTGACAGAGCCCCCTGGTGACAAAGCCCCACCTAGTGACAGACTCCTGGTGACAGAGCCCCTGCTGGTGACAGACCCCTCCTGGTGACAGAGCCCCCCCAGTGACATAGCTCCTAGCTCTCTGACTGCTATGCCTTTGGAAACAACACAAATCCGAGGGTCTGTGAGGCCAGCGTCCTTATTTGCCTGGGAACGTGAGCTGAAGGGTTGAGGATGACTTGGCTTAGTAGTGAGTGAAGAGAGTAGAGTCACCTCAGCCCTGTGGTCCTTGGAGGAGACTTCTTCCCCCACTCCTCAGATGCCCACCCTTGCAATTCTAACTTTAAAATTAGCTGGTTCTTCTTTATGTTTGACTCAGATCCCCAAAGGTTGTACAGAAAACTGACGTTGACCACTACCCTTTGTTTCTGGGGGCAGCTGAGAAACAGCGAGAAGGTTAGACGAACCTCCTGCCAATGGCGCGCTCTTACTGGGCCTGGTGGACTTTCTCAGCTCAGTACCCGACAGAGAGGCTCATGGGGAGGGAGGAAAGGCAGGAGAGATGCAGCGGGGAATGTGATGAGCCTGTGCTGTGTTCTCTGTGAGTCAGTGTCCCCAGGAGGGGTCAGAACCCAGTGCGGGCTTGTTGTAGTCGGCAGCAGAGCAAGCATAGGATTTATCTGGAAGGAATGTGCTAGGAAAGCAGTCTCACTTCTGTGTGGATGGTAAGCATTTGGAAAGGCACAGAGCAAGCCTGAGCCAGTGCAAGTGGACAGGTTACTAACATTAACTGCTAGTTCTGTTAGATCTGTTTGTTTTGTCCATAATAGATTTTTGTTCATTTGTTTTTCAGAATTTTTTCAGTTATTCTTTCAATACTCACAGTAGCCCTTTGACACCCTTGCTCACCTGACCACCCAACCCGTGTCCCGAGCTGTAGCCTTGTGAACACCTTTCTAGTCCTCCAGCGGGCTTTCTGGCTCTGGGTTCATTTAAGCCCCCGTATTCAGCCCCAAGTGGTATCTCAGAAATGAATTGTGACCCTTTGCTCTCCTAAATCTGTTCCTCAACCCATAAAGACATTGAGACAGAGATGTTCTGTGCTTGGAGCTTTGTGGAGAAGCTCCTTCTTGACTTGATGTAAGTTGAAGCTACTGCGGGTGTCAGCTGTCAGCCCTCACATGAAAACTCTCTGTCTTGGCTGTAGAACTCCAGGCCCATGTTCATCAGTGCAGTGGAGGACTGTGAGTACACCTTCTCCTGGCCTACGGCCACCGCTTGTCCTGTGAGGAGCAACGTGCATGACAACTGCCAAGTCACCAACCCCACCACAGGTGAGGCCCTACACAGTCACCAACCCTGCCATGGACCAACCCCACCACAGGTGAGGCCCCACACAGTCGCCAACCCTGCCATGGACCAACCCCGCCACAGGTGAGGCCTCACAAGGTTACCGGCCTCACAAGGTTACCAGCCTCACATGGGTGAGGCCTCATGCAGTCACCAACCCCACCACAGGTGAGGCCTCACACGGTCACCAACCCCACCACAGGTGAGGCCTCACGCGGTCACCAACCTTAAATGGTTGAAGTCTCACGTGGTCACCAACCCTGCCATGAGGGTGCATATTTGCCCTTTTCTCTTGGATCTGCTGATTGTTTCTGCCCCTGCCTCTCCTTCCGTGGGAGGCACTCACCATCTCCGAAGGCCACGCTCTCCATGACCTCTGCTAGGGCCTGGTTAACAGGGCCGCAGCCATGCAAGCTCCAGGCTGTCCCACAAGTGCCAGTTCCTTTCAGAGTTGACAGGGTGGAAACAGGAAGCCACGTTGTCTGCTTGGGAGACACAGGACGTGCAGGCGGAGGGTTGTTGGCAGAGTTAGCGAGATGCCGTCGGGGTCTCTCCCAGCCCATGGGAGTCCTAGCAGCTGCCATGTCAGTCCCAGAAGAAAGAAGATGCTCTGAGTCTGTCTTCTGGGGACAGGTGGAGGGCTCGTAAACTTGGGGGCTGAAGGCATCGTGATGTGGACTAGCCTGTCAGAAGCGTTTCCTGGGCCGTATCTGTGAAAGGGTAGTGCACGTGGTTGGCACTCAGCTACTTCCTGAAGGGTTGGCAGTTTCAACCCACCTAACAGCACTGCAGAAGAAAGGTCTGGCAATCTGGTTCTGTAAAACTTATAGCCAAGAAAGCTTTACAGAGCACAGTTCTATTCTGTAACACATGGGGTCACTATGAGGCAGAATTGACTCGATGGCAGTGGGTTAATGGGTCAGCAAAAGGGGCAGTGACTCGTGGCGAGAAGTCGGAAGTCCTGACAGCAAGACACAGTCGTGTGTGAGCTCGGTGGTGACGGGCCTCCTGGTCTGGCGCCCCTGGAGTCACTGTGTCCCCACCCCTTCCCCACACAGGTCACCTGTTTGATCTGAGCTCTCTGAGCGGCAGAGTTGGCTACACCGCCGCCTACAGCGAGAAAGGCCTCGTCTACATGAGCATTTGTGGGGAGAATGAAAACTGCTCTCCTGGTGTAGGTGAGTGCTGAGGCTTTTCACGTTTCTGTTTGACAGTGACCCTGGTGGTGGCTTTAGCTTTCTGTGCTCCTGTGCCATAGCATGCAGAGAAAATGCTTCCGTCTCCTGCATCACTCGGCTGAAGTGGCTGTGAGTGATTAAGATAAGATAGTAGAGTAGGTGCGTAGCATTTACCAAAACCAGGCCCGCTGCCATTCAGAACAACCTGTTTTGGCTGTGAGTTTGAAAGTCGGGTCTTGTGGGGCACTCTCCTCAGAAGATAGGCGGGTTGAATATGTCTTCGTGTGTTTCTGACCTGCCCCTGTCCGTGTGCTCCAGGGGCCTGCTTTGGACAGACCAGAATCAGTGTGGGCAGGGCCAACAAGAGGCTCACCTACGTGGACCAGGTGCTGCAGCTGGTCTATGAGGACGGCTCCCCTTGTCCTTCGAAGCTGGGCCTGAGCTATAAGAGCGTCATCAGCTTTGTGTGCCGGCCGGAGGTAGGGCCGACCAACCGGCCCATGCTCATCTCCCTGGACAAGCAGACTTGTACCCTCTTCTTTTCCTGGCACACGCCGCTGGCCTGCGAGCAGGTGGTAAGTTCATGATGGGCACAAGCCGAGGCTGAGAAGCACTTGGCCAGCCCCAGGCCCTGAGCTGAGAGAGCCCGGCCCGCCCTGGGCCCTGATCTGAGAGAGCCCGGCCAGCCCCGGGCCCTGAGCTGAGAAAGCCCGGCCCGTTCCGGGCCCTGAGCTGAGAGAGCCCGGCCCG
>NW_004443938.1:10544587-10664986 GCF_000243295.1 Trichechus manatus latirostris | reverse complement strand
AGCCCGGCCAGCCCCGGGCCCTGAGCTGAGAGAGCCTGGCCAGCCCCGGGCCCTGAGCTGAGAGAGCCCGGCCAGCCCCGGGCCCTGAGCTGAGAAAGCTGGTCAGCCCTGGTTCCCAAGCTGTGCGCCATTGTGACTTGCTCCCAGTGTATCCCATTCACCTCTGATCATCCCAATAATAAAGGTGGTAAAAAAAAAAAAAAATCCTATGTTACATAACCAAACATTTTGGGACATCAGTGCACGCTATGCTTTTTGTTTTGTTTTGATTTTAAGCTTTTAAATTCTTACCAACCAACCCAACCTAGTTGCCACTGAGTTCATTCCAACTCATGGCTACCCAGCGTGTGTCAGAGTAGGGCTGTGCTCCATAGGGTTTCCAATGGCTGATTTTTAGAAGTAAATTGCCAGGTCGGTCTGCTGAGATGTCTCTAGGTAGATTTGAACCTCCCACGCTTTGGTTTGTAGCTGAGTGTGTTAACCGTTCGCGCCACCCAGGGACTCCTTAAATTCGTAACGGTGAGTCAGTGGTGATTAGTGCAGGTTTGCAGTGGGCTCAGTGTGGTTTTTTCCACTTGGCAGGTGGAATGTTCAGTGAAGAATGGCAGCTCCATCATCGACTTGTCCCCCCTGATCCACCGCACTGGTGGCTATGAAGCATACGACGAGAGTGAGGACACCACCTCTGACACCTACCCCGACTTCTACATCAATATCTGCCAGCCACTGAACCCGATGCACGGGGTGGCGTGTCCTGCTGGGGCAGCCGTGTGCAAAGTCCCTGTCCACGGGACCCCCATTGTGAGTGTGGGACATCCAAGGGCGGAAACAGATTTTGCAAGACCAGTAGCGATGACCTTCATGCTGTGTTTCTTAGTTTCAGTGGAGAGTTACTCCGGCAGAAACGATGGAGAAATAAGTTGGGATGATGTATGTCAGGGAAGGTTAGCGTCAGGACTTGTGAATGGAGCTGTCAGCCTGTAACAGTAGCTGGGAAGCCTTTGAGTCATGGACGTAAACGTGACCACGTGTAGATACACATCTTTGGTCGTGTAGGGAACCCCAGGGCTGACTCTGATCAAGAGAGACATTTGTACTTAAAGTGGCAAGAAAGACCACTGACCGAGCCGGGATTCTTTGAAATGCCAGCTGGGTAATTAGATCTCTAGTGAAATGTGAGCACTTCTGTGGTCGTGAGTTATGATGAAGGGTAAGCCCAGGTCTTCTCCCATAGAAAGTGTAATACTCTCATCTGAAACTTTTGGTTTGATACTAGCATTTTTAATATAGATCTGCATTTTTGAAAATTGTCCTCACCAGTTATGTTCCTAATTTGTTAAGTACTTGATATACTTTATTACTTGAAATGCATCTCAAAAGCTGTTTTTTTTTATTTCTTTATGCTTTAAGTAGTGAATCCTTCCACAAGATAGTTGAATGTCGTTTTAAAAGGTGGCCATTTTCCATGGCATTGGCAAGGAGAAAGCGGGGAGTGAGTGGGGAGATTGGCAGTAACTATGAATTTAGCAAAGCCACAGCTACGTGAGAAATGGCACCTGGGTGGAGGGACTCTAATTAGCAAGTGCTTGTGTGACGTGCTTTCCAGCAGTGCAGGCTGGGACGCTCGATCGCAGATCATTTCTGAGAGGGACGATCCGCTGTACTTTCCTGCTTGGCCACCCTTTGTCAGATTGTCAGACTTGGAGTAAGTTCTTTAATTGGAGAGGCTGTTGTGTTGTTTTGATCAGAACATTCAGTACACACCCCACGGTGACGGGTCAAGGGCATCATAGCTAAGAACAAAATCACGGGAAGATGCATTTATATGTGTCTCATTCCTGACCAGCTATGCGTGCACACATACACATGCACACTTGCACGCATATGTACACACACGGCATACAACACGCACATGCATACGTGTGTATATGTACCCACATATCACACATATACACGTGCACATACACGCACACTCGCACACATGCATACATACCCGCATACACATACATGGCACACATACACACGTACACATACACACTCATAATCTCACATACATACATGTGCACACACATGCGCCCACACATGCACACATATGCACATGTACGTGCACACATGCATGTGTGCACACGTGTATGCTCACATGAGCGCATACATCCCCATTCCTGACTATTCTTTTCTTTCATTCGTTTATTCACTCCAAAACACTTATTGAGCAGCCGCTGTGTGTCAGGCGCGTGCTAAGCAGCACAGACTGGCAGCAAGCTTGCCCTCTCGCCCCAGGGTCATGCAGCAGCTGGCAGTGCCGGTGCAGGGCTGGCCGGCCAGAGATGGGGCTGCACGGGCTGGGGGCTGAAGGTCTGGTGTGTGGATTCCTCCTGCTGGAGTCAGGGCACAGAGCACTGGAGGAGAAGATCTGTGAAAATGGTGTGTGAGTAGAACTAGAAGCACCGTCACTAACCTTAGGATCAAAACTCAGATGCAGCGGCATCCTGGCGTTTCCGTGTAGCTTCTTAATGTCAGACTTCGCAGGCGGTTGCTGTTGACCCAGTTCTTAGATGCTCCCTCGTGTTCGCAGAAGATGCGGTATGGTTTTCGCAGTGCTGTGTCAGTCTTTGTTCTGCCCGCCTTGGGCACCGCTGAAATCCTGAAGCACCGTTGCTGTTGTTCTCCTTCAGGATATTGGCCGAATCACAGGACCTCCAATACTCAACCCCACAGCGAATGAAGTTTACCTGAATTTTGAAAGCAGCACGCCTTGCTCGGCAGACAGGCACTTCAACTACACCTCCCTCATCACCTTCCACTGCAGGAGAGGTGTGAGCATGGTAAGTGGGCCGCCCCCACAGTTGCCAGGCCGCAGCGTGGGTTTGCGGGCCAGAGGCGCAAGTTTAAGGACGCCCGTATCCACAGCGTCAGCCTGGGAGAATAATAGTAGGCAGGTGCATCCGTGGTGTATTCGACTGTTCGTAAACCACTGATTAGGAACGAGCGTGCGTACACTCAGTGAGCAGGGCAGGCTTTGCGCTGAAAGGCTTGCTGTGCTTTAACAAAGGTGTAACACTTGAGAGCAGAGCGCCATCACCACACTGCCTGCAGAAGTGTCAAAAGCTCGTAACCTTTTCTTACCATAATATTACTGACTTCAGTCTTATCTGAAAGTTAGACTTTTGGCATCCATGATCATTAGGATGTAGCCCACATCTCAGAAGTTAGCAGACAACGAAAGACCTCTGGAATCAGAATAGCTACAACAAATTAGCACGTTTTACTCCTACGGAGGTTAGTGACTTATTGCACGTGCATTTAAGGATAATAACAGCTCCCACTGAGTACCGCTGGGTTACGGTGTCCTTGTGCGGGTTCTCCTGGTTCCCTCGGTGAGCGGGAGGTAAGTGGTGAGGAGTCGGGCGCTCAGCGCTGCTGGTAGGGAGCCAGCGTCATTGGGCTCTTTAGCACAGGACCGAGCCTAGGCAGCGCAGGTCCACACCACTTACCTGGGATTCCCAAACCCATAAAGCTCTGAAGACTGATCGCGCCTTTGACATGAAGGCATGTGAGGCTCCTAAGGATCTGTGCCACCCAATGTGAATATCCATAGGTTTTATTGTCGAAATAGTAATACGCTTGATTATAGGACCCGGGGAGAGAGAGAGAGTGTGTGTACACATATGTGTATATATATGTGGGTGTGTGTTCACATGTATGTGTTTATATGTGTATATGCATATGTAAGGAGCCCTGGTGGTGCAGTGGTTAAAGTGCTTGGCTGCTAACCAGGTCTGGCGGTTCAAACCCACCAGCCTCTCCATGGGAGAGAGATGTGGCAGTCTGCTTCTGTAAAGGTTACAGCCTTGGAAGCCCTCTGGGGCAGTTCAGCTCTGTCCTGCAGGGTCTCTGGGAGTCAGAATCGACTCAGTGGCAGTAGGAATAGGAGTGTGCGTACGTGAGTATGTACGTAAAGGTGTGTGTGTATGTGTGCTTAACGTAAACATACATCCCGAATTGCCTCTTTAAAATCCTAAAGATTTTTAAGGCTCCTTTGGTCCCCGATGAGTTCAGATACTAGATTACGGTTCTCTACGGCATCGTGTGATTTCAGTACAGCTGATCTTCTGATTTTGTAGCCTGTAGCCGGTCTGTGAAGGGGAAGGGGGGTGTTGACAGTGGTAGCCAGTGACCTGGCACCAGCCTGACAAGGAGGGACAGTGCAGGATCAAGAGGGGAAAAACAGTGGGCACAGGCCCTTACGGTCTGCGTGGGCGGCTCCCGTAGAGGCCCGGGGCTCCTCCACGCCCTGACGTCACGGTTCCCGAAGACGGCGTCACGACGCTCCTGCGTTACCCAGGAGGTTAAAGCGTGTGTTCAGCCGGTTCTTTTATTTGTGTCGTAGCTGCGTGTTTATTTCCTGTGTCTTTATGCATCTTTCGAGCCCTGGTGGCTCAGTGGTTAAGAGCTCAGGCTGCTAGCCAAAAGGGCAGCAGTTCAAATCCACCAGCCGCTCCTTGGAAGCTCTGTGGGGCAGTTCTACTCTGTCCTATAGGGTTGCTATGAGTCGGAATTGACTTGACAGCAACAGGTTTTTTTATGGGTATGCATCTGTAGACACACACAGTGTGAGGCAGACGTAGATGTAACCCTTAAACGGGCTGCCATTCTCATTCTTTAAGGGGGTTCTTCAGTTCTTCTCAAGGCCCCCCTCTTCCTGAGAAGCGATTACCTTGCGCTGCCAGATGAGTAGCGTGTCACTGTACTCGGCTCTCAGGTGTGGCAGCTCTGCAGGTAGACCGTGCTGAACACCAGCCTGTCCTCAGCGCCACCGCACCTCAAGGGGGATCAGTGTTTACCTCCAGAAATGAGCAGTCTCGTGCTGAATGGGTATTCCCGTTTTGGAAAGATTTTAAAAGGATTTTTTTCCTCTGTGGTTTCCATCCTTAGTGGAAATACTGAGTTTATAAAGAGTTCAGCAGCAATTAAAAGTGAAATTCCTGACCAGCCGCTTCATCTTCTTGTTGCCGTTGTTGAATGAGGGGGATGAAGGCATGGATTCGGAAGTACTTGGGCTGTGGGGTGTGTGCCTGCCGTGTCGCGGCTCAGTTCTGGGAGCATTGGAGTGGAGGCCCTGGCTGTGAACGCAGGGAAGGAGCCCCCCACCCCGTGCCACGGCAGGGTCTCAGCGCCACAGCTTACTTTTGAGGATGCTTAGAGACTGCTTAAAGTCCGCTCCCTGCCTTCATTTCCACCCAGAGGTGCCTTGGAAGAAAGGCTGGAGATCTCCTTCCAAAAAGCCAGCCATGAAAACCCCGTGGAGCACAGTTCTACTCTGACACGCACGGGGGTGCCAGGAGCTGGAGTCAGCTAGACGGCAGTTGGTTTTACTGGTTGCCTTCATTTGCACCAGTGACATGGAACATTCGGTCTTTCTCTCGCTCTTTTTGTCTGTCTTTCAGTGAAGATGGTGAGATGGCCTGGGGTTAGCGAGGGGCTTCCTGCGTGTGTGTGGTATGTGTATGGGGTGGGGGGACCAGTGCCAGGAGGGTCCTTGCAGCTGCTGCTGTTGGGTCCCCTCCCCTCTGAGAGAGGCCAGTGTGGGGTGCAGAGGACGTGTGGCCAGGGCGTCTTCCTGGGCGCTGCATGTGCTGGCACTTGTGTAGGAGGAGTGTGGTGGCACCGTGAGGGGCCTCCCCTTGTCCTCACTCCCCTGGGAATCGCACAGCTTCAGCATGGAGGCCCCCCGGCTACACTAACTCGTGGAGTTTTCAAGGTCTTTGCTCTTCTTCACAACAGGGAACGCCCAAGCTGCTGAGGACCAGCGACTGTGACTTTGTGTTTGAGTGGGAGACCCCTCTTGTGTGTCCAGACGAAGTGAAGACCAACGGCTGCTCGCTGACCGATGAGCAGCTCTACTACAGCTTCAACCTGTCCAGTCTGTCCACAAGCACCTTTAAGGTAGTGTGGCCCATGCAGTGCGTCGCCGTCTTGGGCATATGTCATGGTCCCGAGAACTGGTAGCGCCCAGCCTGTGGGTGTTTGTGACCCTCCCGGTGCCTTCAGGTGTGGGAAGCCGTTAGAGACGATGTTGTCACCTTGGCGTCTGGGGGTGCCAGCTTCAGCGCTGGTGTTGGGTTTGCAGGACCAGCATGTCGGGGCTCTGGGCTGTCTGGGTAGCTGACCACAGCTAGCACTTCTGTTGAGCCTCACAGCTTAGCGTGTCTTTGCACGCAGGATTTTGTGAGGATGAAATGACCACTCAGGTGGGCAGTGGGTCCCTTCACGTTGAGGATGGAGAACAGGCAGGGAGGCTTGGGGGGATGCACATGAGGCCCACACCTAGTGAGGGGCCAGGTCGGTGCCAAATCCCTTTGCTTTTTACCCCACAACAGCCCCCTGCGCAGCCCAGGGCAGCAGTACGTGTTCGCTGCAGTGGCTCTGTGCAGGAGGCTGGCCGTGCACGGATGGAGTCATTGAGAACGTCTGCCCTAATACCTCTCCTGATTGTACCTTCTCTGGGGTTCCGTCTTGGGCGTGGCGTCACACTGGGGCTCCCGTGCCTTGTGTGTGGAGCTACGGATTGAGAATGTCTGCCCTAATACCTCTCCCGATTGTACCTTCTCTGGGGTTCCGTCTTGGGAACCTTGTGTGTGGAGCTACAGTACCTGCCATGTGGGACACGCCTCCCAGTGCTGCCTGTGGCCAGCGTGGCGTGGGGACGAGAGGTCACAGGTCCCTTTCTCTCTACCTTTGCTTTTAGATAAAGAGGCAGGTATTTTGGCCACCAGGGAGGCCACGGATGGAGGGGTTAGGTAGGCCTCTCCCCCTTCCATGTGCCTATGAATCGTGACCGGCTTGGGTCACCTGTGGCTGGGGTACCCGAGGCCTCAGGCCCAGTGATTAGATGTTGTCTGGTCATAGCCACATACTGACTCTGTGCTTGGATACCGGCTCTCTAGTACCTGTAAGGGAGGCCCCTACCCAGCTCCAGCCCTTCCTGACAGATGGGTGTAGTGGGTCTGGGCCTGGCAGGGGACTGAGTGGGGGCAGGAGATGGTGTTGGCATCGACTCTGCTCATTAACCCAGTCCTCACAGCACCCCAGGTGCAGGTGACGGCCCGAGGCCTCAGATAGGTGGGCGAGGGCCCCGGGCCTCATGTAGGTGGACGGGGGCCCAGACCTCGTGCTCAGGCCTCGTGCTCTCCCTGCTGCGTTCACTGGAGGGGCAGCCAGCGGTGAGGGGAGGAGCGCCAGGCCTGGGTGTGGGGGAGCGGTGGACCCTTGCGGTCGCCTGGGTGAGATGTCCAGGTGCCCCACTCCTGGGCCCCCTGGAGGAAGGGCCCAGGACCTGGGGAGCGGGATGGTGAGCCGTGGTGCTGACACCCAGCACAGGAACGGCAGCCTCATCTGTATGCACGAGCCCACATTCCTGGATCCTCACATAGTCGTGGTGTCTGTCTGTCTGTCTAGGTGACGCGAGACTCCCACACATACAGCGTGGGTGTGTGCACTGCGGCTGCAGGCCTGGACCAGGGCGGCTGCAAGGACGGAGGTGTCTGCCTGCTCTCCAGCAGCAGAGGAGCCTCGTTCGGGCGGCTGGCCTCCATGCGGCTGGACTACAGGCATCAGGATGAGGCCGTCATCCTGAGCTACGCCAACGGCGACACCTGTCCTCCAGGCAAGGCTTCTTAACGGGCAGGGTGTAGATTGCTTGGCAATGGGAAGTAACGGTAGGAAAACCGCAGAGGACGAAACCCTGTGAGGGCTGGAACTGAGCTTTGGCTGTGACGCATCAAAGCAAAACGCTCTTGAGCGTCTCTTGCTTGTGCCTTGGAACTCACCCCGCCTGTGGGTTGCTCACGACACAATGGCAGGAGAATTCCGGCCGTCAGATGGCGGTGTGGGAGGGCTGCCTCCTTGGGGGTCCTCTCGGTGTGTTCTTAGGTGGCCATGTAGTATCGTCTGCATCGTTCAGCTCGTCCTCTTCTCTCCAGAAACGGAAGATGGCGACCCCTGTGTCTTCCCCTTCATCTTCAACGGGAAGAGCTACGAGGAGTGTGTCGTGGAGGGGAGGCCGAGGCCCTGGTGTGCCACCACCGCAAACTACGACCGCGACCACCAGAGGGGGTTCTGCAAGTTCTGTAAGTAGGAAAGTGGGGCGTCCACCATGCTGGTCCAGCGACACTGAGGCGCGAGGCCTCTGTGACTCTCCAGATGGATGAGAATACTAATTTTATAGTTTCTCCATAAAATTCGTTCATACGTTAATCAGTTTTACTTTCTCGTCAGGGTCATTTTCTAACAAAACAGTGTTTTTAATTGCTGTACAAGACTTAACATGTCAGCCTAGAGGTGGCTCACGGTAAAGCCTGGTTGAGATGTGGATGCCAGTGTCAGCTGGGCCTGCTCACAGCTTAGGGGCTGCACCCATGTGCCAGTGTCTTGGCACTAGTGACCCACAAGCATGCCTCTGTGAGATGACTTCCCATTGTGGGCCTTCAGGGTGGCCGGTGACTGTTCTAGAAAACCAGTGGGTTTGTCCACTGGCTTTCTGCTACGTGGCAGGCACTGGGCAGGGCTGGGGACCTGATGGGGGCTAGACTTGGCTCCCTTGGTGCTTAGCGTCTGGTGTCACAAGAGAATCATCCTGATGTTTGGGGCACTAACTGACTTGAGTTCTCGTGGGAAGCAAGAGGAGACAAGGCACGCAGATTGAAGTCTTATAAAGACTTGGAGTAATATGGGGTATACTGGAGGACTCTAGATGTTAAATTGACAAGGGGCTGCTCTAGTTTTGTTTTGAGGCTTGTTATGACCAGGCATTTCTCCTGGTCCATTGGACGGCACTCAACGTTTTTCAGTAATTACAGATATTTTATTGTTGCTGTTTTTATTTTTTATTCTCATTAGTCTATTAATCAGATATCACTGGATACCCGTGTACAAGGAACTGTGTTATGCTGTGAGGTTATTAAGAAGTACAGTATGAGATGCTGAGCTCTGAGGGAACTTGGTCTGTTCAGAGTTAAGATATTCGTGAATGAAACATAGTGCGATATGGCCAGGGCAGCAGATGTGGACACGTATGACAGGACAGATATGGTGGAGGGACCGCATGACTCAGACGGTCAAGGATACTAAGTGTGGCTTGAGAGGGAAAGGAGTTTAAAGACAAGCATTAGTACCTTGTTCTTTGCTGGTGAGAATGTGAAATGGTGCAGCTGTGGTGGAAAACAGTTTGGCAGTTCCTCCAAAAAGTTAAACATAGAGTTACCATATGATCCGGCAGTTCCACTCTTAGGTGTATACCCACAAGAACTGAAAGCAGAGACTCAGAGATTTGTACTAACATGTTCATTGCAGCACTATTCACAATAGCCAAAGGTGGCAAGAACCCAAGTGCCCATCACCAGATGAGTGGATACATAAAACGTGGTGCATACGTAGAGTATTACTCAACCATGGAGAGAAATGAAGTCCCGATACATGTGACAATGGGTGAACTTTGAAAACATTATGCTGAGTGAGATAAATCAGACAGAAAAGGACAGACACTGTAGGGGCGTTCTTGTTGAAGAGTACCGAGTCTCAGTTAGGGTGGTGACAGTGTTGTGGAAGTGGACAGCGGTGACGGCTGCACAGTGTGGTAGATGTGATTGGCTCACTGAATTGTACCTTCAAGACTGGTTGAAACAACAAATTTTTTGTGATACATATTTTATCACAATTGGTAAAACAGAAAGCCAGGCATTTGGGCCCCAGGCCATGCTCTGACCGTGTCCATGACCCCCACCCCCTCCAGCCAACAGCCACCGGACATCTGCGATCATATTCAGGTGTGATGAAGAAGCCGACATTGGGTGGCCCCAAATCTTCAGTGAGGTTCGTGGGTGTGAGGTGACCTTTGAATGGAAAACAAAAGTCGTCTGCCCTCCAAAGAAGATGGAGTGCAAATTCATCCAGAAGCACAAAACCTATGACCTGAGGCTGCTCTCTTCTCTCACTGGGTCCTGGTTCCTTGTCCATGATGGCGCCTCGTGAGTACCCTTCATCCTTTGCCCACCATTTTATATGCTTAGCAGTCAGTAATGTGAGACTTGGTGGTGGTAGTTGGTTCATGATGTTTTGCCTCAGCGTCAGAAAGGAGGGAAGGGAGTACCACGTAAATCTGAGGTTACCTGGCTTCGGTTGGTGTTGTGCTCCTGGGAGCAATCCAGAGGGGTTGAGCATTGTGTACTGTAGGCTGTTTTGACGGCAGAGGGGTGAGAGTGGGTTCCGGTGAGCAGAAATGGAGCCTTCAGAACCCAAAGAAGCCAGAGGTCAGCCGTTGGCTGAATGGAGCGGAAGTCTAGAGGAGACTTCTGTCTGTGAAGGGTCTGTGGCTCGGGTTTGTGGGAGGTGTGTTAACTTTCACAGGGACTTTGGCCAGAGTCTCAGGCTCTGCAGTGGCCTGAGGTTGGTTACAGTGATGCCGGCTCCATGTGTAGGGTACCACCGTGTACCAGGCCCTCTTAGCTCCTTAAGTCCTAGCTGCAGATGAGCAGCGGGAACTTGGAGCATGTGAATGACTGCTGAAGGTGAATCGTCAGGGTTTCAACCGCTGCCTGCCCCAGCGGTCTTCCTTCTGCTGAACCCCACTGCATCAGGATAGCCCACAAGAGTGAATCTTGATACCCTGCAAGCCTTGTCCACGAGGTCCCCGCTTCAGATGATGTGGAATACTTAGCTATCAGAGTGGCTATTTTTTTCTGGAAGTCACGGAAAAGCCTGTGCCCCAAGTATGTTAGAATAGAGGCTTAACCTGCCTTCCTCTTCCCGACCCCCTGTGTCGTCTTGAAGGTACTACATCAATTTGTGTCAGAAGGTATACAAAGGCCCCTCTGGCTGTTCCGAGCGAGCCAGCATCTGCAAGAAGAGTACCTCTGGAAAGGTCCAGGTCCTGGGGCTTGTCCACACGCAGAAGCTGGATGTTGTAGGTAAGACCTTGGGGCTGTCACGACTGTGCAGGTGTACTGCGCCTGGATCAGGAAGGTGAGGGGGGTCTTCAGGGCAGCGGCCCGTCGGTGTAGGCTTTGGGTGAAAGCTTCCAGTATTACACCCTGTGACTGTTTCTCAGACGTTTTGGCAACTCCTGGAACATTTATAGTAAGTACTATTTTATATGGGGCCCTGGTGGCGCAGTGGTTAAGCGTTTGGCTGCTAACCAAAAGGTCAGCAGTTTGGATCCACCAGCCATTTGTTGGAAATGCTATGGAGCAGTTCTACTCTGTCATATAGGGTCGCTATGAGTTGGAATCAACTTGATGGCAGTGGGTTTGTTTTTTTTTATATTAGAGACTGCAGGCCTCAGTCTATGTATTTAGAGGGGTTCAACTGTCTTGGGGGGAGGATCTGTACTCCAGGGAGGAAGTCGGCGTGTTCAGAGCTCCTCAGAATTTCTCGTTCCGACCGGGGGTTGAGTGCTTAGATGTTGACACAAGCAAGCATTTATTTAGGAAAGCTGGGTAATTCTACAAGCACTTGGTAAAGGTGATTCAGGAGCACGTGTTTGTTGTAGTGTAACAAGTTTTAATAGTTACACTTTTTAATAGTTTTAATAGAAAACGCATCTTGCAATTGGTTGTTGAGTGACAGACTTTATCTTTCATTATTTAATGGAGGAAGGTAGGACTTTCTTAGTTTAAGGACAACTGGGGTGCAGTAGAGGGACCAGTAAAGAAAGAATTCATCTTTGCCTGCTAGGCTAGAGTGGGATACCTTGAATCATCCTGATTAAATCATAGGATAGCTTCATAAAGTTAGCTTTCACTGTTTCAAAGAAATGGAGAAAGGGACTTCTCAGGAAACTACTATTGCCCTTAATAAAAATCAAGCCCAGATTCTACTAGTTTGGCTGTGGGGGCAGTCGCCATGTGGGAAGCACTGGCCAGACTTGCCAGCCCGAGATTCACCTTCCCTTTGGAGGGTCTTACTTATTATTGCTCAAGAAGGGGCAGTGGTGGGGGGGTGGTTGAGGGTGGCCCTTTCCCCTCTCCCCCGCCCCGTAATCTCACGGTTATATATGGACGTCTGACCAGTCTTTCTCTCAATTTCCCCTTGTTGTTAGCTGCTATCAGGTTGGTCCCTGGGTCGTAGTGACCCTGTGTATAACAGAGTAGAGCTGCCCTGTACGGTTTTCTTGGCTGTAATCTTTATGAAGCAGATCAACAGGCCTTTCTTCTGTGGCACCACCGGGTGGGTTTGAACTGTCAACTTTTCCATTGCTAAACCAAACCTGTTACCATCAGGTCGATTCCGACTCATAGCAATCCTATAGGCCAGAGTAGAACTGCCTCTATATGGTTTCCAGGGAGTGGCTGGTGGATTTGAACTGCTGACCTTTTGGTTAGCAGCCGTAGCTCTTAACCACCATGCCACCAGGGTTTCTTTCCATTGATAGTTGAACCCAGATTGTTCACACCATCCAGGGAGTGTCAAATTCCCGTAGCTAACTGGAAAAGTAGAATATTTAAAGCTTCACTAAAGGTTTGGAGCCAGAGGAACAAGTGAGAACAGTGGTACAGTGAATGGCATGGAGGTAGATCATTTGGCTTAGCAGCAGTGACTTGCTTGCTGCCCTCCATGCGGTGGGTGCCATCATGGAAGTCAAACCAGGCCTAGTGGAAGAGCTTGTTCTTCCTCCTAAGGCCAGCATGGGGCACTCTGGCTTTCTGATGCCAAAGGCTAGAAATATCTGGTTCCCGGCACACCAGGTGGCATCCTACTGGTGATATTTGCCTGTTAAAGCGTAAACTCTCTTTTCTCTTAGACCCTGGAAAGGTTAGCGGTCTTTACTTTTTTTTTTTAGCATGTCGCTTTCCAAAGCAGAAAGAGCTCAGCTGAGCCAGGAGACCTGAGAAGGACAGAGTTGTGCTCTGCCCCTGCTGTTTCTCTTGGTGAAGTGGGAATTTAATACCTGCTCTCTTATTGTGAGGCTCACGTGAGGGGGTGTGCTAGGAAAGCAGTTAGAACTACGTAGGGATTGCACACGCTGCTGCTGCCGTTGACTGAGCTTCTGCCCTGGGCTTGACTCTTGACAGACACATCTGAAGTCCTCAGTTTACATAGGATTCCCAATTTATAGATGAGATATTGGAGGCTCGGAAGTTCAGCAACCCAAAGTCATGAAACTAATGAGTGGAAGGGCTAGGATTTGAGCCTGGGTCTTTCTGTTACCATGCAAGCAATGGTGTGGGTGGTATGGTGGTCACTGAGGTTGGTGGTGCTGGGAAAAAGTGGATCCATAAAAGGTCTTTAAATCTTTAGAGCAAATAGTTCATTTTGTCCTGGTTCAATATGATTTTTGACGTACGGCATTGAGGCTTTTCATAGCGCACTAGAAATAACGTCTGTCCAATAATCTGTGTGTTTCAGATGACAGAGTTGTTGTAACTTACTCGAAAGGTCATCGATGTGGTCAAAACAAGACTGCATCCACAGTGATAGAACTGATGTGTGCAAAGACGGTGGGCAGGCCGGTGTTTGACAGGTAAGAAGGTTGTGGCATCAAAGACAATGGGACGTGCCCTGGTGAACTCTCCAGAATTTCTCCCATGGTTTGGGGGTTTGGAAATGTGTATGCAGGGAGAGGATATTTAGGTTGTGGGGGTCTGGTTACTGCTCCTCTGGGCCCGGGGGCTGGGGCTGTGGTGGTCCTGTGTTGTGCAGAGCTGCCCTGCATGAGGAGGACTTCCCTGGTGAAAGGCCAATAGCACCCTCTTGAGAAGCACTGTTAATAGACTAAAGCAACTTCCTGGTCCTCGCCTGCCTTAGAAAACGTGCTTTTGATTTTGTGTGCTGGCTGAGCAGTCTTTAGCTGGCCTCTGTCTGTGACTGTCACAGCAGGCTCCGAGGGGTGTTAATTGGTGGCACCTGGGGCCAACCTTCCAAGCAGCCTACCATGGGCCCACGGGCAGGTGGGGTCTGTACCTGGATGCTCTTGGATTCTATCAGGATTCTCCAGGCAGCCCCTTGCCAGGTGCTAGGGGGAGTTCGACCAACAGAGGGAGCGTGCGCACTGATGTTTGTGAACAACCACCGGGCTTGGGAAGGAGAAACCCAGGAATTGTCAAAGGATTTCATCCATTGCTGAGCCTGAGAAACTTGGGAAACAAAATTTCAAAAATCTAGGAGCAAAATATCCACTTTTAAATGTTTCTAAATTTTGAAAAACTTGTATTAAACGTGAGCCTACATTGCCGATGTGCTGGAAGGGTTAAGAAAAGTCAATAAAACAAGTTTCTAGCCCAGAACTGAGACAGTGCTGCTTCAGTGGTAGAATTCTCACCTTCCACGTGGGAGACGTGGGTTCGACTCCTGGCCAGTGCACCTCATGTGCAGCCACCACCCATCTGTCACTGGAGGATTGAGTTTGCTGTGATGCTGAACACGTTTTAGTGTAGTTTCTAGACTAGGAGGAAAGGCCTGGGGATCTTCTGAAAATCAGCCAGTGAAAAGCCTGTGGAGCACAACAGCCTGATCTCGTTGTGCGTGGGGTCGCCATGCATTGGGGGCTGACTCCACGGCAGCTAACAACAGACCTAGAGCTGCATTCTGCATTGTGTCCAGGAGTTCTGAACGGGCCTGAGTGGCGTCAGGTGCTGGGAAGGGCTGGTTTATGCAGTGTCCTGTGAGGGCGGAGGCTGCTGGGGCATCTGAACCCAGGATCGACCTTCGTAGAAAGCAGACAAGCTTCACTTAGGGGTGTGGTGCTCTTGTTCGTGTGTCTGTCTTTGCGTGCTTCTTGGCTGCGGGGCCGGTAACTGGAGGGCCGTACCTGCTGTTTTCCAGGTTTGATATTGACAGCTGCACCTACTACTTCAGCTGGGACACCCGAGCCGCCTGCGCTGTGAGGCCTCAGGAGGTGGAGATGGTGAATGGGACCATCACCAATCCTATAAATGGCAAGAGCTTCAGCCTGGGAGACATCTATTTTAAGTAAGATATTTTCCTTCTGAGCACGGAAATGTATTTAAAATTAGGCCGGCAGTTCAGACCTTTCACTGGCGGGCAGTGCTGCAGGATGAATGTGTGTTTGAGCTGCTGTTGCTAGGTAGGCACCGTATTTTGCTTAAACTAAGAGAAACATTACTGAATGATTAAGTTTTAACACCAAAGATGGTGAATTCTCTTGAGTGTAAAAATAAAGTCCTCTTCTCCTCCCTGACCTATAATAAGCCCGGGGTAGAAGCTGAAGCCTGAGGAGTGTGTTTGAGCAGGAATCTTTTGGGCTTGCCAGTTTGTAAAGAATGAGTCTTCAGCAGAGTGGCTGGGGTGACTGGGGTGGCGGGGGCAGCTGGCCGTACAGCCATCTGCACGCTGGGCAGAGGGAGGCAGTGTGGTGCCGGCCACTGGCATGGAGGAAGACCATTGACGCTCAGAGGAGGTGGGGGCGGCTAGTGACACAGCTGGGGTGGGAAGTCTGTGCCGTGGAAGTCTTTGTAGACTCAGGAGGCACTGCCCCAGGTTGGGGAAGCCAGAAGAAAGCACCCGGTGCCCTATGGTGCCACCGAGGACTTGGGTTTATGCGATAAATGACGTTCTTGAAGGACAACCGCATGACCAGACTCACGTGATCTTCTCTGTCTCCCCAGGCTCTTCAGGGCCTCTGGGGACATGAGAACCAACGGGGACCAGTACCTGTATGAGATCCAGCTCTCTTCCATCACCAGCTCCTCACACCCGTCATGCTCTGGGGCCAACATATGCCAGCTGAAGCCTAATGACCAACAGTTTAGTAGGAAAGTGGGGACTTCCGATAAAACCAAATACTACATTCAAGGTAATCATTTCCTGTCAGTGTTCCCATTTAACATCTCAGAGGAAGAGCTTGAACGTTTTCATGAACAAATGCCCTCATCTCTACGTCCCTGGTGCTCCACCAGGGGCTGTCTGTGCAGCATTCAGCCAACTCCATGTAGAGGGAGCAGAGCCCGCACAAGACCACCCTCACGTTTGACCCAACTGCAAGAACTCACTGGAAGCTGTTATGCTCACAGTTGCAGTTTATTGTAGGAAAGGATACAGGCGAGAGTCAGCCAAAGGAGGGAGCACGCAGGGCGGAATCCAGGCAGTGTCAGACGTGGGGCTTCCCTTGTTCTCTCCCTGTGGAGTCCGGATGCTCCTGAGCCTTGGTGTCCACAGTCTTTATTGGGCTCTGTCACATAGGCATAAGTGGTTGATTGCCCATGTGGTTGATTTCAGTCTCCAGGGCGACCAATACCACGTGACCCAAAGCCCCCACTTTCCATCACAACGGTTGGTCTTTGTGGCATGGTCAGCCCCAACCCTAAGTCATGTGGTGAGCTGAGGACCAAGGCCTGACCTCTTAGAGTGAGACTCAGTTCTTCCCTGAACACTGGCCAGGGCAGCGGCTTGGCAGACATGTGCAAGGGGCCTTTTTATGGTGTGAGAGAAGCATGCACGTGGGGCATTGGATGAGATATGCCTGCATCTCAGTTTAAACCCCAGCAGACTGTCCACAGATGGTAAAGAAAAACTCGGCCCATTACTGACGAGTTGGTGATAACTGTTCTTGAGGTTGTGTGTGCTTGCCTGCCTTTTTAGTTCACTTTTTTTTTTTAATTGTAGTAAATATATAGGTAACAAAACATTTGCTGTTTCAACATTTTTCACATTACAATTCAGTGACATGAATTACCATATTTTTACACAAATAATGCACACCTTCTATGTTTGTTTGCCAGCTGTGCCCTCCCCAGTGAGGTATTTTCATAAGTGCTGTTACGCAAATTTTTTTTTTACATGTTGCTGTAAAAAAAAAAAAAAGAGCATAGCGCGCTTACAAAAATACCTCACGAGGGGGCAGGGAGGGTGCAGTTGGCCAACAAACATGGAAGGTGCGCATTATTTACATAAAATATAGTATGTTTATCATGTTCAACCGTCACCATTATCCGCCACCTTTCTTTTCTGACAGATGGTGACCTCGATGTTGTGTTCTCTTCGTCCTCGAAGTGTGGCAAAGACAAGACAAAGTCCGTCTCATCCACCATTTTCTTCCACTGTGACCCTTCGGTGGAGGGCGGGATCCCTGAGTTCAGCCACGAGACTGCCGACTGCCAGTACCTCTTCTCGTGGTACACGTCTGCCGTGTGTCCTCTAGGGTAAGTGTGGCTCTGGAGGCCCTCAGGAGTGTGTGGAGGTTGATCATTTCACTCTTCGGATGGATGCTTACCAAGTGTCCATTTTTTGTGGGAATATTCAAATGTGTACAAAAACAGTTAAACCCCCACGGCCTGCAGCCAGCTTTGAGGTTGTCACCATCCTGCTGCTCTTGTTCCATGCCCACGCGGCCACTACCCACACTCCCAGGACAGCGGCCATTTTTCCCTGTGTGCCCACAGGGCCTGCAGGGCCCCACCCATGCACTGCGAAGCCTTCTCTTCCTGCTGCTTCCCACACTGCCCCGTCAGCTCCTGGAGGCAGAGGCTCTCTCTGTATTCCCAGCGCATCTTCCCTTTGTTTTCTAGTACACGTCGTATGTGGTAAAACTTCACTTTGACTGAGTGAAGTATCTTCTATGTGTGGATGAGTGAAAAACTTACTCTTCAGAGCTTGACGATCAGCGTGTGTCAGGTTTTTACGGGAAATGAGGAGAATACATTTCTGACAAGGGGAGGGAAGAGTGCAGCCTTCTTGTTGCCTTCGGCAGCCGCCTCTTCTAACGTTGGCTCTTACGTTGCCCCTTACGTTGCCCAGCTCTCCACAACCCCTTTTAGGGTATCTCGTCCAAAGCGCCGTGCTACAAACGGCTTTTCCCTCGGGCGTGCCGCTTCCTGTCCTGTTCGGCCGCCATCTTACACATCTGCCCTGACGCTGAAAGACCTAGAGAAGAACAACTTCTTGTTATCTGGAAGTTTCCTGCATCTGAAAAGGCACCCGACAGTCAGCAGACCACAGGGCTAGAGGCGATGGGGACACAATTCCAGATTGCACTCTTTAGAGCATAATTCTCGTTTTGACTTCATGTACATGGGCAGCAGCCCAGCAATGTGTAGGCAGCTTTGTCCTGAGCTCTCCCAGGAGCGTGGATGTGAGGATTCTCAGCTGTGCAGTCACTGGAAGAGGCTTCTGGCTGCAACTCTGACTGAGTGGCACTTTGAGCTTTTGAATAGTTATAGTATTCTGGTGATGTCGTTGAAGATAAAACTGGAGGTTCTTTGTGAAAGAAGCAGACTATGAATTAAATAATAAAATGTGAAACGAATGCTCCTCGTGTCCCAGGCCCGGGGTACCCTTGCTCAGTGCCTTAAAGAGGCTAAGATGCCACAGAGTAAGCCCTGCTCCTGACGTGGGTGACTGAGCTCCCCACCCCTGCACTTGCTTTTTTCCTGGGGGCTTTGCCTGGGCTGCTTTTCCCCCAGCCGGCGCTCTGGGAAGATTGTGACCTCGTATTAAAGACCCAAGGAGCCCTGGTGGTGCCGTGTGGTTAAGCGCTTGGCAGTTCAAACCCACCATCCCCTCTGTGGGAGAAAGAGCTGGCAATCTGCTTCTGTAAAGATTACAGCCTCGGAAACCCTATGGGGCAGTTCGGCTCTGTCCTATAGGGTCGCTATAGTCAGAATCGACTTAGCAGCCGGATTGGGCTGTAAAGGGAGTGTTTTGAACGTCACAAACTAAAACTAGAAGAGGCTATGACCAACAGCAGTTAACAGCGTGTGAAAAAGACCCAACCTAATGTCGGGATTCCTTGTGTAAAAGCCCACTGTTTAAAGGCATGGACGTCTGTCAGTGAAATAGCAACATGCTAAGCTTGCTTATTTACATCACCAAATATTTATCGGGCGCCTTCCACGTGCCTCGTGTTGTACTGCAGCTGTGCCCTTAACTCCCGGGAAACGTCAAGGCCACATCCCAACATGAGCTATCAGGAGGGAGAAGCTGTGACCTGGGTCGGGACCACCATTTCTTCCCAGAATAAACGCAGCGAGGAGAGAGCGTCGCGCTGGGAGACGTGTGTGACGGCTTGTTCCGCACATCTGCTCTCCCAAGAACTGCCCTTACCCGCCCTGAGACCTCTCCAGTTAGGTTCACAAGGACTGCGGGGCCGTGTTCATGGCGCTCGCCTCGTCCCACTGATGACGTTGCACGAAGCTTGGGCAACGGCTTCTAATCTGGTTTCCTACGCTCCTTGTCTTAAACTCATTGTCACAGAAGGTTTTCCGATGCTCTTATCCCTGTGGTGGCTCTTGCTGGGCTGGAGCAGGAGTCACGCAGGCATTTGTAGAAGTCACAGCTGCTCTCTGAGGTAGGAGTTCTTAGGGCTGACTTGAGGATTCCCTGGGTGGCGCAAATAGCAAAGCACTCGACTACGAGCTGAAAGGTTGGTAGTTCGAACACACCCAGAGGCGCCTCGGAAGACAGGCCTGGCCATCTGCTTCCGAAAGGTCACAGCCTTGAAAACCCTATGGAGCAGTTCTATTCTGCGCACACGGGGCCGCCGTGAGTCGGAATCGACCCGATAGCAGAGAACAACAGCAGCAACGTGGCTGACTTAAGCAAACGGGCACCTAAGAGAGCATCTGCCGGGGGGTGGCCTGCCGCGGCACGTGACCTCCTTCCCTGGACTTCTTTCCAGTGTGGGCTTTGACGGGGAGAGCGCTGGCGAGGACAGGCCGGAGCACCAGGGGCTCTCGGGACGGAGCCAGGCTGTGGGGGCCGTTCTCAGCCTGCTGCTGGTGGCCCTGACCGGCTGTCTGCTGACCCTGCTACTTTACAAGAAGGAACAGAGGTAAGGAGAGGCAGCCGGGGCCCAGGCGGGCTGTGTGTGCAGCGAAGCAGGGGGCTCGCTGGAGTCCAGCAGCAGCAGAAGTCTTAACGCTTTTAGTCAAACGCCCTTGCCTGTCAGACTCCTGCTTCCTGCTCTGTCTACCGTCAGATAATCACGGGCTCCTCTTTTTTAGGGAAACGGTGATGAATAAGCTCACCAATTGCTGTAGAAGAAGTTCCAATGTGTCCTACAAATACTCAAAGGTACTTTTCTGCTAAGGGCCTCTGGTGGGCCTGCCTGCCCTCCCCAGCCCCTCACCCCATAATAGGGTATTGTCACGATTATCATAACCTCAGTAATGACAGTAAAAACACCATCCCGGGCCAGTTGAACTTTAAAAAGGAAAAACATTACTTCTCTTACCCTGACACATTTTTTGTGTTTTTCCTTCAAGTTTTCCTCCTTGTGGTTGCAACTGTTCCCTTGGAGGATTTCATATTTAGGTTGCCTCCACTTCTTTGGCTATTCTTAAAGACTAAGGACATCATTGTACATCTAGCATTTGGATTATTCCCTTTGGGTGAATTTCTAGAAAAGAGGCATTATTTGGGTCAAAGGACATAGTTTGTGGCTCTTGGTGCATATTGCCAAATTGCTTTTCAGAAGGCTCATGTCAGTTAAACTTTTTGCACGTGTCCTTTCTGTGGCTTCTCCTACATGCCGTGCCCCTGCCTTGCCCTGCACGGGCACCTGCATCTGCTGAGAGCCCGGGAGAGCCACTTCTTGCCCAGCATTGCTGCCTTGTACCTGCCTGCCTTCCAGTCTGGGCGGTTTTGAATTGTCTTAGGTTCTCTAGAGAAACAAGCAGAACCAGTCACACACATACACACACACACAGAGAGGTGTTACTTCAAGGGATTGTCTCACACAGTCGTCAGGGCTGGCAAGTCCAAAATCTGCAGGTCAGGTGACAGGCTGGAGACTTCTGCAGGCTTGTGTCCCAAGATCTGTAGGTCAGGCGAAGAGAACAGCGCAGTAGAGAGAGAGTGACTTCTGCCAAAACAGCTATTTATACACCTACCCTTCATTTATCGACTATCGTTATCTGACATTTTGCGTTTAGGACAGTAGTGAAAAACTCTATTATCTATTTTGACATTAACGACGTATGTCTGGCAGTGATGAACACCAAGGTGTGAGGCGAGGGTACAGCTGGCTGTGATGGTTAAGGTTATGTGTCAGCGTGGCCGGGCCTGAGTCTCACTGGTTTGGCAGTTATGTAATGATGGAATTTGGT
Source organism: Trichechus manatus latirostris (assembly GCF_000243295.1). Classification (NCBI taxonomy): domain Eukaryota; kingdom Metazoa; phylum Chordata; class Mammalia; order Sirenia; family Trichechidae; genus Trichechus; species Trichechus manatus. Next base: position 10,643,930 of record NW_004443938.1, on the reverse strand, counting down.
AGTCATATAATGATACAGTCATCCTCTATTTTGTGATCTGACGTGGTCATCCGCCATCTTTGCATTATGCCGACTTTTGCAAAACGAGCTGGTCTTTGAAACCTAACCATGTCGATAAGTGAAGAGTGGGTATAGTCCGAAGGCAGACCACACACACCCTAAGGAACTTCCCTTTCAACTGGCTGATTGATTGCGTTACATTTAATTACATTACGGAAGGTGATTATATTACATTATATTAGATTGCGTTATAGAATAGCAACTAGTCTAGTGTTTGGCAGAACCACTGGGATCCGTAGCCTAACCGCATTGATGCATAAGATGAACCATCACGTGAATGCCTTCGGCTTGGCTCTGCCCACTCGTGTCACCCCTGCGCCTTTTCAATCTCGGTGCAGCAGGCGGGGATTGCCAGCCCCAGCATCCCCTTCCTATTAGGGACTCTGGGAGCTGGGAATGTCATGACATGGTGGGGAGGGGCTGCCTCCCCAGCTTGGGTCAGTCCTGGGATGGGCCACGGAAGGAGGATAATGTGTTTCAGTGGGCTCACGTGGTCTCTGCGGTTGGTCCGCAGGTCAACAAGGAGGAAGAGGCCGATGAAAACGAAACCGAGTGGCTCATGGAAGAGATCCAGATGCCAGCCCCCAGGCCTGGGAAGGAGGGGCAGGAGAACGGCCACATCACCACGAAGTCAGTGAAGGCCGACGCCCTCACGTCCCTGCACGGTGACGACCAGGACAGTGAGGACGAGGTGCTGACCATCCCAGACGTGAAGGTGCACTCTGCCCGAGGGCCTGGGGTGGACAGCTCGCACAAGACGAGGAGCCCCCCGAGGATGGCGGATCCGGAGCAGGATGGTGACAGGATGGGGCTGATCAGAGGTGAGAAGGCCAGGAAGGGGAGGCGCAGACCTGGCCAACAGAAGCCAGGGAACTCTGCCCACCCAGTGTCCTTCCACGACGACAGTGACGAGGACCTCCTCCACGTCTAACCCTGGTGCCTACGAGAGAAGATGCATCGGCACAGCAAAGCACCTCCAACCAAATAAGACTTTATCGCCATGACGCTTCTATCATTTTTGCCTTTAACAAAAACGATTTCAAAAGGGAAGAGTTTTTGTGATGGGGGAGAGGGTCAGGAGGCCCGGCGCTGCTCACACGGGTGCTCACGGTCATTGGAACGCAGCTTTGCTCAGATTGGCCAGAGGGGGACCTCGTTCCAGGTTCCTCCCCCAGTCGCCACTCATGGGCATAGGCGCGCGTGTCCTCACGCAGTGGCCGACGCATCTCAGAATAGAGGGCTGTATTTGACAGGAAACCCTCGCTGCTTTAGTCTCTGTCGGGTATTTGACCATTATATTTAGCATTTTAATTCTCTCCCCCTATTTATTGACTTTGACAATTACTCAGGTTTGCGAAAAAGGAAAAAAAAAAAAAAGATAGCAACAGTATCTTCCTGTGGGCCAGGAGGTCACCTACTGGTTCATCCATCAGAAGAAGGGAAGGCTGTTAGTGTGCTGGGGAGGTGAATGCAGAGTCTGGGAACTGGTCAATGATTTAGCCCCTAAGCTAGAATACTCCATTCTATCTTCTCTTTTCCGCTTTCTGTTCTGAAGGGGGAACGCACGTGTGCACGCGTGCGCACGGACCCCGAGTGCCTGGGTTCTGGAGGCTTGCCTGTTCTATGCCTTTAGTCAGTAACGGCTGCCGCTTTTTGCATGACATCCTCAACCCTCGGTGGCCAGAGCACATTTGTCAGTATTCACACGACCCACCCAAAGATGGATTTGTGTGTGTGAGTGGAGTTGAGATGTCCGAGAAAATCACTCTTTCCAGATGTGGGGTTTAGTTCTCATCTCTTCAGGTTCTCATGATACCACCTTTACTGTGCTTATTTTTTAAAGAAAGAAGTGTTGATCAACCATCCGACCTATTGAAGCCTTAATTTGCACAGTGCGTGACTTAGGGAAGTGGCATGGGAGAGGGTGGGCCCGAACCTTGCCCCCCCGGGTGGTCCTGGATTTGTGATTGGAGGGAGGCCACGGTGGGAGCCTTGGTGTGGCCAGGACGGACGGGGTTCCAGTGCCCTCCCCTTTGTGCCTGGTGGGTCCTTGATGTTTGGTGGGAGACTTTCTGGGAGTGGGTCTGGCATTGTAGAGTTGTACATAGACTCACGGTATTCGGATACTTAGGAGCAGACCACCCTCCAGAATGCCTTGGTTTGCACCCAGTGCGGCTGGCTTATTTGATTTCAACATGAGTGTATTTTTAAAAATTGATTTCTCTCTTCATTTTTTTCAATCAAATTTACTGTAATATAAAGTATTCAACAATTTCAATAAAAGATAAATTATTAATTGTGCGTCACGGTTGTTTTTCCCCCCGGACAGTGGAAAGTGGCTGAGCTCTTCGCCTGCCTGCCTGCCTCTCAGTCCCTTTCCTTTCTGTTTAAGTTACAAAAATGCTTTTTTGAATCTGGGTTTTAACTTCAGCATCCTCAGCGACATCTTATTAAGCAGCACATTAGTTTCTCTCTTGAGTCTTCTCTGCACGTATGTACTAAATCGAGGTCCATTACTGAAATCTGATTTCTTCAGTCTTTCCAACAAAGCACACCCCAGAGGGTTCCCTGTTTTCCAGAACAACAGGTGTGAAGGTTAGAGTCCAACAGTGGACCATCTCGGCATGGAACTAATCTTTTTCCTTAGGGTGGTGTTTTCTCTTGAATAAATTCAGTCTTCCATCTTAAATCAGCAGTTAACACGAAAGTGGAAAGTTACTACTGTGTGAAAACGAGACTTCTCGGTGTCAGCATCTTCCCGCCATCTTGTTTTTTAATTACCCAATTGGAGTTAACCTTTTTTCCAGAATTTACGTCATCGCTCCCAAACCATTAGACATTCCTGGGTCTGAGAAAGGTTTATGTTATGACGTCTTGGGCATTAATTACATTGAGGGACGCTGCTCTCTGAGCTCTTCCTGGCTTCCCGCCAAGGCCACAAGGAAGCCCTGTTTGTAAAGAGGAGGGCTGGTGGGGACCTGCTGGCACCCCTTGGTCACTTGCAGGAAAGTTAAGATTCTGCCCTCGCTTTGACTGCGAATTGCCACGTGCTCAGAGAAAAGGTGACCTGGTCACTGGGCTTGGAATGATCGGCCTGAGCGAAGTTTCTACTTAGTTCCCTTTGAGTCTTAAGCCCCTAAGTAGTCCCTACCCACCCACACCTGTGAAAAAAGAGGTACTGTCCTTGTCAACTGTTACAGGCATTTTCTAGGAAAGCATGCCAGGAGAGCTGCTAAGAATTCGTCTTTTCAGAGAAATAATTTTTTGGTAAGAGTGCACCATTGATCTTCAGTTTGTTTTTAACTCCCTTGATGCTGGCCCACAGCATCGCCACTTCCCACCTTTGCAAGTTCGATTGCCTGGGAGGTCCCGGCCACCCTGACTGGACCGGATCCCTGGGCTGGGAGGCGAGGGAGGGAGCCACACAGGGGCCCAGGTAAGGGCTGGTCCTGCTCTCTGGCCCCAGGAAAAGAAGGCCTGGGCCCCCAGGAAGGGAGGCGCTTAGAGCCTGCAGCTGCTTTTTCAATGGAAAAGAGTGAGCAGTGGGATGGCGGGTGGGGGTGGGGGAGGTGGGGCCCTGGCCTCTCCCAGACCTTCATACCTGGCTGCTCTCCAGCCTATGGAGGCTGTGCGTCAGGGGTCAGCATATTTGGGGCCATGAGGGCAGCACCCAGCGCAATGTGCAAAGAGCCTGCCTCGGGCCGTTCGAGTTCAATCTGCCTTCTCCTCTCCCTCCCAGGGAGCACACAGCCCAAGATCCCAAGCCCTTCCAAAGGAGGAAATGGGTGAGGACTTCCAAGCTGTAGCCCGCAAGGCTGGAGGCACCAGTCCCAATGCCTCATCACAGAAGAGTCCTGGAAACAAAGGCCCTCGCTTGGCTCCTGGGCTGTCTCTGGACTCTCGCTCCTGTGTGTGCTGAGCTGCGCCTTTGGGCCTGTGCCTTGCACGGCTGCAGCAGGGTTGGTGGGTGCTCTCTGCCCAGCATCTCTCTGGCACCTCCCGTCAGCCCCTCCACCCCAGAAGCCCATCGAGGTCTCCCTGACGCCTGTTCAGAGACAGCCCCTTTGCCCAGGTCACCGGGGAGTGTGGGATGGTGCACAGTCAAGCGGCAAGGAGCCTGCCCAGGGGTGTGGCACCTGGTGAGGAGAGCCCATGTAAGCCGGGGACACCGGGCTGTCCTCCTAGGGTGGGGACAAGGTGGCTGGGAAATGGCTTCTCTGTGAACTGTGGAGCCCCCACCATCCTGGGTCAGCCACCGAGGCTGGGAGCACTGGTTAACCCGAAATCCAAGCGCTGTTTCTGGGGTCAGCCTGGAGTGCCAGCTGGCGGATCACAGCCATGACTAGAATCAGCACTGTTTCAAGCTCTGCTCCGCTGCTTACATTTCGGGTGCCTTCGGGTAGGTTGGAAACCCTGGTGGTGCAGTGGTTAAGAGCTCGGCTGCTAACCAAAGGTTGGCAGTTCGAATCCACCAGGTGCTCCTTGGAAACCCTATGGGGCAATTCTACTCTGTCCTGTAGGGTCGCTATGAGTTGGAATTGACTCAACGACAACGGGTTTGGGGTTTTTTTTCGGTAGGTCATCTTGCCATCTTCGCCTCAGGCTCCTCCTCTTCCTTTTCCTCCTCCTCCCCCTCCCTCTCCCTCTCCCTTTCTTCCTCCTTAGGATGCAGGAAGGGATAAGAGTCTTCCCCTTTAATCTTGGGGCTTGACTGCTGCTGTGAGCAGGCCCCATGCTGTGCGTAGTGTTTCCCAACGCAGGGTGAGGTGACCCAGATGAAACCCTGAGCCTAGAGGGGCGGGCCATTCCAAATGGTACCCCCACCCCCAGCAGCCACAGGGCAGATTCGGAGGCTGGAGAGTAGAGACCTACCTGCCTGGCTTCCAGGTGTCCCTGAGGGAGCAGCCCTGGGCGCTCTGCAGAGCCCCAGACGGTGTCGAAAGGGCTGCAGCATGACACACGGGAGGAGACCCGGGCCTGCCCTGGGCCCTGCTCCTCCCAGAGCCCCTTGTTCACTGTCTGTGGCTGCACAACCACATGGCCCCAAATGTAGCAGTATTTCCATGGGCATAGCACACCTGGATCCTCTACAGTCAGGAGGTGCTGTGGCACTCTCACCTGAGGCTCATCTGGGGAAAGACCAGCCTCCAAGAGTGCGTGGTTATTGGCAGAAGTCAGTTCCTTGTAGTGTAGGACTTCGGCCCTCAGTTTTGTGCTGGCTGTTAGCCAGAGGCTGCTCTCAGTTCCTCGCCATAGGGCCTCCCCAATGTGGCCACTTCCTTCACCAAAGCCAGCAAGGGAGAGAGTCCAGCAAGGCAGACATTACAATCCATGTGAGATAATCACAGAGGAACACCCTGCCCCATTTGCCAGATCCACTTGGTTGGAAGCAAGTCACAGGTCCCACTCCCACTCCAGGGGAGAGGCTGGTGGGGTAGGGGGCACCAGGAGGCAGGTTATGGGGGCTGCCTGAGAGTCCATCCACCACAGGCTCTGTATCTCCCTGCTCCTCGCCCTTCCCCTGGTCAACCCCCAAGGGCTGGGGATGAGGCTCATGGCAGGCTGAGGGGCCAGCTGTAGGGCCTCCCAATGCCCTGGTGCACGCTGCTGCCACAGCCCTCAGGGTGGTCCCTTCACGAGTCTGTCGAGGGCTGAATTGTGTCCCCCCAAAAGATATGTTCAAGTCCTAACCTCAGTACCTGTGAACGTGACCTTGTCTGGAAATAGAATCATTGCGGATGTTGTCAGTTAAGTCAACATGAGGTCATACTGGAGTAGAAAAAAAACCAAAAAACAAACCGTTGTGATTGAGTTGATTCTGACTCATAGGTCCTGATTCAGTCTGAGTGGTGTCCTTATAAGAGAAGAAGAGACATAGAGACAGGTGGAGGGAAGACAGACACGTGACAACGGAGGCAGAGATTGGAGTGATGCAGCCACAAGTCAAGGAACGCCTGGGGCCACCAGAAGCTGGAAGAGGCAAGGACCAATCCTCCCCTGGAAACTTTGGAGAGAGCATGAACTTCTAGCCTCCAGAACTGGGATAAAACACACTTCTGTTGTTTGAAGCCACCCAGTGCGTGGTGCTTTGTTACAGCAGTGCAAGGACACTCAGACAGAGGTCATCTCCCCCTATCCCTGGACTGTGAGCTGCTGGGAGTCAGGGACGGGCTATCTCTGCGTCCCAGAGTGCAGGGAACCCACAGAGACGCAGCAGACATTTGCTGAGTGAATAAATGAACAAATTAGCAGCAAGGAAGGTCCCTGGGCAGCCAGAGACTGTGCAATAACCTGAGAGGTCTTGCTCTAGAGCAGAACAAGGTTCAAGCTTAATTACAGTGTCAACTTTGAACCCCCACGCATCTGTCAGTATGTCATACTGTGGTGGCTTGTGTGTCACTGTGATGCTGGCAGCTATGCCACCTGTTTTTCAAATACCAGCAGGGTCACCCTTGGTGGACAGGTTTCAGCGGAGCTTCCAGACTAAGACAGATTCGGAAAAAAGATCTGGTGGTCTATTTCTGAAAACACTGGCCAGTTAAAATGTTACAAATAGCAGCAGAACATTGTCTGGTATAGTGGTGGAAGATGTATCCCTCAGGTTGGAAGACACTCAAAACATGATTGGGGAAGAGCGGCCTCCTCTAAGTAGAGTTCAGTAAAGCTTTTTTGCTGAGGTGGTGCGACTCAAAATGAGGAGAAACAGCTGCAAACATCCATTAATAATCGTAACATGGAATGTACGAACTATGAATCTAAGAAAATTGGAAGTCAAAAAAAATGAAATGGACCACATAAAGATTGATATCCTAGGTATTAGTGAGCTGAAATGGGCTGGTATTGGCCATTTTGTATCAGACTATCACATGGCCTACTATGCTGGGAATGACAAATTGAAGAGGAATGGCGTTGTATTCATCGTCAAAAAGAACATTTCAAGATCTGTTATAAAGTACAATGCTGTCACTGATAGGATAAGATCCATATGCCTACAAGGATGAACAGTTGATGTGACTATTATATTCAAATTTATACAAAAACCACTAATGCCAAAGATGAGAAATTGAAGATTTTTTTACCAACTTCTGCAGTCTGAAATTGATCAAACATGCAGTCAAGATGCATTGAGAATTACTGGTGATTGGAATGCGAAAGTTGGGAACAAAGAAGGAACCAACCAAAAAAACCCTGTTGCCGTCAACTCAATTCTGACTCGTAGCAATCCTACAGGACAGAGTAGAACTTCCCCATAGGGTTTCCAAGGAGCAGCTGGTAGATTTCAACTACTGACCTTTTGGTTAGCAGTTGAGCTTTTAACCACTGTGCCACCAGGGCTCCAGAAGGAACAGTAGTTGGAAAATACGGCCATGGTGATAGAAACGATGCCAGAGGGCTGAATTGTGCAAGACCAATGATTTCTTCACTGCAAATACCTTTTTCAGCAACATAAACACGAACCTCACCAGATGGAATACACATGAATCAAATTGACTATATCTGTGGAAGGAGAAGATGGAAAAGCTCAGTATCATCAGTCAGAACAAGGCAAGGGGCTGACTTCGGAACAGACCATCAATTGCTTGTATGCAAATTCAAGTTGAAGCTGAAGAAAATTAGAGCAAGTCCACGGAAGCCAAAATATGACCTTGAGTATATTCTGCCTGAATTTAGAGACCACCTCAAGAATAGATCTGATGTGTTGAACACTGATGACCGAAGACCTGACGAGTTGTGGAATAACATCAAGGATAGCATACATGAAGAAAGCAAAAGGTCATTATAAAGACAGGAAAGAAAGAAAAGACCAAAATGGATGTCAGAAGAGACTCTAAAGGTTGCTGTTGAACATAGAGTAGGAAAAGCAAAAGGAAGAAGTGAAGTAAAAGAGCTGAACAGAAGATTTTAAAGGGCAGCTTGAGAAAACAAAGTTAAGTATTATAATTAAATGTGCAAAGACCTGGAGTTAGAAAACCAAAAGGAAAGAATATGCTCAGCATTTCTCAAGCTGAAAGAACTGAAGAAAAAATTCAAGCCTCGAGTTACAATATTGAAGGGTTCTACAGGGAAAATATTGAATGACACAGGAAGCATTAAAAGAAAACGGAAGGAATACACAGTCACTGTACCAAAAAGAATTAGTTGACTTTTAGCCATTTCAGGAGGTAGCATATGATCAAGAACTGATGGTACTGAAGGAAGAAGTCCAAGCTGCACTAAAGGGAATGGCGAAAAACAAGGCTCCAGGAATTGATGAAATACCAATTGAGATGTTTCAACAAACTGATGCAGTGCTGGAGGTACTCACTCACCTATGTCAAGAAATTTGGAAGACAGCTTCCTGGCCAACCGACTGGAAGAGACCCATATTTGTGCCCATTCCAAAGAAAGGTTATCCAACAGAATGTGGAAATTATCAAACAATATCATTAATATCACTCATAGGTAAAATTTTGCTGAAGATCACTTAAAAGTGATTGCAGCAGTACATTGGTAGGCAACTGCCAGAAGTTCAAGGAGGATTCAGAAGAGGATGTGGAATAAGGGATATCATTGCTGATGTCAGATGGATCCTGGCTGAAAGCAGAGAATAGCAGAAAGATGTTTACCTGTGTTTTATTGATTATGCAAAGGCAATCAACTGTGTGAATCATAACAAATTATGGATAATATTGTGAAGAATGGGAATTCTAAAACACTTAATTGTGCTCATGAGCAACCTGTACATAGACCAAGAGGCAGTCGTTTGAACAGAACAAGGGGATACTGTGTGGCTTAAAGTCAGGAGAGGTGTGTGTCAGGGTTGTATCCTTTCACCACACTTATTCAATGTGTATGCTGAGCAAATAATCCAGGAAGCTGGACTATATGAAGAAGAATGAGGCATCAGGATTGGAGAAAGACTCATTAACAACCGGCGTTATGCAGATGACACGACCTTACTTGCTGAAAGCGAAGAAGACTGAAGCACTTACTGATGAAGATCCAAGACCACAGCCTTCGGTATGGATTACACCTCAACATAAAGAAAACAAACATCCTCACAACTGGACCAATAAGCAATATCAAGATAATGGAGAAAAGATTGAAGTTGTCAAGGATTTCATTTTTCTTGGATCCACAATCAACACCCGTGGAAGCAGCAGTCAAGAAATCAAATGACTCATTGCACTGGGCAAATCTGCTGCAAAAGACCTCTATAAAGTGTTCAAAAGCAAAGATGTCACTTTGAGGACTAAGGTGCTCCTGACCCAAGCCATGGGGTTTTCAATCGCCTCATCTGCATGTGAAAGCTGCACGATGAATAAGGAAGACCGAAGAAGAATTGACACCTTTAAATTACGGTGTTGGTGAAGAATAGTGAGTATATCATTGACTGGCAGAAGAACCAACAAATCTGTCTTGGAAGAAGTACAGCCAGAATGCTCCTTAGACGCAAGGATGGTGAGACTTCATACTTTGGACATGTTATCAGGAGGGATCAGTTCCTGGGGAAGGACACCATGCTTGGTAAAGTGGAGGATCAGTGAAAAAGAGGAAGACCCTCAATGAGATGGATTGACACAGTGGCTGCAACAATGGGCTCAAGCATAACATGGATTGTGAGGATGGTGCAGGACTGGAGACTGTTTCTTTCTGTTGTACATAGGGTCACTATGAATCAGAACTGACTTGATGGCACCTAACAACAACAAACTTTGAAAGCTGTTTTCCCCCCTGAGCCTCTGCTTCCCCGGTTGTAGGATGGAGATAGTGACAAAACCGACCATGAAGGTGTATAGGAATGCGTTAGAAAATTCAGAGGGAGGGAGGGAGAAAGGAAAGGAGAGAGAGAGAAAGAGAGAGAGAAGGAGAGAGAGAGAGAGAGAGGGAGAGAGAAAGAGAGATTTATGTTAAGGAAATGGCTCATGTGATTGTAAAGGCTGGAAAGCCTCAAGTCCATGGGTCAGGCTGGAGGTTTCTCCTGACTCACGTAGCTGCAGGGGCTGGCAAACCCAGGATTGGCTGGTCAGACAGCAGGCCTCTGGCTCACAGGCTGGGGAGACTGATGAATCCCAAGATTGGAGGTAAGCTGCTAGCTCAAGTCCCAAGAACTGGAGGTCAGATGCAAGATCCAGAGTGAGCAAAAGCCTGTGAGTTTTGCCAGGAAGTCCACAACATATTAGATGCAGGCCACAATCCCAAGGAAACTGCCTTTCAATTGATTGACTGCTCTTAGTAGATCTCATCGTGGAGGTGATTACATCTTTACATAATTGCCAGACTACATCATAACTGCCAAACCATTGAGAATCATGGCCCAGCTGGGTTGACACACAACCTTAACCACTACACTGGCCCTGCCCGTTAATAGCTGAGCACCACTTGGGAAGTTACTCAGCCTCTCTGAGCCTTAGTTCTCATCAGTAAAATGGGGATAATAATAGCCTACCTCCTAGGTGTGAAGATGATGTTATTATTAATGTTCCATAATTGGTCTAACTGGCTCACTGTTGGGTCCAGAGCTTTGGTCTGTGGCTGTTCCCTGTTCCCTCTTCCAGGAGTCTTCGTCCTTCAAGTCCCTCAGAGACAAGTGGAAGTGGGCCTGGGATGGGGACACATGGTTCACCCACAGGGCCTCTGTGGGGCCCGGGGAGATGTGCTGAGGAGAGCACAGAGCCACCTCTCATTAGGGAGTTCAAGTGGCAGGACTCACCCAGCACCTATAGCCATGTCCCACCACCCGCCTGTCAGTTTGTCCTAGTATGGTAGCTTGTGTGTTCCTGTGATGCTTGGAGCTGTGCTACCAGTATTTCAAATACCAGCAGGGTCACCTGTGGTGGACAGGTTCCAGAGGAGCTTCCAGACCAAGACAGACTAGAAAGAAATGCATGGTGATCTACTTTCCAAAGTTAGCCAATGAAAACTTTATGGATCACACCAGCATATGGTCCAATATACTGCTGGAAGATGAACCCCTAGAAGGAAGGGACTCAAAATACACAGTGGCCGCAACAATGGACTCAAACATACCAACGACCATAAAGATGGTGCAAGATGGGGCAACATTCATTCTGTTATGTATGGGGTCACCATGAGTTAGAGCCAGCTTAGTGGCAGCTAACAACAATAACAACATCGCCATTCAAGCAGTTTACCGTTTTCTGTTTATCTGGGTTATAAAAAAAGTTTTCTAATATATAACCTCTTCAGAGGATCCCTAAAGAGACTGAGAGGAGGTTGCCAGCATGCCCTCGTGCTCTCTTTGATAAGCTCTGATTCTCTGAGGCCTTGTCCCAGGTTAACTTTCTCAGTTAAGCAAACAAATCAACAGTCTCACCCCTGCTTCCACCCTTGCCCTGCCAGTGGCACCAGGGTAAAAGATTACTTCTAGTTGGTCACTTTCCAGAAGTATCATGCTTCGACAGCAACTTGATTTCAAACCACCCCATTTCAAAAGAATCCCAATAAATCATTGAACCTGGGCCGCTGTAGCCCACAATGGGGCTGGCCAGAGTGATGCAGCACCTGACATCACCATGCCCACCGTGGATGATATTCTGGAGAAGATTGGGGGGTTTGGCTGGTTCCAGAAGCAGGCCTTCCTGACCCTATGTCTGCTCTCTGCTTTCTTTGCTCCCATCTACGTGGGCATCGTTTTCCTGGGCTTCACCCCAGACCACCGATGCCGGAGCCCTGGGGTGGCCGAGCTCAGCCAGCGGTGTGGCTGGAGCCAGGACGAGGAGCTGAACTACACGGTGCCCGGGCTGGGGGCCACAGGTGATGCCTACACCCGCCAGTGTCTCAGGTATGAGGTGGACTGGAACCAGAGCGCCCTTGACTGCGTGGACCCACTGGCTGGCCTGGCTGCCAACAGGAGCCATCTACCACTGGGCCCCTGTAGGGATGGCTGGGTGTATGACACGCCCGGTTCTTCCATTGTGACAGAGGTGAGAACGTGCGCTGCTACTTTGGGTAACTTGTGGGCTTCAGTGGCAGAGTGCAGCAGACAACACACCCTGTGGGCTTTGTTTTCATGTCAGGAAATGGGGTAAGAGTTGTATTTGTCAAGCACTTGCCTTGTGTCAGGCTCTGTGCTGGGGACTCTGCATGCTTCCCTTGTTCCCTGTCCCACGCAACTCTGGGTACTAGAGCAGGAAGCTGACGGTCAGAGACCAACACAAGCCAGGCTGAGTTGGGTTATTTGGAGAGCTGTCCATGGGGAGACCAGGGGCCTTCTCCCTTCCCCACTGGCTCCCCCAAAAGCCCCCAGAATTCACTCTGGGCCCTGCTTCCCCACCATTAGGATGGCTGGCGTCCCCTCCCTCTGCTCAAGATGATGGATACATGTTGTCTACATGGTGGTGGCTGTGGTGACGTAGAGGTGCCTGGGTGGTGCGAACAGTTTGTTCTCGACTACTAATAGAAAGGTTGGTGGTTTGGACCCACCCAGATACACCACTGAAGAAAGGCCTGGAGATCTACTTCCATAATGATCACAGCCAAGAAAATCCCATGGAGTTCCGTTCTACTCTGTCATACATTGGGTTGCCATGAGTTGGAATCAGTTGGATGGTGTCTTAGTTATCTAGTGCTACCATAACAGAAATACCATAAGTGGATGGCTTTAACAAAGAGAAATCCATTCTTTCACAGTCTAGGAGGATAAAAGTTCAAATCCAAGGTGTCAGCTCCAGGGGAAAGCTTTCTCTCTCTGTCGGCTCTGGGGGTAGGTCCTTGTCATCAGTCTTCCCTGATCAAGGAACTTCTCAGCACTGGGATCACAGGTCCAAAGGATGCACTATTCTCCTGGCTCTTGTTTCTTGGTGGTATGAGATCCCCCTGTCTCTCTGTTGGTTTCTCTCTTTTATGTCTCAAAAGAGATTGGCTTAAAACACAACCTAATCTTGTAGATTGAGTTCTACCTCATTAACATAACTGCTTCTAATCCTGCCTCATTAACATCATAGAGGTAGGATTTACAACGCATAGGAAAATCACATCAGATCACAAAATGGTGGACAATCATACAATACTGGGAATCATAGCCTAGCCAAGTTGGTACACATATTTTTTGGGGACACAATTCAATCCATAACAGATGGCAACGGGTGTGGTTTGGATCAGGTGGTGATGTGGAATTTGCCCTGGCTTTGGAGTCAGGCTCTTTGGTTGAATCACAGTCCCACTTCTTATTAAACTGAGCACCACTGGGTAGGTTCCTTAGTCTCTCAGAGCTTTAGTTATCGTCTGTAAAAGGGGGGTGATGATAGCCTACCTCACAGGGCATGAAGTTCAGCAGAGAAGGCACTAAGCAAACGTAAACAGAGTTACACTGTGAAGTCCCGCGTGTGGCCCATGGGGAAGGGTGATGGCGTCCCAGGGGCCCTGCTTGGATGGTTTAGTTAGTTATTTGGCCATTTTGCTTGGAGAACATTTCAATAGAGTGACCCTAGGTATTTTTCCACCAAGGAAATACACGGCCCCTTTTGAAAGCATTGCACTCTGACAAGGGTGGGCCCTTGGAAATCGGCACGGTGTCAGTTGGCAAAGCCACTGGCCAAAACCTATTCAGATGCTCTCTGTTAGCAACAGCCTGGTTCTGGCGAGGGTATTGCTTACCCGAAACAAGATGTAACCGGGCCCTCCCCTCCTTGTTCCCCCCAAACGCCCACCCCCATCAAGTTCCATGGTTTCTCGGGTCACCTCTCTTCCTTTCTCCCCTTCATTAGTGGTTTCAGCACTGTTATGCATTGAATTGTGTCCCCCAAAATATGTGTTGGAATTCTCACCCCCATACCTGGCGATGTAATCCCGTTTGTGAATAGGGTTTTCTTTGTCATGTTAATGAGGCCATATCTGTGTAGGGTGTGTCCTAAACCTAATCACTTCTGAGCTCTAAAAAGAGCAGATTAGACACAGAGGAAGCACAAAATGGGGAGGGGGCACATGCCATGGAACTTCAGAAGCCTGGGGCTACAGAAGCTGAAAGAGACAAGGACCTTCCCCCAAGCCGACCAAGAGAGCCTTTCCCTAGAGCTAGTGCCCTGAATTCGAGCTTCAAGTCACCTGAACTGTGAGAAGCTTCTGCTCTTTAAAGCCACCCATCTGTGGTATTTCTGTTATAGCAGCACTGGGACGCTAAGACAAGCGCCAACACATTTATGGCCTCGTGTCCTCTCCTCCTGGCTGCCAGAGCTCTCGCTAGGGAGCAGAGCAGGGTTTCTCCCTCAGGAGGAGCAGGTGCTGGTGCTTCACACGCCATTTAATGAACATCTGTCCCCCAGCGACAGATACAAAGAAGATGAATGACTTTCCAGGAACGCTCAGCAGATTCCTGCTGGGAATCTAGAAGAGCCCAAGATGGAGAAGTGTTTGTTCTCTGTGACTGAGATGTTCTGCTTTTGAAGACTCAGAGTCTTTGGTATAGGGTTGCCTGATAAAATAAATATAGGATGCCAGTTAAATTTGAATTTCAGATAAACAAAAAATACATTTTTAGCGTAAGTGTTGCTGTTGTTGTTAGGTGCGGTTGAGCTGGTTCCAACTCATAGCAACCCTGTGTACAACAGAACAAAACACTGCCCGGTCCTGTGCCATCCTCACAGTCTTTGCTATCTTTGAGCCCATTGTTGCAGCCACTGTGTCAATCCATCTCTTTGAGGGTCTCCTTTTTTTCACTGACCCTCTACTTTACCAAGCATGATGTCTTTCTCCAGGGACTGATCCCTCCTGACAACATGTCCAAAGTATATCCCAGATATTACATGACATTTGATGCTGATAACTGAGACTGGGAATACAAATATTGCACGAGACACACTTATACTAAAATAAAATGTGTTTATTGGAAATTCAAATTTAACTGGGCACCCTGTGGTTTTATTTGCTGAATCAGACAAACTGCTTTAGTGCCAAACTAAGGAGCTTGGTGTTATTTAGGCAAAGGAGCAAGATGGCATAGCTGGGCATTGCAAATGGTCTGCCAGTGATGAGGTGACTTCACTGGAAGGAGGGAGATACAGGAGGAGGCCAAAATAGGGACCTGGTGAGACGTGTCAACCAGCATGGTTGTCACAGGCATGGAAGGAAGAAATGATTTAAGAGATATGGACATTGCGTGGAAACCCTAGTGGCGTAGTGGTTAAGTGCTACTGCTGCTAACCAAAAGGTCGGCAGCTCGAATCCACCAGGCGCTCCTTGGAAACTCTATGGGGCAATTCTACTCTGTCCTATAGGGTTGCTATGAGTCGGAATCAACTCAGTGGCAATGGGTTTTTTAACAGGACATTGCATAGTTGGGGAGAGAGAAGGTTCTGGCTTGAGGACCTGAGTGAATGGAGTTTCTATAACTGAGGCTGGTGTCTTAGTTACCTAGTGCTGCTGTAACAGAAAAAGCACAAATGGGTGGTTTTAAGAAACAAAAATCTATTTTCTCACAGTTTAGGAGGGTAGAAGTCCAAATTCAGGGCGCTGGCTCTAGAGGAAGGCTTTCTCTCTCTGTTGGCTCTGAGGGAACGTCCTTGTCTCTTCAGCTTCTGTTTCTTGGTTCCTTGGAGATCTCATGTGGCGTAGCATCTGTCTTCCCGCACTGTGCTTTCTTGCTGCTTGCTTAATCTGCCGTTAAGACACACCCTACACTAATATTGCCTCATTAAAGTTAACAAAGAAAACCCATTCCCAAATGGAATTATAACCACAGGTATATTAGGATTTACAACGCGTATTTCTGGGGGACACAATTCAATCCCTAACAGCTGGAAGGAGCAGTCTGGGGAGGTGGAGGCATGTGCTGAAGTCCTGACCTAGGTGGGTGGCAGCAGAAAAGGAGAGGAGGGAACAGATGCAAGAGAACCAAAAAGGCTGTAGAACCAGTTGGCTATCTGTGGCAATTGAGGAGTGGGCTTTAAAGTGACCCCAGGACCTAGAGCTCTGGAGGATTGGGAGAACCCTGGAGCTGCTCACAGAGAAAGTGAAGAGGAGGTGATTTTAGGAGAAACAGTTCATTTGGGGGCATCCTGAGTTTGAAGAGCAGGTGAATTCATTTAGAGGTCTTCAAAGGTAATTGGTAGC
The DNA here is from genome assembly GCF_000243295.1 of Trichechus manatus latirostris. Taxonomy (NCBI): domain Eukaryota; kingdom Metazoa; phylum Chordata; class Mammalia; order Sirenia; family Trichechidae; genus Trichechus; species Trichechus manatus. Next base: position 10,627,820 of record NW_004443938.1, on the reverse strand, counting down.
ATGGTAACTCTGGGCAGGAGGGCAATAGGAATTAGCTCCTGGATGGGAATTGTCTTCCACTTTAATTCTCCCTTGTGTTGCTACAAAGCTGCCCTTGCCTCCATGCCTCGTCCTAAATTGAAGATTATTCTCAGAAAATTAACCTTAGTTATTCATTCCCGCAGAAATAATTTTTAACCTAGCATTGCCTTGGACATTGGAACTTGCTTAAGGGAGGAAGAGAGGCCAAGTCATTTGGAAATCACATTTAATCTCACTCCAAGACATAGGGACTGGGGTTATGGGGTCCATTTGGGGAGGAATGTGGAAGTTCTCTGACCTTGCCTCCCCCTGGCTGCTTCTCTTCTGCCCTCTCAGCCACAGACCCCACCATCTGTCCTCCATCGGCTATGAACGTTGAGCAAGGGAGAGAGAGGCCTAGGATCAAGGTCAGATGGGGGTGGTCACATCAATGTTTCCCGAAGTTGTCTGATCCTGAGCTCACCTGCATTCTTACTCCTGACGCACTGAAGCAGAATCCACAGGGAATCTGGACTTTCACAGGGACTTCTGATGATTCTTGTGATCGCGCATGTTTGGTGAACATTGCCTGTCCCTTTATGTAACCAGTTACTGTCCAATCAACCCTGACTCACGGTGACTCCATGTGCGTTAGAGTAGAACTGTGTTCCATAGGGTTTTCAATGGCTGATTTTTTGGAAGTAGATCATCAGGCCTTTCTTCCGATGTGCCTCTGGGTGGACTTGAACCACCAACATTTTGGTTAGCAGCTGAGCTCGTTAATTGTTTGCACCACCCAAGATCTTAGGCATAGCTTAGAGGGCAGAGCAAGTTCTCATTGGGAGGCGGGATTAGAAGGGAAGGCAGAGGTGCTGTGCATCCTCAGCCCCTGAATTCTCTGGCCCCATGATGGTCCCGGGGCAAGACCAGGATGTCTTCAGGAAGGGCAGCAGGAACGTCTTACAGAGACACTGACATTCAAAGATTAAAATGAAAACCAGAAACAATGTCTAAGAAAGAAAGAAGCTGAGGCACAGGGGCAACAATTCCACCGACTTCTCCCCACCCCACAACTTTCATGAAATCTACTGTCTAGAGCAGGCTGAAGGAGCCCTGGTGGCACAGCGGTGAAGTGCTTCAACTGCTAACCGAAAGGTCTGTGGTTTGAACCCACCAGTGACTCTGCAGGAGAAAAGACCTGTCAGTCTGCTCCTGTAAAGATTACAACCTTAGAAACCTTATTGGGCAGTTCTACTGTATCCTATAGGGTCCCTATGAGTTGGAATTGACGGCACCCAACGACAACAGAGCAGGTTGTCTTAAGCAATGTGGGGGAAGGGGCACAGGAGAAACAGTTGGGCAGCTGGAGGAAGAGATGGTCAGATGGCCAGATCAGCCTAGGACCTTCTGTACTGGTGCGTTCCAACAGCCAGAGCGCAGCCTGGCAGAGAAACCAAAGGAACCACAGGTGGAAAAGTTACCAGGTGGGTGGTCACCTGGGGGAAGCTCTATGAGAAGGTGCATTTAAGGCTGAATCGTACAGGGTAAAACAGACCTGTGGATTGGTGGAGAGCGTGAGAGTGAAGCGGATGGAGCAAACCGCACGCTCCCGCTGAGCTGCAATCCTCACTTGAGTGAACAGGTAGGAGGTAGAGGCTCGTTATTAGTTTCTTTCTTTCTTTTTTCTTAAACTGCGCTTCACATGAAGGTTTACAGAACACATTAGTTTCTCATTAAACAACTAATACACATATGGTTATGGGACGTTGGTTGCCAACCCCGAGACGTGTCAACACTCTCCTGCTTGACCTTGGGTTCCCCACTTCCATTCGTTCCGCTTTCCTGTCCCCTCCTGCCTCCTCATCCCTGCCCGTGGGCTGGTGTACCCATTTAGGCTCATATACCTGGTTGAGCTACGTGTGTTATTGTTTTATGGGCCTGTCTAATCTTTGGCTGAAGGGTGAACCTAAGGAGTGACTTCAGTACTGAGTTAAAAGGGTGTCCTGGTGCCATACTCTCAGGGTTTCTCCAGTCTCTGTCAGATCATTATTATTTCTGACAGTCAGGTGGTGACATGGATTTCTACTCATATTTCATAACAAAGTTGCGCCTGTCATTCATCGCCTTCCAGAGTGAGATTTGGGAGGAGAGTTAAGGTATTTGAGGATTGAGAGGTGAGTGGATGGTGAGGCAGCGGGAATGGGACTCTCCTTTCAAGAAGTTTGCCAGGAAGAGGAAAGAAAGGATCAGCGTGTAAATAAGAAGGCCAGATGAGCAATTGTACTTTTGAATTCAGGGAACCATGTCCTACTGGAAGGTAGACAAGATAATGGAGAGGTGGAAAGGTTCATGCTGCAGAGATTTCCAGTTTTAAGTTCCAGTGGGTGCTGTTCCCCACTTCTCACTAAAAATATCTATGAAGACACTGAAGTCATTGAAAACTCACAAAGACACCAACAAATAGAACAGCCGACTGCCAGATCCTGGGAGGACAGTTCTCAAAGAACTTCAGAGCAGAATCAGAATGACCACCTAAAACTAAACAAACCTACCTGCTTGAAAGAAGGAAGGAAGGGGGTGTGTTGCTCTCCTACTGCCTCCCTGACTTGAGACCTGGCCGTTGTTTTGCTACATGATTCTATTTCAAAGGTGGCTATGGCAATATTTCTGCCCACCTTCCCTGCCTTCATTTGTATTACCTTTATTCGACCTGAGAAAGCAACTGGGCAAGGGGGTTCGGGAGAATTTACATCGGCCATTCTCTCCTAGGCTATGTATCCCAAGCCAGTCAAGCACTGTAGAGTTGAGGGAGAGACAGGAAAGAGTCTTCCCACTTGGACCTGATGGAGATGTGAGAAGTGTACTTCAGCAGTTAGGGTGTCCCAGAACCAGGCAATACGTGAGGAGAAGATGCCTCCTCAACCCACCAAAGCCACACTGGCTAATTTTCTTGTAGACACTGGAAATTAGGCTAGTTGCTCCATACACCATTTTGTTTCCAGATTTTGGTCTGAGAAGATGACTCTGCCAACACCCAGTGGCAAAGCCATACACCCAGTATGTTGACAGGTTTGGAGAGATTCTTAGTTCCAGGATTTGAAAACGGGAAAAAAGTCCAATAATATAGAATCAGTGAAAAAAAAATTTAGAGGGGAAATAGACCACCACAAGATTCAAGGAGGAACAAACACCCTAAAATGAATTACTATCGAAACCAGAAGAAAATACTCGTAGTCATTAACATTCACATTTTTCAAAGCAATTTCAATATGGAAACGTGACCATTTTCGAGTGAGTGAAAATAAGTTACTGTATGACCTTGAGCAAGTTACTTACCTCTTCAAGCTTTAGTTTCCTCATTTTTCTATCAGGGAATATAATTCCTACCATACTGGGCTGTTTTGAGACCTGGCAAACTGCTCCAGTAAAGATTACAGCCTAGGAAACCCTGTGGGGCAGTTCTACTCAGTCACATATGGTTGCCATGAGTTGGAAATGACTTGGCAGCACACAACAACAACAGGATTGTTTTGAGAACAAACAGGTAATCTCTGTAAATTGCTTTAGCATAATGTCTGGCGCAACATAAGCAATAGATTTTAGGGATTATATGCTGTTGCTATTATTAGTTTTACATTAAAGTACACATTGAATTGAAGTGATTTTGATGATTGGCCTGCAATTGGATATAATAACTTCAGGCTAAACTATCAAAACAAGAAACTCATCTTAGCTCTGTTAAGGTTTAAAAAATACTTCAAATTTTCCATAATGAGGCCTCAGTGCACTGCAGGGATTCTCGAACATGACTGAACATTAGAATAACCTGGGCAGCTTTTAAACATACTGCTGCCTGCGTCCCATCTCCAAAGATTCTGAAATCATTGGTTTCAGAGTATGGCCTAGGCACTGGGATCTTTACAAATGCCCCCAAGTGATTCTCCCATGAAGCCAAGTTTGGGAACCTTTGGAGTGGTAGGAGGATCAAAGTTGACCCTGGAGTTGAAGAGACCTAGACTTGAACTTCAGCTCTGGAGTCTTCTATTTGCCTGATCTTAGTTACTTAACTGCTCAGAGTCACCAGTGTTTCATCCTTACAAAGGGAACAGTTAATATTTCACAAGATTATTGAGGGAATTAGATGAGGAAATAGAACTGATCACAGTGTCTGTCATGTAGACATTCGATAGTTATTGGTTTTCTTCCTCCCTCCTTGCGTTCTCCCTTTTATCCTGGCTGCAAGCTCAACGGTCTTCCATTTTGTTGGTTTTATTAATTTCTTTGAGCCAACACTGGAAAAACATGTTATATTTCTTTCATTACATTTATTATTATCATTATTTTTGTGAAAAATTGCCTTACTGTATTTCTTTTTAGAAAAATTATCTAATGGCCTTGTGAGAGGCAGTTAATTGGTTCTTGCTCTCTTTACCAAAGACATTTTGTCCTGTGATAACCCACTGTCAAGGGCAAAGCACTTGACGATGGTTTCTTTAATGAATATATAATGAGAGTATTATAAAGATATTAGGAATATAACGAAAATTACTGAGAAATTGACCAGAAACATCGGATTTCATCTTATGAGAGGAAAATCTGTGAAACACCTAGGGGACACCAAGGTTTGTGTCATACATTTGCTTTGTCAGGAGAAAGGATGCAAGGGTGCAGTTCTGATTTACAAACGGCTTTGTGTTTTTGGTCCGTCCCTCAGTTTAACCTGGTGTGTGCTGATTCCTGGAAGGTGGATCTGTTTCAGTCCTGTGTGAATGTGGGCTTCTTCCTCAGCTCCCTGGGAATTGGCTACATTGCAGACAGGTACGTAAAGGCCAATTCAATTAAACGTGTCATTAATGCCATGAGGAAAATGAGTTCTAGGGGATAACAGTGGAAGAAGAGGGGAATAATTAGAATCTATCACAGAAGTTGGTGGAGAGAATTATTGATAGTGTGTCTATCAATTGGTGGTGGGAGATGGAGAAAGGTAATGAGGTTTGAGGTGTATTTCAGAATTCGAGACGACATATAGGTTGTATGTTAGGGATGGAGGCTGACAGAACGGGGACACAAAGGCAAGGTTTATGCTTAAAGCAAATGAATGAGCGTAATGCCATTTTCTGAGATGGGAAAGAATGGATTAGGGACAGATTTTTGTTGAAGCTCTTTGTAGGGGAAGGGGCTGGGAAGGAAGCAAGAGTTTTCTTTTAAATGCGTTCAGTTTGCAGATGTATTAAGTATAAACTGTAATAACAGATTTGGTGATGGCTACACAACCTGATTAATGTAATTGGTGTCACTGAACCGTACATGTGAAAGTTGTTGAACTGGCGAACGTTATGTTACCTATATTTTCACAACAGCAATAACAGAAAAAAAGAGAAAACACTAAGGTAAAAAGGAAAAAAAAAAAAGAGTAGTTTGTAAGACATATAAAAAAAGATGTCAGGTAGGCCATTGGTATATGAGTTGAGCTCAGAAGAGAAGCTTAACTATTTGGGATTTGTCACCAGTAGAGCCATGAAACAAGTTTGAGATCATCTAGAAGAGGGTAAAGAGAGAGAATGTCAAGATGTAGAGGGTGATAGGGGAGGAGTCCACCACCCGTCTGTCAGTTTGTCATACTGTGGTGGCTTGCATGTTGCTGTGATGCTGGAAGCTATGCCACTAGTATTTCAAATACCAGCAGGGTCACACAGGGTGGACAGGTTTCAGTGGAGTACTTCCAGTGTATGCTGGAAGCACTCACTCATCTATGCTAAGACAGACTGAGAAGGACCTGATGTTCTACTTCTGAAAAAAATTGGCCAGTGAAAACCTTATAGATAGCAGTGGAATGTTGTCTGATACAGTGCTGGAAGATGAGCCCCTCAGGCTGAAAGGCACTCATATACAACCAGGGAAGAGCTGCCTCCTCAAAGTAGAGTCGACCTTAATGATGTAGATGGAGTCAAGCTTTCGGGTCCTTCATTTGATGTTTTGGCACAACTCAGAATGAGACGAAACAGCTGCAAACATCCAAAGATGAAGAAATGAAGATTTTTACCAACTTGTGCAGTCTGAAATTGATCAAACATGCAATCAAGATGCATTGATAATAAGTGGTGATTGGAACGTGAAAGTTGGAACTTTCAAGATCTATCCTGAAAGACAACACTGTCCGTGATAAGATAATATACATATACCTGCAAGGAAGACCAGTTAATATGACTATTATTCAAATTTATGCACCAATCATTAAGGCCAAAGATGAAGGAATACACAGAGTCACTGTACCAAAAAGAAATAGTCGACATTCAGCCATTTAGGAGGGAGCATATGATCAAGAACCGATCGGACCAAAGGAAGAAGTCTAAGCTGCACTGAAGACACCGGCCAAAAGAGCCCCCAGGAATTGACAGAATACCGACTGAGATGCTTCAACAAACAGTTGCATGCTGGAAGCACTCACTCATCTGTGCTAAGAAATTTGGAAGACAGCTTCCTGGCCAACTGACTGGAAAAGAGCCATATTTGTGTCCATTCCAAAGAAAGGTGATTCAACGGAATGCAGAAATTATTGAACAGTATCATTAATATCACATGCAAGTAAAATTATGTTAAAGATAATTCAAAAATGGTTGCAGCAGTACATCGAGAGGCAACTACCAGAAATTCAAGCCCGATTCAGAAGAGGCTGTGGAATGAGGGATATCATTGCCGATGTCAGATGGTCTTAGTTGAAAGCAGAGAATAATAGAAAGATGTTTACCTGTGTTTTATTGACTATGCAAAGGCATTCGACTGTGTGGATCACATCAAATTACAGATAGCATTGCGAAGAATGGGAATCCCAGAACACTTAATTGTGCTCGTGCGGAACCTATACATATAGACCAAGAGGCAGTTGTACGAACAGAACAAGCGGATAGTGCGTGGTTTAAAATCAGGAAAGGTGTGTGTTAGGCTGTATTCTTTCACCATACTTATTCAGTCTGTATGCTGAGCAAATAATCTGAGAAGCTAAACTATATGAAGAAGAATGCGGCATCAGGATTGGAGGAAGACTCAGTAACAACCTGCGATATGCAGATGACACAACTTTGCTTGCTGAAAGTGGACTTGAAGCACTTACTGATGAAGATCAAAGACCACAGCCTTCAGTATGAATTACACCTCAACATAAAGAAACAAAAATCCCCACAACTGGACCAATAAGCAACATCATGATAAACAGAGAAAAGATTGAAGTTGTCAAGGATTTCATTTTACTTGGATCCACAATCAACACCCATGGAAGCAGCAGTCAAGAAATCAAACAGCTCATTGCTTTGGGCAAATGTCCTGCAAAAGACCTCTTTAAAGTGTTAAAAAGCAGAGATGTCACTTTGAGGACTAAGGTGGACCTGATTCAAGCCATGGTGTTTTCAATCGCCTGATACGCATGTGAAAGCTGGACACTGAATAATGAAGACTGAAGAAGAATTGATGCCTTTGAGTTATGCTGTTGGCAAAGAATATTGAATATACCATGGACTGCCAGAAGAATGAACAAATCTGTCTTGGAAGAAGTACAATCAGAATCCTCCTTAGAAGCGAGAGGGGTGAGACTTCATCTCAGGTACTTTGGACATTTTATCAGGAGGAACTAGTCCCTTTACCATGCTTGATAAAGTAGAGGATCAGCGAAAAAGAGGGAGACCCTCAGTGAGATGGATTGACACGGTGGCTGCAACAATGAGCTCCAACATAGCAATGATTATGAGGATGGTGCAGGACCAGGCAGTGTGTGTTTTGTTGTGCACAGGGTCGTTATGAGTTGGAACCGACTTGATGGCTCCCAACAACAAGAACAACAACAGGGCAGGAGTTGCTGGCAAAGGAGACTTAGAAGAAATGGCAGACAGAGAGAAGGAGAGGGTGATTTTACAGAAAACAAGAGGACAGTGACTCAAAGAGGAGAGGGGCATCACATGTGCAGATACTGCTGAGAGGTCAGCCTATTGGCTCTGTGAACATGGAAGCCATGAGCACCCACGATGAAGGAAGAGTCAGTGGAAGGCCGAAGGAAAAGTGGAGGTGGGGAAGTGGAGCTCCTGTGGGCAGACAGATTTTTAAATGAGTTAGCTGTAACCCGTAACCTAACCCACTGCCATTGAGTTGATTCCGAGTCATAACGACCTGAGTTGCCTGTGGAGGAGAGGAAATGGGGAAACAGCCAGAGAGAGATGGAGCGTCCAGGATCAGGGTGGCGTCTAATGAGAATGAGTCCGTGGTGAGTGGAATGGAGATGGCCGGGGGAGAGCGTGAGCCAGGAGCACAGGCAGGGGCCAGAGGGCAGAGTGGGGGCGGCCTTGGCTAGTTGTCGGTCACAGGAAAGAGGACGCCACAGATAGGCCCTAATGGGTAAGTCTGTGTGTTCTGAGGGGAGAAGATGGTAGGATGAAAAAGTGTCTGCATGTTCCCTAAGTGTGAGGAAGTTTATTGGCTGAGAGCTGGGTAGGTGTGGGGTGGCACTGAAAAGTGGAGGAAGGTTTGAGGCAAAAAGCCCTGAGGTAGACACACGAAGTAGGGGTCTTGGAGAAGAGGAAGGTGGGATGCTAGAGAGTGGCAGGGTGGCTGCAGTGCTGACAGTCCTTCTGACTTTGGAGTCACAAGTGCAGAGGTCACTGTGCTTGGACGAGAGACGTTGTTCCTTGTGTTCTTGCTTTACTCTTAGAGAACGTGGGATAAGACTTAAAAGATTTAGTCGATAAAACATGATACTGGGGTGAAGCCTTAGGAGCCCTGGTGGCATAGTGATAAGCGCTCGGCTGCTAACCAAAAGGTCGGCAGTTCGAATCCACCAGCCGCTCCTTAGAAACCCTATGGGGCAGCTCTCTTCTGTCCTATAGAATCTCTATGAGTCCGAATCGACTTTACGGCAATGGGTTTTTGATTTGGGTGAAGCCTTAGCAAATAATTTGCCCATTTCATCCATGAAAAAAGGAAAGGAAAAACAATTCTCAAAGTTACATTTATATACATATATAAATATATATATATATAAAACGTATGTATGAAAAAAAACTCACCAGTTTCTGTCGAGTCATGCTGACTCATAGTGACCCCATCTGTGTCAGAGTAGAACTGTGCTCCATAAGGTTTTCAATGTCTGGTTTTTTCAGAAGTAGATTGCCAGGCCTTTCCTCCAAGGCTCCTCTGGGTGGATTTGAACTCAATTAGTAGCTAAGCACCGAACCATTTGCACCACCCAGGGACTCCATAACATATATAATAACATATATGTATATTATATATATGTATGTGTGTGTGTGTATGTATATAAAATATATATAGCTAAATATTTTCACAGAACAATTTTTATGACAACTGATAAGTCTAACTGGGGAGAACAATTCTTTGTTTTGTGCTCACGTGAATAATGCAATCTGTTAAACACAAAGGTAATTTGAGGAGACAGTATGAGAATGGAGAGTCCATTATGGGAAGGCCACCTTTCCTTTTGGCTAAGATGAAATATTGCAGAGATTGGTCGGGATTCCTTCATAAAGTGCTTTAATTATACCTGACAACAACCAGTGAGTTTGCCAGGGGCAGATGTGGTGGGGCCATGAGGGGGCTGTGACCTCCTGACAGACGCGTATTGTCCCTTAGAGAAGCTGTGAGGTGATGCCACCCTGCCGTGGTCCTTGTGTTCCACTGTGCTGGTCTGACCCCAAACTCCTTCCACCCTGCCTCACATGCCTGCTCCCTTGACTCTAAAGGTTTGGCCGCAAAGTCTGTCTCCTGCTGACCGTCCTCATCAGCGCCATCTCAGGAGTTCTCATGGCCATTGCACCGAACTACCCATCCATGCTGTTCTTCCGCCTGCTGCAGGGGCTGGTCAGCAAAGGCAGCTGGGCATCAGGCTACACTCTAAGTAAGTATTGGCTGACTGAGGTGTCCACGGCTTCCCTTGGACGATGGAGCTCAGATGAGTGCGTAGAATGGGATGGAGTCATTCATGAAGGTGTTCTTTTTTAGGGAGGTGACATTTACAGAGTCTAGAGAAATTGTGCCCGCACTAGGTGTATGTTGTTCATGCGACGGGCAGAGGATGGTGTCAGAAACCGAGCTGAGCTGAGAGAGCAGAGCTGCCAGGTACCAGAGTAGCTGATCAAGACAATGAGCCAATATCATCACTGAACAAATCTGATCAAAGATTCCCTAGAAGAACCCTGATCAAAAGGGGGAAATGCGAGCAGAATTTCAAGTTTTCATGGACTCCACTCCAGACTTCCTGGAGTTGGATGAACCTCTGAAACTATTGCCCTGAGATCATCGTTAAACCTTAAATCAAAAATATCCCCTGAAGTCTTCTTAAAACCAAACAATAGTTTAGCTTAACTAGTAAAGAATGTCTGCCTTGAGCATTATGCTCTTTTAAGAACCATTTATATGGGATCAAACTGATAACAACAACGGGAAAGCCTAGATAGGAACCTTAGGGAGCAGGAATTTATGTTAATGGGGGAGGAACAACTCAGAAAAGGAGGGTGAGAATGGTTGCACAACTCGAAGAATGTAATCAGTGTCCCTGAACTGTACATGTAGAGACTCTTGAATGTTGTATGTTTTGCAACAACGACAAAATAAATAAAATTACATAAAAAGCAAAGCAAAACAAAAGAAAGTATACGAAATAAAAAAAATAAAGAGTCAAGGAGCCAGATGAAAGTGAGAGTCAGGTTACTTTAATCGCTGACATCAATAGTTTAAGCGAGAGAGTGCTGACTCCTCTCATTCCATTTGTCCCGTGTGACAGCGGCACGAGAGAGTCAGGTGGATGAGGGCAGACGCGGGCAGACGCGGGCATCCGGGAGCGTCTTCTGTGAAGGGAGCCTCGAACTAAAGTCTCCTGCTGCTTTGTGAACCAGGGGCCAGGCGGAGGGAGAGAGAGGGCTAGGAGGGGAAAAGTGCTGAGTACTAAGTCAGAGTGGGAGAGAGTCTCCAAGGCCTCCCCCACATTAAGGAGGTTTCAGCACAGGTGCCTGAGGAAGGCCTCTGCCGAGGGCCCTCGATAAAGACGCCCCCATACGGAGGTGCCTGGACTAGGAATTCAGATAGGTGTCAGAGCACGGCCGGCAGGAGGGCCTGAGTTCTTGGCTGCAACGGCCTCCGGGCCCTCCAACACACTGGCCATGCACCAAAGCTGGGTGAGCAGGGCGCCTCCCGCATGGAGCCTACCAGGCCCAGCCTTGTAATTGCCTGTGGTGGGGCTTGCAAGATTTTGCCCAGGAGCTGGACTCCTCATATGGTGTAGGTATGTTGTTCCCGTTGTGACTGTGTGCCGTTGAGGGGACCCTTACTCACAGCGACTCTACAGGACAGAGTAGAACTGCCCCATAGGGTTTCCAAGGAGCAGCTGGTGGACTTGAAGTGCCGACCTTTTGGTTAGCAGCCGAGCTGTTAACCAGTGCGCCACTAGGGCTCTCCCAAAATTTGTTGTCTCTTTCTTTTTTACAACCGAGGGACACTTAAATAGATCCATGTTTCCATATCTACTAATCCACTTGGGAAGCAAAGAGACCACATGTGGTGTATGTACAGCATTGGGGAGGGGGTGTAGGAGGAGGCCAAAGACGGGGGAGTGTTTTACAATTCCAAATATCAAAGAATCAGCATCTCCTCAAAAGAAGTACAACAAACTCAACTGGTTCAAATGGCACTCAAGAGTTAGCCGAGGAAAGAAGACGGGAGGAAATAATAGAAGGATAAACATCATGACTGAAAGGAAATTGAGGCGAAAACCAATGTGAATAATTCCACATATTAACTTTTTTTCCCCCAAAATTTTCCATAAAGAGTAAGAATAGAAAACTGAAAATTACTTTCCTGGAGGAAAGTAAGAGAAAAGAGTCACCTCTTCCTTCCTGAGCCAGAGAAGCAGTGAGGACAATCCACGTGTTTGCTTATTTGTAGCGAAGAGAAAAGAAACAGCCGTGTCTTGCCAGCTCTGAAAACCACGACTGTGGCATTCGGAGAACTAGTTCACTAGGGCAAAGGGGTCCATGTTACGTTCCTACCTTGAGAAACCGCTAACACATTGTTAAGTTTAGTTCGCTCGGTAAATACTTACCAAAAACCCGTGACAGACTGCGTGCTGAATATACATTACACGACACAGGGTTCCGAGGATTAACCCCGAGTCAAATCCACACTCCAACATTAAACAGCTGGGTGACCTTGGGCAATTTACATAATCTCGCTGTGCCTTAGTTTCCTCAACACGGAATAACAGCGGTGCCTTCCTCCTGGGGCTGCTGGGAGGAGTAAGTGAGTTGCACTAGGTACTGTCTTAGAACAATGCCCGCCACAAACAATCTCTCAGTAAGTGTTTCTATTACTGGGTGGCAGGCAGGGTACTAGGTGCTAGAGATAACCAAGATAGATAAAGTGTTATTCCTACCTTCACCGGGATCAAAGGCTAGAGAGGGAGACAGATGCCAAAATGAGTATTTTCGTATAATAAGAGCTGGGGACAGTGGCAGTTCAGTGGTAAAATTCTTGCCCTCCGTGCAGGAGACCTGGGTTCGATTCTTGGCCAATGCGCCTAACGCGCGGCCACCACCTGTCTGTCAGTGGAGGCTTTCGTGTTGCTAGGAAGCTGAACAGGTTCCAGCTGAGCTTCCAGACTAAGGCAGACTAGGAAGAAAGGTCTGGCAATCTACTTCCAAAAATCAGCCAACGGCGTGGGGGGAGTCCTATGGATCACGACGGTTGGATCCCCGACTGATCATAGGGATGGCTCGAGACTGCGTAGCATTTCGTTCTATTGTGCATGGGGTTGCTGTGAGTTGGGGGCCGACTTGATGAGAGCTAATGACAGCAACGGCATAGTAAGAGCTATGGCCGACTTCTATTCCTGTGACTGCTTCACTTAGTTGCAGGAAAACACCTCTGCTGGTCCCTTCTTGCCTCACCTGCTGCTTCTTCCCAGCCTCCTTCACTGGAGCCTCCTCTTCTCCCTGACCCCTTAATGTTGCAGGACCCCTGGACTTTGTCCCTTTCGTTCCCACCCCTCTTCTGCCTGCAGCTGCACCCCACCCCCTACCCGATTCCCGTTGCTTGGGTCAAACATCTCATAGTGAACACTAACACCACCTTCTTTTCCTTACACCCCATCTCCAATCCATCAGTGAGTCCTGTTGACTTTCCTTCCAAAACACACCCAGCATCCCACCCACTTCACTGCCTCTGCATTTCCTCCTGGTTCGAGCCACCAGCATTGCTTCACTTCCAAATTCATCTCCCCGAGGCACCTGTCAGTTCTCAGCTCAGAATGCTACCTTTGAAGTCCACTTCCTCACCTCCTCAAGTCTCGGCTCAGATGTCACCTTCTCATCAACTCTACCCTGACCGCTCTTTGTAAAATGCAACACCTCCACTCTCCCCGTCACCCTCACCCCATCTTCTCCCCCTCATGATGCGTATCACATTCTGACATACAGCGTTTTTGTTAGCTGTCATTGAGTTGGCCTTGACCCACGGCAACCCCGTGTGTTACAGAGTAGAACTGCTCCATAGAGTTTTCTTATGGAAGCAGATCTCTAGGCCTTTCTTCCGTGGCATTGCTGGTTGGGTTTGAACGACCAACCTTTGGGTTAGCAGCCAATTGCAAACTGCTTGTGCCACCTGGGCTCCCTCCATAGTGTATAACTTACCTACTTGTGATATTTATGTCTGTCATCTCTCACGAGACTGTAAAGACCACGAGGGCAGGGCACCTTGTCTGTTTTGCTCACCAGTGAATCCCAAACACCTAGAATACTGCTGGATGCGTAGCAGGCACTCAAAGGTATTTGTTAAAACAGTGAACGCTCCTCGTGTTGTGGTAAATATCTTTCCTCAGCCTGGAGCTTATAGAAGGCCAGTGTACCGAGTCCTGAGGTCTGAACAGGAGGAATGGCATGACAAGCAAGGGGACAAGAAAAGGGACAGTTAGAGAACAGCTAGAGAACAGAGGAGCGTGGCATGTGTGGGTGAGAGCTGGTGTTAGTGGGACACACGGAGGAAGGGAGCCTTCCAGGCAGTGAGGAAGGAGGGATGAGGGCACAGGGGAGGGCCCCTGGAGCAGGGCAGGAAGGCAGGTGAGGGCTCGGGGGTGCAGGAGAAGAACAGAAAGGATTGGGGACATGCAGCTTCTGAAAGCAGCCTCTGGCTTCTCTTCCTCCTGAGGAACTCACAAGACGACCTCGTGTTCCTCTCAGTCACAGAGCTGGTGGGCCCGGACTACAGGAGGACGGTGGCCATCTTGTACCAGATGGCCTTCTCGGTGGGCCTGGTGCTGCTTGCGGGCGTCGCCTATGCCCTGCCCCACTGGCGGTGGCTCCAGCTGGCCGTCTCCCTGCCCGTCTTCCTCTTCATGTTCTACTACTGGTGAGTGCTTCCTGCCCTGGTGGGCAAGGGGCTTCTCTCTGCCCTGGAAGGCTGTGCCCTGTGGCTGCTCCGCCCGCTTTCCGCTCACGGACCCCTGGCCTCCACCTTGCTGGCCTGGGCAGGTGAGAGCGCGCCTGTGAGTTTCCAAAAGCCCCTTGTACCCGAGATTCGCAACCTTTGAGCTATAACGTCCTAGCCCCATGTGAAACAGACAGCACGGTCTCTATCTGATTTTAAAGGTTCCTGAATGCGTTTTGTTTCGTTTTGAAAATAGCTGAAAACTGTGCAGTGGAATTAAGAGGAGATGCCCCGCTTTGGTGGCGTAGTGGTTAAGTGCTATGGCTGCTAAGCTAAAGGGTGGCAGTTCGAATCCCCAGGCCTTCCTTGGAAACCCTATGGGGCAGTTCTACCCTGTCCTATAGGCTCACTATGAGTTGGAATCAACTTGAAGGCAATGGGTTTGGTGTTTTTTTTTTTTTTTTTTTTTTTAGCCCCGCTGTGAAGCAGGGTGGGAGTTGGGTTGGGCACGTACGGTGTGAGGGGGTGTTCCCAGCGGGAGAAGTTTGCTGGCCCCTCTCCCTGAGATGAGGGCCACGTAGGAAGTGGGCGCTCCCGTTTCATCTGCTAACCTCAGCAGGTTCCCACACCCCGAGCACCCGTGTGGCCCCGTCACTCCGGTCAGCACTTCAAAGCAGCCTTGTTCTGGGAAAAATGCCGAGCAGTGACTCTCTGTGCCTGCAGGTGTGTGCCCGAGTCTCCGCGGTGGCTGTTATCACAGAAGAGAAACACGGAGGCGGTCAGGATCATGGGCTACATTGCCCGGAAGAATGGGAGACCGTCTCCTGCTGATTTAAAGGTGGTAACTGCCGATGTAAAGGGGGTCCTCACGCCCGGTGGGGGAGTCACCGAATGTTCGTTTGGGTTTATGATTCCGGAGGAGTTCCTGGTGGTGCAAATGGTGAATGCCGTCAGCTGCCAACCGAAAGGTTGGCGGTGCTAGTCCACACAGAGATGCCTCAGAAGAAAGTCCTGGCAATCTACTTCCAAAAAATCAGCCACTGAAAACCCCATGGAGCACAGTTCTGCCCTGATACACGTGGGGTCACTGTGAGTCGGGATAGGCTCAACAGCAACTGCTTCTGATTTGGGAAATGGCTTCTGGGGTGGCCTGTGAGCAGGACAGCCATGAAGGGGTGCCTGCCTCCTGGGTGGCTGGCCCCAGGCGGCTCCTTGGAGGGTTCCGGTCTCTGTGGCTCTGTGGGGTTGACCCTCTCGCTCTCCCCAGATGCTGTCCCTCAAGGAGGAGGACATCCCTGGAGAGCTGAGGCCGTCCCTCGCCGACCTGTTCCGCACGCCGCGCATGAGGAAGCATACCTTCATCCTGCTGTACCTGTGGTGAGGGCGCCCACACATTCCCAGAGCCGAGTCGCAGCCCGCCCGCACACTAAAGACAGTGAACTGACTCCCCGGAAGGGGAGAGGCGTGAAAAGGGGTGTTCAAATTTTCTGAGGGTTCAAAAAGGAGCCCTGGTGGTGCAGTGGTTAAGCACTCGGCTGCTAATCTAAAGGATGGCGAGAAAGATGTAGCAGTTTGCTTCCATAAAGATTACAGACACCCTATGGGGCGGTCCTACTCTGTCCTATAGGATCACTATGAGTCGGAATCAAGTGTTTGAAGAGGTCTTAAAAAGACATTCTTATTTCTCTCTGGAGGATCAAATAGTGGGAAAAAGGCTTCAGTTTAGTCAGAAGGATTTGCCAGATACGAGGCGTTAACAGTGAGCTGACTGAAACCTGCTAAGGGGCTTCCGAGGGCTCCTCAATGCCATCGGTCTCGTCTTTTGGGAATAACAAGTCTTGACTTAATGTCAGAAACGGGTGAGATTTCGGTGACTCCCAGTAAATTCAAGGCTGAAGGTCCTTTCCTTGCATCTAAACATGTTACAGACTGTACCTGAAAGTAGCTGTGCTTTGATCATCCATTGGCTGGAAAATTCTTATATACACGTGGACCCACCCGCATGCCTCTTGCAAAAACTCCACAGCCCCCAGGAAACTGCATCCTCTCTGGGGAAGGAGCCCCCACGCAGCCTGGGTTGCTGTCATGGGAAGAAATCCCCCACCTTTACTGCGTCCAAGTGGTGGTACTGGTCAACCCATTCACATACAGGTTGTCTCCTAAACCCTCCCCACACGTAGGGCAGAGCACCTGGACTCTGCCCCCGACGGCCCCAACAGGAGCGGCTCTGCTACGTGTTTATATTTCCACGGAAGACTTTTACTGGAACAAAGGATCCGAACTAATAGGGTGGTGGCTGGCACATAGTAGATACTCAGTAAATATTTATTGAAGGTTGAATGAATAACCACTGTTCTACAGAATCCATCCCATGTTCTTTAGCACACCAGGCTCACCCTGACCTCTCTGTGCCTCACCGCTCACCAACCCCATAGCCTGCTGCCCCGTAAGTGAGTCCCCCACCCCAGCCACATGGTTGTGCCTTTGCAGATATACCCTGCCTCCAACCACGTACCTGGTGGATATCTCTACTGGTACTTTCTTACTGTTCTGTAGGTTCACTATGAGTTGGAATCCACTCAACGGCAGTGGGTTTGGTGTTTGGTTTTTTCTATTCACAACGTCTCTTCTGTGCAGTGGTCCTGGACCACTGCAGAGAGGAAGAATGGTTTCCTCTCCTACACTGGGAGTCCATGGACGGGAGGTTGGAGATTCAAGTCCATCCAGAGGCACCTCAGAAGAAAAGCTTGGCAATCTGCTTCTGAAAATCGGCTTCGAAAACCCTGTGAAGCACAGTTCTATTCTGCACACATGGGGCACCATGAGTCCCAGTTGACTCCACGGCAACTGGTGGTACCCCTACGTTGCCTGGTTTTGCCCTCCCCAGCTGACCTTCCTCCAGGTGGGTCCTTGGTGGCACCCTGGACTCTTGTGTTCTCTTACACCCACCACCCAGGCTTGCAGCAAATCCTGCCAGCTCTGTCTGGGAATTATCTTCAGACCCTGCCGCTTCTCATCAAGCCCCTCTTGCTTCCCTGTTCTAGTGGTCTGATCTCCTGCCTGCGTGCCTGCAGGCGCCTCCCAGCTGTCTCTGCTTCTGCTCTTGTCCCCACTGTCCATGTGCCACAAAGCAGGCAAACGTGTCCTGTAAGTGTCAAAGAACAATTGTACCGGGCAGTTTGGAAGAGGCAAGGACAAGTTTATCCAGCAATTATTTCGAGGGAGGCGGAAGGGCCGAGGGAAAGGAGGGAACAGGCCGTGATGGGGGAAGGATAGGGCTGCAGGGAGGAGAGAGACCAGCCCCACTCCGCTGAGACAGAGAAGCCAGAGGTTTTTTTAAAGAAAGCCAAAGTTGGGGGGTGTTGATCTGGGAGTTTGCAGTTAGGGCCGGTTGGCTGGGAATGTTTTCTTTTCTGGTGATAAGTCCTCCTGGAGAGGGCAGGCAGAGGGAGATAAGGGATTCTTGGGTTAGGTGTGAGCATGGTCAGGATGTAAAGCAGGAAAACGGCAGTCTGAAGTTTGTTTAAACAGAGGCGATCATTCAGCCCATCTTGGTCAGCTGTTTGCAGTAAGCCCTTCTCTGAAGGTGAAGGGATTTCTTTCACCACGCAAGCTCTCTCGGATCACTGTTGTTTTCACTGTGACCCATGCATGCAGAATAGAACTGCCCTATAGGGTTTCCAAGGCTGTGACCTTTTGGAAGCAGATCGCCAGGCCTGTCTTCTGAGGCACTTCTGGGTGGGTTTGAACTGCCAACTTTTCAGCTAATAGTCGAGAGCGTTGCTGTTTCTGCCACCCAGGGACTCCCCAGGATCATAGGACTCAGATAAAATTTAACTTTGACATAAAGCTTATCCGGCCATGTCACTTGTCTGCTCACACCCCACAATGGCTTCCCACCCCACTGGGAATAAAATCAAACTCCTTTTCATAGCCTCCAAGGCCTCAGATGATCTGACCCCTGGACAGCTTCTCCTCCTCCCCTTCTTTTCATAATAGCAGTTGGGAGGCATGTCCATGATTCCAGGCTGTGTGACCTTCAGAAAGTTTCTTAACCTCTCTGTAACTGTTTCCTCATCAGCAAATTGGAGTAATAATGGTACCTAGAGTCCCTGATTGGTGTAAATGGTTAACACGCTTGGTTGCTAGCAAAAAGGTTGGTGGTTTGAGTCCCCACAGAGGTGCCTTGGAAGAAAGTGCTGGTGATCTATTTCTGAAAAATCAACCGTTGAAAACCCTATGCAACACGGTTCTAGTCTGATACACATGGAGTTGCCAAGAGTCATAATCCACTCAGTGGCAATTGGTTTTTGTTTTTTTACCTTTCCACCAGAAGTCCCTGGGTGATGCAAACGGTTAAACGCTCAGCTACTAACCAGAAGGCTGGAGGCTCAAATCCACCCAAAGGTGCCTCAGGAGAAAGGCCTGGTGATATACTTCTGAATAATCAGCCGTTGAAAACCCTATGGACCACAGTTCGACTCTGACACACATGGGGTCGCCATGAGTTGAAGTCAACTCAAAGGCAACTGTTTTTCTTTTTTTTAATCTCATAGGTATGATGGAATGATTAATGAGATAATGTGTGTAAGGGGCTTAGAACAGCATCTGACACAGATCAGGAAATGCTCAATAGCCATAAGTCGTTATTTTTCCCATCACTTTAATGTGTACATGTGATTCATGGGTTCTGCCAAAAGATGGCAGACCTGTGCATTTCTTAACTTGTCTTTTGACAAGAAAATCAAGGTTATACATTCCTTTCTCTTAAGTCAATCTCTTTATCATTAATGTGTGACCTGTTCCCACTTAACTGGCTCAATGGCCTGGGGATTTGCCCTGGGCTCAGCCTCACCTAAATTCACTAGGTTGTAGGTGAATGCCTTCCTCCTTGTTCTCCTGACCCCTTGTCCAATCAGGAATAAATTGAGACTAGAAACAAAAGCATCTTAATACTTCTCTGGGTGAAGCTTTATAAGACAAGTTGATACGTTACCTAGACACCTCAGTTGTAGACTCAGTTTTGGAGCTGGTAGGCAACTTACAAACACACATTTCTGATTGACCAAAATTTCTTCTCACAGTGTAAACACCAATAGAAACACAAAATGGTTTTAGCCTCCAAAATAATATAGTTTTCCCAGAAGTGACACATGGGACTCGAAACGTTGACTCGAGCGAGAGTGATTTAGCTGGTCCCCATCAGTCTGTATGCTAGATCCAGTAACGTTGCTATGTTGTTGTTGTTAGCTGCTGTTGAGCTGGCCCTGACTCGTGACGACTCCACGCACAATGGAAAAAAACACTGCCCCGTCCTGTGCCATCCCCATAGTTGGTTGTGGATCAGACCATTGTGATCCATAGGGTTCTCGCTGGCTGATTTTCAGAAGTAGATCACCAGGCCTTTCTTCCTAGTCTATCATAGTCTGGAAGCTCTGCTGAGCTTGTTCAGCATTATAGCGACCCGCAAGCCTCCATAGACTGACAGGTGGTAGCCATGCATGGGGTGCATTAGCTGGAAATCAAACCCAGCTCACCCGCATGGAAGGTGAGAATTCTATCACTGACCCACCACTGTCTCTGTTGCTATACTGTCCTCGAATATGGATAGAGATGTCATGCAGTGGTCTGTAGGGGTGAAAAAGAGTGAGTGAATAGAGCCCACTAAAGACAGTGTGGTATGATGGAGAGAGCCCCACAGTGGAGCGGGAAGACTTGGCCAGAGTTTCTGCTCTTGGTCTCTGGATTCATGGCCTTGGGCAAGATGATGATGATGATGATGACCACGATGACAATGTCAACAACAAATGCTCTTCTTCACTCAGTGTTTACTATGTCCCAGAAACTAGACCAAGCACTCTTTATCCATTAACACAATGGACACTCTTGACAAACTGACATGGTAGGTACTGTTATTATCTCCATTTACACATGAGGAAATTGAGGCGCAGAGGCTGGATAACTTACTCATGGTCACACGGTAATAAAGCAGTGCTGGAGCAGACAGACTGATGCCTGAGCCTGCTTACTGGTCCCCTGCATTCTCCCGCCGACCTGCTTGTAGGCTGCCAGAGCACTGACGGAGGTCAGGTTGGTACAGTGCTCAGTGCAGTGCCAGGCGCTCATCATTGGTGGTCTCCAGGAAACCTGGATATGTGCCGAAAGTCATGCGCTCATATACATTGTGAACAGAATTTCTCATCAAGCGCCCTTCTGGGGCACCCTCCTGACTTTTGTCCCCTTCCTATTCTGCTCTACGACGTTCTAAACCAAGTGATGGATGCTTCTCTCTAGCTGCTAGCGTCTTTCTTCCCTGCCACCAGAAACCCGCGGTGCCTCCTTTTCCACAGGGCTTGCCTTTGACACGCACTCTCCTCTTTGCTCAGGTTCACAAGCGCCGTGCTTTACCAGGGACTCATCATGCATATTGGGGCCACCGGTGGGAACCTCTACCTGGACTTCTTCTACTCCTCTCTGGTTGAGTTCCCCGCGTCCTTCTTCATCCTCTTCACCATCGACCGCATCGGCCGCATCTACCCACTGGCTGTGTGGAATCTGGTGGCGGGGGTAGCCTGCTTCGCTATGGTGTTTATTTCACATGGTGAGTTTGTCCATTTTTATCATCTTCCGGGTAACTGAATTTTGGGAGTAGCGTTTGAACTCTTTGATAAGCCTCTGGAACAAGAACATAGACGGAGCGTTACCTTTGAACTGCTGACTTTTTGGTTAGCAGCCAAGCTCTTAACCACCGTGCCACTGGAGCTCCTAGTGTTACCTTAGTCTACAATTTTTTTTAATTAAAAAGAAATTAAATTGAGGTATAACATATATACAATGAGCAAATGATAAGTGTACAACTCAACGAATTTTTGCATCTGTATACACCCTGGGTGACACAAATGGTTAAGGGCTTGACTATTAACCAAAAGGTTGGTGGTTCAAACCCACCCAGGGGTACCTCAGAAAACAGACCTGGCAATCTGCTTCTAAAAGGTCACAGCCTTGAAAACCCTATGGAGCAGTTCTACTCTGCACACCTGGGGTTGCCATGAGTCAGAATTAACTTGACAGCAAATACAAAACAACATATACCTAGGTACTATGACCTAGGTAAGATGGAGAACATTTCCAATACCCCAGAAGTCACCCTCATGCTCCTTCAAGATCAATACCCACCACACCTGCCAGGATAACTAGTACTCTGACCCCTGTCACCACGAGTTAATTTTGACTGTCTTTGTACTTCATGTGGAGCCCTGGTGGCACAGTGGTTAAGAGCATGGCTGCTAACCAAAAGGTCAGCAGTCCGAATCCACCAGCCGCTCCTTGGAAACCCTATGGGGCAGTTCTACTCTGTCCTATAGGGTCGCTATGAGTCGGAATTGACTCAACAGCAATGGGTTTACAGGGTGTACTTCATGGAAATGGAACCGTACCAAATATCCTCTTTCTTTCCCCCTCTGACTTCAGCCACTCATCCTTGTGTCGGAGATTCATCCATGTTGTTACATGAGAGTGTAGTCTGTACTTTTTAATGATTGTCTAGCATTCCATTATATGAATATAACACTATTTATCCACTCTAGTGTTGACTACATTTGTATGGTTTCCAGAGTCTATTGGGGTTAAAGCTGCAATAACGTTCTTGTGCCTGTCTGTTGAGTACATATCTAGGAGGCATTTGCTGGGTCAGTGGGTAGGCAGATGTTTAGCTTTGGGACATAATGCCAAACAGCTTTCCAAAATGGTTGTACCAAGTTATACTCCCACCAGCAATATGTATGAGAGTTCCAATTGTTTCACATCCTCAATAGCGCTTGATTTTGCTACAATATACACAGAAAAAATACACCAATTCAAGTTTCTACATATACAATTCAGTGATATTGATTACATTCTTTGAGTTGTGCAACCATACACACTCTCCTTTTCTGAGTTGCTCCTCCTGCATTAATATAAACTCACTTCCCCTTAAGGTTCCTATCTACTCTTTAAAGTTAATGTTGTCAGTTTGATTCCATATAGATAGATCTTGAAAGACACAATACTCAAGGCAGACATTCTTTACTAGTTAAGCCCAACTGTTATTTAGTTTTTAAGAAGGCATCAGGGAATATTTTTCAATTAAGTTTTTTTTTTAAAGATTAACTTAGGCCAATAGTTTTAGGGGTTCATCCAGTCTCCATGGATCCAGATAATCTGGATTCCATGAGAATTTGAAATTCTATTCTTAATTTCCCCCCTTTTGATCAGAATTCTTCTACAGAACTGTTGATCAAAATGTTCAGTAATACTGCTAGTCTTTTCAATATTAGCCATTCTGGTGGATGTGTACTTTAGTCTATAAGTCTTACAATCCAAGATCAATCAAAGTAGATTAATCTTAGCTTTAATTTGAGGACATAAACTGCTTTTTCACATTCCTTGCTTTTGGAAGTGTTGTTAAGTAAATACTGAGGTGGATTTGTTATTTCCTCAGATTTTATTGCTTATGCTTTGCACTTGTTGGTTTAATGAGTCATTTTGGTAGGCTTTTGTGCATGTATTGTGGAAAATGCTTCATGAAATCTGTAAGCGCAAGAAGCAGACTATGTAGACTAGTGTCTTAATTTTCTGGAGCTGCCATAACAAAATACCACAAAGTGGGTAGCTTTAAAGAACAGAAATTTATTGGCCCACATTTCTGGAGGCTAAACATCTAAACCAGGGTATTGACTGTGTCTATTCCTTCTGAGGGGCCCTGGTGGCACAGTGGTTAAAAGCTTGGCTGCTAACCAAAAGATAGGTAGTTCAAATTCACCAGTTGCTACTTGGAAACCCTATGTTCCATGCTTCTCTCCTAGTTCCTAGTGGCTTCTGGCAATCCTTGGCACTCCTTCCTTGTAGACAGAGCCCCACATACTGTCTTCCCTCTGCGTGTGACTCTGTTTCTGTGTTGGCTCCACCCTTTTATAAGACACCACTCTAAAGAGGTTAGAATTAGGACCCACCCTACTTCAGCATGACCTTGTTTAGCTTAACTGATAATATTTGCAAAGGGAATCCCTGTTTCCCCAGAGAAGGTCACATTCACAAGTGCAGGGGTGAGAACTTCAAGATATTATTTTGGGGGACAGAATTCAATCTGTAACACTCAGGCTGGAAATAAAATGGGGTGGATAAGATAAACTCAATATTCTTCTCCCTTCTTTCATGGGGTGAGAACAAAGCAGACAGGAAAAAGGCAGAGTGGATCTGAAATAGGTATTACCCACAGTCTTAGTTACCTAGTGCTGCTATAACAGAAATACCACAAGTGGGTGGCTTTAAAGAGCAGAAATTTATGTCCTCACATTCCTGGAGGCTAAGAGTCCAAATCAGGGTCTTGACCATGTCAATTCCTTCCTTTCATTAGCTTTGGGTATTCCTTGGTTTGTAAAGAATCCTCACAAGGTATTTACCCTCCCCCATGCATATACCTCTGTGTCTAATCTTCTCGTTTTAAACTCAGAAGTGATTACATTTAGAACTCACCCTACTCAGGTATGATTTAATCAACATAACAAACAAAAAACCCTATTTCCAAATAGCATTATATTCACAGGGATGGGGGTTAGGATTCAAACACATCTTTTGAGGAGACACAGTTTAATCCATAACACTCATTTTCTTCCCAAGCTCCTTGTTTTGGATTTGTGGGACACTGGAATCCTGGGTAATACTCAATGACTGGGTACATATATGTGTGTGTGTATATATATATACATATATATATATATATGTATGCACACACACATATATATACCCATTATATAACCATCGCTGTTGAGTCGATTCCGACTCCTAGTGACCTTATAGGACAGAGTAGAACTGCCCCATAGAGTTTCCAAGGAGCACATGGTGGATTTGAACTGCTGACCTTTTGGTTAGCAGACATAGCTCTTAACCACTACGCCACCAAGGTTTCCATATATATATATATGTATAACAACACTGAATACCAAGAAGGAGAACTCTGTTTTGGGTCTATTCTCCCATCCTTGGCAGAACTCGAGCATTGTCTTCTCTGGTGCTGCCTCTTTCTCAGACTATTTTGGGTTTAAAACATGTTGGGAAATAAACACTAGATTGAGAATTAGAACTTTGGTGTATCTGATATATATTCTAGGACTACGGCCTAAAGGAAGTACATTTATAGTACCTTCTATGTCCAGGCACTGTGCTAGCAGCTATAGCATTGTATAATGATTAAGGCCAACATTTATGGGGCATCACAATGGACATTAGACATATATTATCTCTCATTCCCACAACAATCTATAAAGTTATTTGCATTTTACAGCTGAGGAAATCAAAGCACAAAGAAGAAAATAACATGTCCAAGTTTATACAGCTGGCAGGAGGCAGAGCTGAGATTCCAAAAAGCACATTCTTTCCTCTGTACAATGGAACCTTCCCTAATGTGTCGTTATCAAGTCCCGTGATCTCTCTGGGACTCTGTTTATTTGCCCCAGAAGGAAAGGTTTAGATAAGACAATCTTTCAGGCTCTTCCAGCTCTAGAAGTCAAACACCATCCAATGTGGCTACCTGTCATAACTTGGTGAGCCTAAGTCCCCACTTTTCCCACACCCTCTTTGTGTCTCCTATCCAGAGCTATACTGGTTAAATATCGTGGTAGCTTGCATTGGCCGACTGGGAATCACCATTGTGTTCCAAATGGTCTGCCTAGTGAATGCTGAGCTGTATCCTACATTTATCAGGTGAGTGCATTGAAGGAGTGGTAGCCATTCAAATAGCTGTGTTCCAGCCAGGCTGAATGAGGACTAACATTCACAAGCATTTCCTCAAGCACCCCCCAAGGACTGATCAGTCTGGACATTGAGTGGCATTGTTACTAAGGCATGCTTAACAGGCATTTTAAGGGCAGTGAAACTAGTCTGTATGATACCGTCATGGTGGATTCATGACATTATACATTTGTCAAATCTTAGAAATGTACAACCCAAAGAGTGAACCCTAATGTAAACTATTCTTGTTGTTAGTTGCTGTTGAGTTGGCGCCAACTCATGACGACCTTATGTATAACAGGACGAAATGAAACGTTGCCTGGTCCTATTGGTTCATTGGATGTAACAAATGTACCACACTATTGCAGGGTGTTAATAACAGGAGAAACTGTGTGCAGGGGAGAAAGAGGTTATATGGGAACTCTCTGTAATTTCTGCACAATTTTTCTGTAAACCTGAAACTGCTCTAAAAAAAAATAAAGTCTATTACTGGTGTGAACACTGAATTTGAGATTAAAATGAATGTAGCTATGGATACAGGACAGAAAATAAATGTTACAAATGTGATAATAAAGAAATACTCTAAGATTTTAATGGAAAGAGAGAGAGAGAATTGTCAGATGTGATGTAAGTAAGACCCAAAAGGATAAAACTGTTCTCAAGTAATTTAGCCATGTTCTTAAAACAAAGCTCAAGATTATTTGTAGGAATACAAAAATATCCAGCACCGAACAAGGTAAAATTCACAATGTCTGGCAACCAATCAAAAATTACCAGGCACGCAAAGAAGCAGGCATAGAGAAGCTACATCAAGGAGAAAAATAAACCAGTCTAAATTGGCCCAGAAATGACACAGATGATAGTCTTAATAGACAAGGACATTAAAATAGTTATTGTAACTATATTCTGCATGTTCAAGAATGTAGAGAAAAACTGAATATGTTAAGTGAAGATGTGAAATATATATATATATATAGTGAATTCCTTAAAGGTCACTAATGGTGAATTTTTATATTACTGTATTTTACCAGTGTCAGGGTGAGGTTGCCTTTCTTTTTTTTCCTTAATTAAAAAATTAATCAACTAAAAAAAAAAAAAAAGCAACAGAACCCTGACACTGGAGAGTAAAAAGCCCTGACTCTAATCACTGTTGATCTGATGAGGGCTTTACAGGGGTGGTCCTCAACCTTGATGGCACGTTAAAATCAGTTAGGCCATTTTTTATTTTATTTTTTATTGTACTTTAGATGAAGGGTTACAGAACAAACTAGTTTCTCATTAAACAATTAGTACACATATTGTTTTATGACATTGGTTTACAACCCCATGACATGTCAACACTCTCCCTTCTCGACCTTGGGTTCCCTATTATCAGTTACATGAAATATATTTTAAAGAGACCCAAATTGAGCTTACAGAGATGAAAATTATAATGTCTAAGATGAAAAATACACCAAATGGTTTTAATGGTAGATTAGACATGAAAGGAGAAAATATTAGTGAATTTGAAGACAGTGATAGAAACTATCCAAATGAAACACAGAGAGAATTAGTGAGCTGTGGGACAGACAAATCCAATACATGGAATTGAAGTTCACAAAGGAGAGTAAAAAATGGTGGCTGGGGAGACAGGAAAAATCTTTGAAGAAATAATGGCCAAAATTTTCCAGATTTGATGAAAACTACAAATGTACAGAACCATAAATCTCAATAAATCCCTAGCACAAAAAACATGAGGAAAGGCACATCATAATGAAATTTCTTTAAAGCCAACGATAAAGAGAAAATCTTAAAAGCAGTCAGAGAAAAAACACACATCATAAATATAAACAAAGATAAGAATGACAGCAGATTTCTTATTGGAAACAAAATAAACTCAGATATGGTAGAGCAGCATCCTTAAATTATTGAAAGAAAAAAAAACTGTCTTTACTCATCAAAAATCTTTTGAAAAGGAAGGAAAATAAAGACTTTTCAGACATACAAAAGCCAAAAGGATTCATTGCCAGCAGACCTGCACTACAGGAAATGCTAAGGTTGTTAAGGCACAAGGAAAATGATATCAGATGGGAATGTCGGTCTACACAGAAAATAAAGATCACTGGAATGGCAACTATGTGGGAAAATAGAAATACTTTCCTTTTCTGCTAAATTATTTACTTTAAAAGATAATGAACTGCTTAAAGCAGGGATGGGCAAAATTTTCTTGTATGGGCCTAAATAGTAAGTATTTTAGATTTTGTGAGTCATGTATGTTCTCTGCTGCATATTCTTCTCTGTATGTTTGTTTTTTTACAACCCTTTAAAAATGCAAAAAACCATTCTTAACTCAGAGATTATAACAAAACAGGCTGTAGGTTGGATTTTCCTTGTATGCTGTAATTTGTCAATCCCTGATTTAAAGCAAAAATAACAACGTATTGTGGGATTAATAACATACGTGGAAAGTAAAATGTGTGATAAAATTGGGCAAAGGTTGGAAAAAAATAAATGGAAGTATACTATTTTAAGGTTCATATAGTATAGAAGAAGTAGTATAATATCACTTGAAGCTAGACTGTGATGAGTTAAAGATATGCACCATAAACCCTAAAGAAAAAACAGACAAACAGTTATCACTATTAATCTAACAAAGAAGATAAAATGGAATCATTAAAAATACTAACTCCATAAGAAGGCAGAAAAGGAGGAAAAGAATAACAAAGAACAGATGGGAAAAAAAGGAAGAAAATAGTGATATAATAGATTTTAAACCCATCCATATCAATAATCACAAGAAATACAAATGGTCTAAATACCCAGTTAAAAGGCAGAGATTGTCAGATCAGGCAAAAAGGAGAGATCCAACTGTATGATGTTTATAAGAAACTCACTTTAAATATAAAGACAGAGATAGTTTAAAAATAAATAAAAGTTTGGGAAAGATACTATAAATAGAGATAATATAAAATTAAAACAGTTAAAAACAACATTCCATCCTACCACCAACTGAAAGAAGGCCGGAGTGGCTATATTCATATCAGACAAAGTAGATTTTAGAGCAAAGAATATTACAGGGGAGTATTACAAGGATACAAAGTGTCATTTCAAGTAGACGGTCCCTTTACCTCTTTCCCCTCTAGCTTCTGTGTTCTCCAGTCCTTGGTACCCACTCTCTACCCTTTCCTATCTCTCAGTGAGTATCTGGTCCCCTAATGAAGACTCTCTTCCTCTCAGTTCTCAAAACCTGCTTTGAGGAAATGATCCCCAGCAACTCACAATCAGATAGAAGAAACAACTGGCCACAGCTTAAATATCACCCTCCCAGGAGCATTTTCATTTCAGCAGAGACCTAAGCTTTCAGCTACAGGAAAGAAGCCCTTAATTAGAATTTGAATTATCAGCCTTGTCTTGCTCAACAATTCGCAACTCAACACCAGATCATCCTCTTTAGCACCACTGACCCCCATACAGTTCTAGTCCTAGAAGTGGGAATCCATGTTTTCTTGGAGAGATCTATTTTAGGCTGGCTACCCTGTGGCACAATACTCTTCCATGGGTCATATACACAAGGAAGAGCTTAGCTAATGAGCTCCATTCATTGACCATCACAACTTAACCAATGAGCTCCAATGATGATCCCTCTTTCTCATTAGTCCCCCTTCCTTCCCTTGCTTCCCCGTGTATCTCCTCTAGCGGTCACTTGCTGGCTGTTGAGGTGATGACGTTGTTAGTCAGTCTTTGGTACAGAACAGTCAAGAGTTTCCTCCTGGCCTGACCCAACTCGCAGGGTCCCAGGGCTGAGATAAGCCCAGATCCCACTAGACCCAGTCTCACCCACATGTGATGTTCTCCTACAGAGGACACTGGGATCAGGAGTGGGGTAAAACTGAGGTTCAGAGCAAGGAGTACTTTGTTGTTATCTTTGCCAGGCTTGTAGCAATTCTTTAGGAATTACATGCTTGAGAGCTAGATATGTGAAAGTATAATTTTACAAAGGCAGAGCTCTTCTTCAGCTGCATGGACAATGGGGCAGCTCAGACCAATTCTCACTCTGAGCCTAATAACTCCTCTCAGTAGCAAGTGGGTTAATCCACTCAGCTCCTCCTTACCCCTGCAGTTTGCTTGTGGTGTGCTGACCACCATGGCACCCCCAGCTAGCCACAGTGGCTGGCATTGGGTTTGCTCTAGGTTGAGGTTAACATATGGAAATGAAAATCATTTTTGCTCTCTGTATTTTATCAGGAACCTTGGATTAATGGTATGCTCTTCCCTGTGTGATGTGGGTGGAATCGTCACCCCCTTCATTGTCTTCAGGCTGATGGAGGTTTGGCAAGGCTTGCCTCTCGCGTTGTTTGGTGAGATTCCGTGGGGCATTTATTATTCCTTCTTTCCAGCCTGGCAGTGGGCACAGTGCCTGGTACAGAATGAGTACTCAGGAACTCTGTGTTGAGTGATACTCCCAAGAGAGCTTCCAGAAAGTGAGGATGATGCTTGCTCTTCAGTTGTCACATGGCTCACTCAGTCTTGTGTAGTTCTGTGGGAAAATAAGATGCATTCCTAGAAGGTGAACCAGAGGTTTATGCCCTATGGCTCTAGAATCCAAAAATTCATCTGACAGGACAGAATCTGGGAGACCTTTTGATGGAATCCCCTGCTTTCTTGTGAATTTGACTCCCAACTTGTACATTTAACATGTAATTGCTGGAGGCTTGAGGATGCTAGGAAACCCTGGTGGCGTAACAGTTAAGTGCTACAGCTGCTAACCAAAAGGCTGGCAGTTCAACTCCACCAGGTGCTCCTTGGAAAGTCTATGGGACAGTTCTACTCTGTCCTATAGGTCGCTATGAGTGGGAATTGACTGGATGGCAGCGGGTTTTTTTGGTTTTGAGGATGCTAAATTATCACCCCTCTTCTATTTATGGAGCTTAACAATTGAGAGTAGATGGGGATCAAAGTACAGTATCAGTTTTACTGGTGATAAAGTTGGATCAGAGAAGGAGGAGGAGCCTGTTACTTCTCTCCCCAAACTTAGACTTTGGGACCTCCAAGACTCTGCTTAACCCCTCAGTCAGAGGCAGGATGGCGGACCATGTACAGAGATTTGCCAGACCTGGACACAGGCCAGTATTACAGGGAGGGAGGAAGAAAGAGAGAGAGAGAGAGGAACAAGAGGGGCCCACAGTGCTCTGATGCTCTAATGCTCTATATCTAAGCTCTCTCTTGCTCTCACTTTCTCCCTCTTGCTCTTTCACTTTCTACCTCACTACCTCTCTATCTGATCTATCTCATCTCTGTCTATCTCTCTACCTATCTACCTATCTAATCAAGCATCTATTTACTTACATACCTGTCTGTCTATCTGCTTATCTTCCTATCTCTCTATCATTTATCTAATCTAATCTCATCTCTTTCTAAAGTAACCAGTCAAAATTGAGTTTTATATTGTTCTTGAGGTACCTGCATCAACAAGTCCCCTAATACTTAAACATTACTTGACAGCAACTAGTTTTGTTTGTTTGTTTTCTAAGAACTTGATACTTACATAGAAGTAAAATTAGGATAATATTTCCTTTTTTCACTCTGGTATTTTTCCAGTTACCCTATTGCTTTAATTTTCTTTGCTTGATGTTCCTTAAGGAGCCCTGATGGCGCAGTAGTTAAGTGCTCAGCTGCTAACCAAAAGGTCAGTGGTTTGAACCCACCAGTGGCTCCACAGGAGAAAGATGTGGCAATCTACTTCCATAAAGATTCCCGCCTTGGAAACTCTACGGGGCAGTTCTAGTCTGTCCTACAGGTTTGCTCTGAGTCGGAATCGACTCAACGGCAATGAGTTTGGCTTGGTGACATTCCTTACAACTTTTTTTTTTTTAATACGGTCTCTCACACCGTTATCTAGAGGACTCTTTAATTAGCTGTCATTACCTCTGTAAATGGTATTGGCTATGCTCTAATTGCTCCATGTGAAATCTGCCTTTGAAGCGGTGTGTGGCCTGGTGGCTGGAGGAATGACGCTGCTCCTTCCAGAGACCAAGGGGATGTCTTTGCCGGAGACCATCGAGGACATCGAGAACCTCTCGAGGTGACATCCTGGGGAGCTCAGGGACTCGGGGGGCCTGAAAAGGGTCAAGGGAGCACTTCACAGTGTATTTCCTCTGTGTTCAAGGTTTAGGAGAGCTTTACCTATATTGGGATGCCTTTTTATCACTCCTCGAGCTTTTCTATATGTAAACAGAACACTATAGCAAGGGGCTGTACGCAGGGAAAGAATAACCAGTTGCTGTGGCGTCGATTCCGACTCATGGCGACCCCATGTGTGTCAGAGTAGAACTGCTTCGTAGGGTTTTCATGGGTATGACCTTTGGGAAGCAGATGGCCAGGACTTTTGTCTGAAGCATCATCTAACTATCCTTTCAGTTAGTTGCCTGGTGCTGAACCGTTTGCACCACCAGGAAGAGAACAGAGGCCATGGATATGCATTTTGAGTTGACAGCATTCTGTCCTAAACTGCTGGAGCAGAAAAAGATTTATCTGGGCTGTTGATTGAAGGGGCAACAGGACCCCTAGCGCATCCCCAGAGAGTTAATCACTCTGAGTTGGGAACATCGTTAAATCAATCTTCTGTTCTTTTAGTAACTGTCAGTTCAGATTCTTTAGTGATTTTCTTCACAAAGAAGAATGTCTTAAATGTTTCACCCTTGCAACAGAGACAAGCGCTTTAGTGGAGGCTAAGATTTTACTCTTAACAACAAAGGAAGGAAAGAAAGTGTGTGATGAGGTGACCTCTCGGTGCCTCTGCAGCCCCGGTTCCACGACTGCAGAGTAATAACACACGAGTCCCTGTAAGTGGAGAGAGAAGGGTCTGTGGAGTCAGGAAGACCTGGGTTCAAGTCTTGATGTGGCCCCCTCCTTGGCCTCGTGACTTTGGGAGAGTTATTTAAAATACAAAGCCTTAATTTCCTTACCTGAAAAACAGCCATGATAATACTTAACTTACAGAGTGAAATAAAAGGAGGCGAGAGGGCCTAATCTATTTCTTGGCACATAGTAGGCTTTCAATAAATATTAGAAATTGTTTCCATCCTTATTGCATATTGTGTGATTTTCTCAGTGATTCTCAATTTTTCGCATGCGCAAGAATCACGAAGAGCGCTTGCTAGAATGCAGATTCCTGGACCTTCTAATTTTGACTTAATAAGTGAAGGGTGGGTCCCAGCAAGCTGCACTTTTAATAGCTCCAGAGACAATGCCCACGTAGGTGCTCTGTAAACCCCACTTGGAGAAATTGTGAATTGCTTAGTACCTGATTTTAATGATAAACACACGGTTTAGTTGTTGACAATTTGCTTCTTTTTGGTCTGAAGTGATAGAAATACACAGCTAATGTTGTGTTGCCTGATTTAAAAAGGTTTTAATTTTAATTTGCTAAAAGGCCCTTGGTCCTCATCTAGGATGTTTTTGTTTAATCACTTCTCTCCGTCCTGCCTTTCTAGGGGGGGCCAGGTGGTCCTGCTCTGCGCCCCCCACCCCCCCACCCCGTGCATCCCGTGCACCCTCTGCCCTTGACAGCACTCTTCACACGTTATAACATCGCTATTCCGTCATCTGTCTTCTCCACTATACTGAATTCCATAAGTAGTAGCCCCTGTCTGTTGCCAGAGAGATCAATTCCTCCTCTTCCCTACTTTCATGGGAAGAATGTCAGAGACTGGGAATAATAGCAACACCAGCTAACGTTTATGGAATGTGTCAAGCACGTCTCTGAAAGCTTTGCTGGCATTCTCACTCAATCCTCTCATAATACCGTGAGGCAACTACTATTGTTATCATACCCATTTCACAGATGAAGGAAATAATGACAGGAAACCCTAGGGGACAGTTCTACTCTTTAGTAGATACTCTTTGAATCAAATCAATGGCAATGGGTTTGGTTTTTGGTTTTGGTTTACCCAAAGAGTCACCGGATTCAAAATGGAACGTTGACTGGTGATTGAGTTAGGTCGCAACATGATTGACGTTCTACTTCATGGGTCAGCGAACCTTTTCTGTAAAGGGTCAGGTAGGAAATATTTTAGGCTTTGGGGCCATACGAAGTCTATCGCCAGTACTCAGCTCTGCTGTTGTAGCGTGGAAGTAGACAAAGGCAATATGGAAGCAAATGAGTGTGACTAGGTTCCAATACGACTTTACTGATGGACCTTGAAATTTGAACTTCATCTGTTTTTCAATTGTCACAAAATATTTTTATCTAATTTTTTTTTTCCAACTGTTTAAAAATGTGAAAAAGGAATCTTAGCTCGCAAGGTATACAAACAGGTGGTGAGCCAGATTTGGCCCACAGCCTGTGGTTTGCCAACCCTTTCTCTATTTTGTTGCTTGCTGTCCTCACCCTCTCTCTTTTTCCTGAAAACTTATCCCTGCATACAAAATTTGCAACAGTTTTTTAATCCAGATATTGATTATTGTAATTGTAATTTTTTATTTTTGGTTGCCACAGGAAAGCAAAGCCCAAAGAAAACACCATTTACCTTCAGGTCCAGACATCAGAATTCTCTGGCACCTAAGAGAAAGGTTGCCCTGGGGACTGGATGGCAGAGAGATGAATATGGAGCCATCATCTGAAGAGGCTCTGGAAGCCCGTACATTCACACTCTTCCTCATACTTGTCTGCCCCCTAATCAGTCTCAATCCCTAGGGATTGCGTGAGTGGGCTTTGATTTTTTTTTGTTTGCTTCCTTTTAAGTCCCCCAAAGCCCTGGCTATCTTTGAGCTCCTTCTCCTTTCTAGTGAAAGCTTGGCTGTAACCAAGTACTTAATTATCTAAAGTATTTTAAAGACCCAGTAGAATTCAAGTGTTGCATAATAAAGAAGCCTCTGCAACTGGTTTTCTAGAATAAGTATTGTTTTATTCACTATCTGAAAGAAAATACCTTTGTATTTGTAGGTAACTGTGTTGGCAAAAGCATTTCGACGTATAGTTAGTTCTTTGAGGGCATTTGGTTTTTAAGAATGGCTACTTTTCTGGCCAGTTGCCATCAAGTTGACTCCGACTCATGGCAGTCTCATGTGTGTCAGAGTAGAACTTGCTCCACAGAATTTTCAATGGCTGATTTTTGGGATGTAGAGCCCCAGGCCTTTCTTCTGAGGCACCTCTGGGTGGACTTGAACCACCAACCTTTTGGTTAGCAACTGAGCCTCATTCAAATACCAGAAGCATTATTATCATTGTAGGGAAGAAGTTTCTGCCAGATACGAATATTTTATTCTATTTCACTATTGGTTTTAGCTCTTGTTGGTGATTCTAGAAGGTGAGCTAGTATGCCAACTGTGAAATATCACAGTACAGTAAATATATCAAAAAGAGTTCAATTTGCTATGAGTTAATGTCCTTCTTGGACCCTATGCAGTGATTAGTTACTGGAGTACAAAAAAAATTCATTAAAAAATTTCTTCATCTGTGCGACAGACTACAAAAGCAACATAATACAAGGCTTCAGAGTACATTGAAAACAAAGTTTCTAAAGCAAATCAGAGATGCTAATTAGAGACCCCATGAAATAGATGTGGTTGGATTTTACACATTTGTGGTGTGAGTAGCTGTTGCGTGTTGAGGGAGTTCGGGACTGATCAAGGTAAAAAAAGATATGAGCACGAGATCGCAGCTTTGTACAAGCTATTTCTTGGGGCCGATGCATTGACAGCCGCATGCAGTGGGGTGCTCCCTACAGCAGGAAGTCTGCCAGAGGCAAACTGTGCAGGCGGCCGCCAGAAAGGGAGGCGGGCCTGGACACCTGGGGGAGGGGCGAAGGGAGGGGGGCTTAGGTGTGCCTTCTGGCTGTTCTTCTGCAGCAAGCCGGGGAGTCCCTGGGTCAGAGAGCACCAAGGACAGGCACAGCAGGAGGTCTTTATAACCACAGGGTTTTATCTAGGGGTAGCAGGAATCCCTCTGTGGTGCAAACCGTTAACATGCTGCGCTGCTAACCCAAAGGCTGGAGGTTTCAGTCCACTCAGAGGTGCCTCAGAAGAAAGACCTGGCAGTCTACTTGTGAAAAATCAGCCATTGAAAATCCTGTGGGGGCATTCTACTCTGACAACATGGGATGGCTGTGAGTCAGAAGTGACTTGATGGCAAATGGCTGATGCTAGTTGTAGGGCTAGCAGATGTTGGGCGCAGTATTGTGGGGTATGTAAAGCAGGCAGGCTCTAAGTGGCTAACAATCTTCTTCGGGCTATTTTTTAAAACAATTGGATGTGCACAAATTGGAGTTTGGTGCTGGCAGGCCTTTATCGGGCTAGTGGGACTCAGCTGGCTAGAAAGAGGTAAATAACGCAGAGCCAGCGCACAGAGGCTGTCTTTGGTTCATTTCTAGAGTACTAGCGAAGAATAAATGATGGTCACAGGCCACAGGAACATGAGTTCATGGTTTCAGCACTGTGCCACACTGTGGTCTTCCTTAGAGAATGACATTGGCAACTTGGGAACCTGAAGCTTTTCCCTTGGCAAAAAACAAAAAACAAAAAACAAAGGCCTTGTCTTCCAAATTCTATTTTAAACTACAATCTGGACACAGGGAAGGAAGGAATCTAGTGCCTCATTTCAGCTTCTCCAAACTCAAGCCTGATGCTCTGTCTTGCATTACTCACCAGAAAAGTCACACTGTTACTAGTAATAAATACGTACATTGCAGGCTTTGAATAGTTATTTTTCAAACGTGCAGTAAAAATGTCCTCTCTCATCTTTCTCAGAAACTTTTTGGCAAAACTTCTGAGGGAGGCTTAAAACAAAGAGGGGTCTTCATTACAAAAAAGCCAAACCCCAACCCCACAACTGTGTTGCTGCTCTGCAGACATGCGGACAGTGTACACTGGTCTTGTAGGATGCAGTCCGGCTGGTATTTCCTTAAAATGCAAAGCTTCGGATCAGGGGTGAGAAGTGCAGATTCTGTAGAACTGAGGGAGCCCACCTCCCCTCTTCTGGGCGCTATCCTGAGTGAGGGAGTGCTATTCAGGTGACCCGTTTTAAAGTAGGGCCCCATTGAAATGAATTGTATTGTCATGTTGCCTGATGTATCACGAAGGTGAGATTGGGTGCCCCTCCCTCTCTTACTGTGTCTCTAATGGAGCCAAAGCAAATCTAGATAAAATTGGGGTGTGAGGTGAGTCTGCGTGGAAGGCAGGAATGAGGTGGTCGTGGTGAGATGCGTCTTCAGTACGGAGAAAACCTGTGGCCACAACCCAGGCGTCAGAGACATGAAAAGTGTGACTGCTGCTGGTTGAGGGCGTGTGGCGTGGTGTGGGCCTCCTACACCTTGGTGGGGCTTCTGTAAATACACGCACGTCTGCAGCACCATTGTGAGGGCGGCTCTTCCTTCAGCAAATGTGTGTCACGGCCAGTTGTGCGCCTCGATTGTCTTGGACTCTTAGGAAAGCTAAAGGCAACCGCAGGTTACACTGCAAATCATGTGAATGTAAAACTTCACAGGAGCAAGGGAACATTTGAAAGGCAACGTAGGTCATTCAACATGGAGGAGCAGCAGTCCAACCTTATCGTAAACCAAAAAAAACCAAGCCAGATGCTGTCGATTCCGACTCATGGCGACCCCATGTGTGCAGACTAGAACTGTTCCGTAGGGTTTTCAAGGCTGTGACCTTTTGGAAGCAGATCACCAGGCCTGTCTTCTGAGACACCTCTGTGTGAGTTTGAACGCCAAACATTTGGTTAGCAGTTGAGCACTTAACCATTGGCACCGTCCAGGGACCCCGCAACCTTGTAGTAGATGGAGCAATTTGAAGGTCTCAGAAATTCCCTCTCCAATCCCGCCCCAAACATTTCCTCAATGCTTAGAGTTCAGATTTAGAGATTTGTTCCTGCGGGTCTTAAAAGCCAATCATTCTGGTGGAAGAAGAAGTAAAACCTTACCTTTGTCAGCCAGCAGCAGATGTGGGGCCAGCAACAACTAAGAGCAGCATGGGGTGGCAGCTGGGGGACCAGAAGTCCAGAAACTGAGGGGGCAAGGGTGGGACGAGGGGAGGAAGCCAGCCCCTTCAGCCTCCTGGCCTGGTGCACTGTTGCGCCTGAGGGGGGCAGTGCTGTGTCACAGGAGATGGGACCTTGTTGTGAGCTGGACAGGGTCCCGACCTCTGTCACTCACTGACTTTATGACCTGCAGCAAGTTCTTTACCTGTCTCCTCCTAACGCCCGCCGGGCAGGTGGCCTGGGAGGATTAAGCGAGAAATACATGGATGTCTGTAAAGCACCCCGCCAAAGGTCAAAGGCACAGAGTCAGCACTTACTTGGCAGACTCAGTACTCCTCTGGTAGGTGCTGGTTGTGGGGGGAGCATTATAATTAAAATGAGAGGACAGAGGATGCATATTCTAGACCTATCTTTGCTGTAAATGAGCTATGCAAGTTTAAAGACATCGTTCATCTTTGAAATCCTCACTTCTCTTTCCCTAAGGTAAGGAGGTAGGTGGGTGGGGGAGGGGCGCTGCCCAACCTCTAAGGTGCTCACCTGGTCAAACACGCCCCTTCTCCCTCTTCTTCTTTCTAGCTTCTTTCCCTTCTTCTAAATGCTCCCTGGACCCTCTACTTTTCATCCAGAAGGCAGCTCCAAGCTTTACAGAAATCCGAGTGGCAGATTAACCAGCCCTTTGTTCCCCTGCCCCAACTGTTCATAATGCCTCCATCTGGGGGTGAGATTGGGTGGGTGCGAGTGTTGGGTGGGAGGGGGCTGCCTTTTCTTTCTTCCCCTATAGACTCACCCGTAACAGAAGCTCAGGATCCCTGGGCACTGAGTCCCCCTTTTCCCCTCCCGCCCTGTCTTGACTATTTTTTTAATTGATGGATGATTCTATCCTTTCGTTGGTTGCTGTGGTAACTATATACATAACATTTGCCATTTCCACATTCTTTACGTGTACCCTCTGTGACACTAACTGCATTCATCGTGTGTGCAGCCATCACCACTATCTACTTCCAAAATTTTCCATCACTCTTAACAGAAGCTCAGTGCCCCTAACCCACAGCTCCCTCATTCCCCCCTCCCCACAACCATTCTTTCTCAATGAAAGAAAAGCTAAGGTTTCTAAAGCTTTGAATAGTATTATAATTTAGAGATATGGTTTGGTGGGATGAAATCAAGTACGGTAGCTCAAAGTTGGTAAAAAGATCTTTCATGTAAGAGAATTACATATAAGGGAAGAAAAGTTAGTAGTTCAGATAAAGAAACGAACTGATTTCACAGGAGAACATGATGCAAAAGGATTTCATAAAATCAGTCTGACTGGAAATACCAGCATGTGTTCATGACCTTCGAGGACTCCCCCGGGCTCCCTCCCTGAGCAGCCGAGGCTGCCTCCAACATCCCTCTTAATCCCAGAGCCAGCGGGACGCTCGAATGTGCATGCCAGGCACCCAATATTATAACTTGGTCACAGAATTAGGATTCTAAGGAGGGTTGCTGGGGCTAGGACAAGGAGCATGAAAAATTCAAAATTCAAGCACTGGGAACTGTTTTTTTCCGGAAAGCAAGTCCTCTCAGTGAAGTCTACCGCAGTGCTGAGAAGGCAAAGACGTCTGAGGAGGGAGTGCTCCCAATGGGCAACCACTGGCAATTTCAACATCATAAAAATAATAATTATGATCAATTGGAACATGCTGACCCCATGAAAAGTCACAAGTCCATGGTACTATTCAAAAGGAACAAAAAAGAGGAAGTGTGCAACGAAAGCGTGCACACTAGTTTCTAATACAATTTATAAGACATTCCGTTAATCATTCAGCACAACTTGTGTGAGTCCCCCGCTCGAGGGTTGATTAGCACCAGAGGTACAATCATAAACAGAATTAAAGAGAAGAGTTTGGATTTGGTGTCATTTTCTTTGTCACATGTTCTGAGATTTGCAGCAAGGGAGCTCTCCAGCCATCTCTCGGATCCACTGCTGGCTGACCCTTCTGAGCACAATGAGGGTAACGTCCTGGCACTCAGAGTCTGAAGCTGGGTAAGAGGCTCCGCCCACTAGTCATTCTCAATGAAAGGCAATGCCCAAGTAATACTTCAGTATGACTTGCATTCTTTTCAGCCTTCTGCTTGTGGACTGGAAAATTTCAAGTCTCTGAACAGGACTGGGGCCCTGAGCTGCCGTTCCTGTTAGAGGCAGATGAATGGCATACTGCATCCGCTGCCCGGGGTTGGAATTTGGGAGTTTAGGAACCAGTCTTCTGTTGACACTGCAGCTTGAGGAAGAAATTTTATTCACAGCCTCTCTGGGGCTCAAGGCCAGTAGATCTTATTGAGCAAGAGCGAAGACTCACACCTCCTCCCTAAATAGATGGGGGATGGGCTTTGTAACCAGAAACTAAACCCATTGCCATGGAGTCTATTCTGACTCACAGCGACCCTGTAGGACAGAGTAGAACTGCCCCATAGGGTTTCCAAGGCTGTAAATCTTTACAGAAGCAGACTGCCTCATCTTTCTCCCACAGAGCAGCTGGTTTGAACCGCTGACCTCTCAGTTAGCTGCTGAATGCTTAACCACTGCACCACCAGGGCTACTTAAACAGGAACCAGAGAGGTCTAAAAGAAAAGAAACGAACTCCGAGTAAAGGAATTTAGACATGTCATTCACCTTTCCTCAACAGGAAAAAAAAAAAAGATTACGTTTGTTCAGGAACCATGGTACAAATGTGTTAATATTCTCTATTCAAGAAAAGAGGGAATTCTGTTGTGCAATTACGAAGCTAACCCTGGAGGTATTCACTCAAGTCTTTCCATCTCCCAACATCTTGTGGCACTTTCTCTCTTTCTGAAATGACTTTGACCATTTATTCACTGTGTTTAGTATCTCTCCCCCAAGTAGAATTGAGGTTTTATGAGAGCAAGAGATCTTGCCTTTCTTGTTCTCCAGCTGAACCCTCGGTTCCTAAAACAGTGCCTGGCACATAATAGATGGCCAATTAATAACTGCAGAATGAGTTCATGGTGGGCAGTTGGATTGATGGATGGACCCGTGGATGGAGGCAGGAGGAGATTTCTTCAGGCATAATGTCCCTTGATTTTGGCCTTTACCCAAGACAAAATCCAAGTGGAGGGTTGGCAGCCTGACAATGGTGATTAATCCTATAATGATTCAACAATATCCAAGCAAGAGCATTTTTCAGGGGCACTAGCAGTGACGCTGGGTGGGTTCAGACGGCCAACGCTTAGGTTAGTAGTTGAGCACAAATGGTTTATATCACCCAGGGACCTTAACCACTCTGTCTACTGCTTCAGAAATTGACTGCGGCTGAAGACGCAAAGTAGCAGAGTGTAGAAATGGTGTGGGGGTTGCGTCTGGCCTCCTCTAACTTCACAAGGGGTAGGGAGAATTAAGATCAACAGCCCAAGGCTGATTCCTATGAGGCAGAGGCCAAACATACCTCCTGGCCCCGCCATCTTTACCAGTTCTGACACCAACCATCCCTCCCACGGCACTCTCTACTTCTCTGCTGAGTTTGGTAATTCATTGCAAGGGCCACACAGAACTCACAGACAATACTCATGATTATGGGGTTTATTAGGGAAGTAACAGGTTACAACTCAGGCTCAGGAATGCTCAGGATACAGTTCTTCCATCAGGACAGCCTCTTCCCAGCTGTGCTCGCAGGCACACTTCTCTCTGGCCCTAGGCCTCTGTCCTGCTCAGGTAAGTGTTACAAAGCTCTTTCAGCTCTGCCAGTAAGTGCCAATAACAGGGTCAGCAAAAAAGAGGAAGACCCTCAACGAGATGGATTGACACAGTGGCTGCAACAATGGGCTCCAGCATAACAATTGTGAGACTGGTGCAGGAACGGGCACTGCTTTGTTCTGTTGTACACAGGGTCGCTGTGAGTCGGAACCGACTCGACAGCACCTGACAACAACAAGTGCCCAGAGGTAAGGGAAGCCTCCTGCCCAAAGGCACTAAGCTTTCTTGCTCCGTGGGCCAGGAAGCCCCCCACGCCATCTCCTGCAGTCGTCTCTCTGCCACCGCTTCTCAGGCTGTCTCTCTCTCTCTGTCTCCTGGTTCCACGAGCTTCTCAGCGCAGGGATCCCGGGTCCAAAGGATGCCCTCTGCACTCCTGGCCACAGCAATAAAGGCCACACAAAAACGATCCATCACACTGCACCAAAAATCAAACCAAACCCATTGCCGTAGAGTTGATTCCAACTCATAGTGACCCTATAGGACAGACTAGAACTGCCCCATAGAGTTCCCAAGGAGCGCCTGGTGGAGTCAAACTGCCAGACTTGATGGTTAGCAGCTGAGCTCTTAATCACTGCGCCACCAGGGCCATCACCCCACAGAAGTAAGAAAATCTCTCTCCCTCTCAGCCGTCCTAACTTCTGACTTCTGTCCTTCCCGTCAATCTTCTGCTCTCTTGTTCACCCCAGTACAACAACTTAGCCTTGTTGTTCCTTTTAAGAACCCTGTTTAATTGGTTTAATGGGACTTCATTTAATTAGGGACACTTAGCCTTTATCAACTGCCTCCTTTTCTGGATTGCTTTAGAAAGAACCATTCCACTGGTTGAAGTTGGCAGAATTCGTTGGAGCCAAATTTAAAAGAAGTGAGGGGAGAAGTCTCCTCTTTGGAGTTTCGCTTCATCCCTTCATTAAGTTAATGACTATCCCCAGAACACTTCACATTAAACAGCCATTCTGTGTGTCCACAACAGAGAAGAGCTTTATTTTAAAATGTGTTTCAGCTGAGAGAATGATGCCACGGCGTCTGACCTTGGGCGGCTCATTTCCCAATTAGGAAAATCAGGGTCTGCTAGGCATGGCTTTGGATTTGTTCCCTGCAGACTCCACTGCCTGTTTCCTTGGAAGAGCAGGCGTGTACGCTTCCCTGGCCTCCCAACATACCACGGCTGAAAGAAAAAAAGGCACTTATGTCGTCAGCTGTGAGAAGGCATGTTGGTGCACTCTATGCCAGTCCATGTGAGTAAGAGCCCTGGAGAGAAAGCCAAGGCAGTGATGGTTCAGTGTGGTAGAATTTTCGCCTTTACACAGGAGACCTGGTTCAATTCCTGGCCAATGCACCTCATGTGCAGCCACCATCCATCTGTCAGTGGAGGGAGGCTTGTGGTGTTGCTGTGATGCTGAACAGGTTTCAGGGGAGCTTCCAGACTAAGATGGACTAGGAAGAAAGGCATTTATGTTGTCAGTGGGTGAGAAAACTTGCAGTAAGGCCCCTGAAGAGAGAGCCTGGGTAAGTGGGGAAGGCCCCCCAGGGGAGCTCCTGCGTGTGAAGATTCCAGCTGGGAGTAACGGGATCACTTCCCTGGGTGCCTGTGGCCTCCTGGGCAAGAGTAGCTGGCGATGCTGTGTCTGATGGTTGATGCCATGCTTTACCAACCATGATGTCCTTTTCTATGGATTGGTCTTTCCTGACGACATGTCCAAAGGAAGCAAGATGAAGTCTCGTCATCTTGGCTTCTAAGGAGCATCCTGGTTGTATTTCTTCTAAGACTGATTTGTTTGTTCTTTTGGCAGTCCACAGTGTACTCAACCTTCTTTGCCAACACCACAGTTCAAAAGCATTGATTCTTCTGTCTTCATACTTAATAGGTATTGCTCAGATAAACACTACTGCAAACGTCTGTAGACATCTATTTTTGCTTTCACCCTGTTGATTTTAATAGTTTTTTTTGTGATTGACAGGGGCTCTTCAATAAGTCCTACAGACAACATTGAGAGTATATCTAAAAATGGAAACTCTTAAAAATATTCATGGAAATGCCTTATAACCACTCTTGATAGCTTGCAGAGTCTCCAACATGCATTTCTAGTAGATTCCGATGTTCTTTTGGACTGGCCTGCTGTGTTCCTTCCAGGCCTCCAAGGACCTAGATAGCTAGGAAATGACCATTAATTCCTTCCAGGTATTTTCTTACAATATCATTGAATTCTCCAAAAAGAGGAAAGGCTCAAACCTTTGACTACAAAATATCCAAAAGTAAGTTGTCTTCACTTAGATGGGTAGCCAGGAGAGAGATACCCAAGAAGTCTGGGCCCATCAAAGGATGTAGGTCAAGCAGTGTTTATGCTTCTCCGACTGCATCTCTTTTCCTCTGCTCTTGCTGATATTCCACCTGATCCCACCTGAGGACAGCCAACTCCCACAGACATAGACTAGACCTGCAATACAGCAAACATTGAGGGGAGTTTTTCTTGTCGTAGTGTGAACCTCAGCAGTCAGCTCTCAGGATAGTTATTAGTTCATCAAAGTTGGTCATTTAAAGCCTGTTGGTTATTGCTTACTTTTTCTTAGGCTAGGAAGAAATGTGTTTTGCCATCTTGTTTAAATCTCATCGGTGCAGTTAGATTGAAACATATGCAAGTGATATTTCCTTTCCATACTAAATATTAGAACTTTTGTTTTTCATAAATACGTTGGAGGAAGAAGATAGGCTATTCTAAGTCACATTTTCAAGTAATTATTACCAGATTTTTTATTATCATCATCTGGTTTGAATGAATAAAAATAAATAGTCCGTTCCCTCCAACTGCTTTCCAGTTTTTAAGGATTATTGGGTTCAGCTGAATTAACGTTATTTCCTAACATGTCAAAAGAGCTTGAATCTTCAATAACCAAAGAAACTTCAAGTACACTCATGTGTTTTTGTTTTGTTTTCTCCAGATAAATATTTATTAAGTTACTATAGTTCATTTTCCCTCACAGAATAGGAAATTACAAGATCTTTCCTTGGTCACTAACTGGCTTGATTAGTAATTAAATCATACTTTATCCTGGCTAGGAAAGTACATTTTCTTTTGACAAAATGGAATAGTAGTTATTCTTTACAATCAGTGGATCAAGTATAGTCAAGAAAGACTCAGAATTGTATATAACTATA
The DNA here is from genome assembly GCF_000243295.1 of Trichechus manatus latirostris. Lineage (NCBI taxonomy): Eukaryota > Metazoa > Chordata > Mammalia > Sirenia > Trichechidae > Trichechus > Trichechus manatus. The sequence goes on along the minus strand of NW_004443938.1, from coordinate 10,583,777 downwards.
ATTATATAAGCTGCAAGATGTATAACCTGAAAAATAGTGCTTGAATAATTTAAAACCCTCAAGTGATGAATTATAATGGAAGGATACGTTTTATAAATGATAGAGATATTGATTTAAAAACTGAGCATTTTTCTTTTAAGTGTGTGATATTTTTCTGAGCATAGATAAATAATACCCAGGAATGCTTTGACAATATGGAAGAGAGAATTAGAAAAAAGAACCACAGAATAAACAATCCAAAGTCAGAAAAATGGAAATAAAGAGCAGAAAATAATGAAATAGAAAACAAAGATGAAAAGAAAGTATCCAAAAAAAAAAAAGCCAAAAATTGGCTCCTTGAAAAGATTAATGTCTCTGGTGAAACTGATGAAGAAACAGAGAGAAAAAGCACAAATAAATAATATCACAATTGAAAAATCAAACATAATCACAGATCCAAGAAAGGTTAAAAAAATAAAACTATATGCAACTTAATGGAACGCCTTAGAAAAGAACGAAATGGACCAATTCCTAGAAAAACCTAACTACCGAGCTGACTCAAGGAGTAATAGGAAGTCGAAGTCATCCTACAACAATTAAATAAAGTGGAATGGAGGCTAAATATTTTACTTTAAGAAAACACCCGCCCATGTGGTTTTCCAGGCAAGGCCCACCAAACTTTCAAGAAACAGATTTTTTTCAACCCCTTACTAACACTTCTCTGTGAAGCCAGCATTATCTTGATTTCTGTGTTAATCCCTCAAGTACTCTGAGAAGCGAACGCCAAGATGAAATTAAAAGGGCAAGGATTTTATTAAGGGAAACATCTGTGACATGAAATGGTGAGGGAGCTGGGAAAGGCTGGGAGAGTTGTCAGACTTTTTGCAAATCTGGCCCCAGGGAAGAAGGTTGGGCAGAAGCATCCCTGATTCCTGTGTCATCTAAGAAAAATCACTCTGACTCATGGCAACCCCATGTGTATCAGAGTAGAACTGTGCCACATATGGTTTTCTTTTCCTTTTTTTAAAAAAAATTTATTTATTTTTGTTGTTGAAAATGTGCATAGCAAAACGTACACCAGTTTAGCCATTTCTATGTGTACAATTCAGTGACATTGATTACATTCTTCATTAGTTCTTTCCAAACTATTCCTCCGTCATTAACATGAACTCGCTGCCCCCTAAGTTTATTCTATAACCTTTTGAGTTGCTGATATCAGTTTGCTCCCATATAAATAGTTCTTTAAAAGAGCATAATGCTCAAGGCAGACACACATAGGGTTTTCCATGGCTGATTTTTTTAAGTAGGTCCCCAGGCCTTTCTTTCGAGTTACTTCTGGGTGGACTCCTTTCGGTTAATAACTGGTTATTATAATGATGAGTGTTCCCATACCTATGAACACGTAATTCGATTTTTAGGTGTATGTGCTACCAAAACTCACACACAGTCCCTGGAGTCATGCACAAGAATGCTTAGAGCTGCATGTAGGTAAAACAAAAGCAGAGATCAACTCAGATTTCAATCAACAGGAGAGTGGCTCTATAAATCATAGCAAACAATCACATGATGGTCCCACCATGAAATAGTATGTGGGGCTATAGTGAGAGAACAGGCGTTATGTGCAGTGATGCAGACGAGACTGAGCTATAGAGCTTCCTCTGGGTGTTCACCCCCATTCTCAACGTTGAGCATTCTGGGTTAGTTTCTTGTTTATTTTCTATTGGATTGTTATGAGATAGTTCTCATTGCTATACCGTTGCCATTTTCTCGTTGCTATACCGTTGCCATCGAGTTGATTCTGACTCATAGCGACCCTATAGGACACAGTAGAACTGCCCCGTAAGGTTTCCAAGGAGTGGCTGGTGGATTCGAACTGCCGACCTTTTGGTTAGCAACCGAGCTCTAAACCACTGTGCCACAAGGGTTTCCTTCACTGCTATACTCTTCTTAAATTCCTCATTGAACCTCTTACCTCATTTCTAATCAATCATCATTTTTTTTCCTTTTAAAATCTCTCATCTCTTCCTGGCTTTATGTCCAACTCTGCCTGCCCTGCTCAGGCCCACAGTGGACTGCTCCATGTCCCCCACTGCTTGGCTCTCCCCTTCCCACTCTCCTCCCCATGGAGCCAAGCCTGTGCAATCCAGCTTGGCTCCCAGCCTTCTGCTCTGCTCCTACCTCCCGCGCACTCCCGGGCTCAGCCCCACAGGCGTGCTCATGGCCAAGCATGGGGCTGCCTTGACAAAGTACTGCAAACTAAGTGGCTTAGAAGAATGGAAATGGATTGTCTCATGATTCTGAAGGCTGGGAGTCCAAATTCACACTGTCAGAAGGGCTATGCTCTCTCTCTGTTGTCTCTAGCAGAAGAGACTTTCTTGTCTCTCCCAGCTTCTGATCACCCCTGGGGTTCCCTGGCTTACAGCTGCAACATAGCTGTGTCCTCCCTCTGTCCGACCCTCTGCATCTCTTCTCCTATATAAGGACCCCACTCAGATTGGACTAGGGCCCGCCCTGTTCCAGTATCACCTCACGTTCGCTGATAACATCCGCAAAGACCCTATTTCCAGACAAGGCCACGTTCACAGGTACTGGCGTTAGGACCTCCACATATCTTTTTGGGGGACACGATTCACCTCGTAACACCTGCCATGCCACGGGGTATTTATCGGTGCCGCAGTTTCCGCATAGAACCTACACTGTCCTCTGTCTGCTGGGTAATCCTGCTGATTCCTACAATTGTAGTGAAATGGCAGCACCGCTGGGAGACTTGTCCCAACTCAGCCAGCAGAGCCCAGCCCCAACTTTGTGAGCCCCACCCTCTCCTGCTTCCAGGGCACACTGACCACAGGGTGCTGCCATTGCTAGCGACATACCTCCTTCCCCACTGTGAACACAACACCCACATCCATCCGCTGCATCTTACCCCCAACGCTTCATAGAATGCTGGTGTTATTATCTGTAGCCAATGATTATTGAGTAGAAAAGATCCACATGAACTCCTGGCACTGTGCTATGGTTGAGTTTAATGTTATAGGGATACTGCGTAGATCATGACTCCGACTCATGATGATCCTGTGTGTGGCAGAGTACAGCTGAGCTCCATAGGGTTTTCAATGGATAATTTTTGGTAGGTAGATCATGAAGCCTTTCCTCTGAGGTGCCTTGAGGTGGACTCGAACCTCCAACCTTTGGGCCAGCAGCCGAGCATGTTAACCGTTTGTCCCACGCGGGGACTCCCAGGTCGTTACAGCTATAGCATCATACAGTGAATGAAACCTGTGAGTGCTGGACCTTGACGGGGCGGCCTTGTTTTTCTGGGTCTCACAATGTTTCTGCCTTTGACAGAGTACAGTCTTCCCACTTTTCTATCACTTGTTTTAGCGGAAAATCTTTGTGTTTTCCTTCTCTGACAGGCTTCTGCCTTATGCATTTTACAGCTTTCATGGGTTTTACTGTAGTTTGCTGTGTTGCGAAAGATTTCAGGGGGTCAGGGGCTATGTCTTACTCCTTCTACTGTCCTCGAGCCTCAGTCACTGAGCATGTGTTCCAGGAGCAGACAGCTGTGACATTCCACAAGTACTCCTGGGGATGAGAGAGGGCTTAGGAAATGTGCAAGCAGAACAGGAATATGGGCCTTTTCAGAAGTTGTCTTCTTATCAAGATGTCAAGAAAACAAACATTTCAGTCCCTGGCAGCACCACGACCATGAGGAATGCTGTCTCTGAGAAACCCTCAGGATGTGGAAATGGTGGCGGCTGCAGCTGGGAAGGGAGTTCTGGCCACAGCCCTCCGCTGGGAGTCACCGGCATGTGCTTGTGGCTCAGAGCATCGCTGATTTTCTTTTTGTGTGTGTGTGTGCTTTAGATTAAAGTTTGCAGCTCATGTTAATTTCTCATACAAAAATTTATACACATATTGTTTTGGGACATCAGCTGCAATCCCCACAATGTGACAGCACACTCCCCCTTTCCACCCTGGGTTCCCTGTGTCCATTCAACCAGTTCCTGTCCCTTCCTGCCTTCTCATCCTGCCTCCGGACAGGAGCTGCCTGTTTGGTCTCTTGTATCTGATTCACAGCATTGCTTTTTAGGTGCCTTCTGGGCGCACAGCACTTTGAATGATTTACGGCCCTCTGGAGCTGGTCCGGTTGACGACTCGTTCCCATAACAGAGCCAGACTGGTTTATGGGATTAGTGTCCTCTCCCACCACACGTCACTCGTAGCAGAGTCCTCAGATCTTGGGACACAGAGCCTGTGCCTTTTGATGAGGGGCCAGAGGGGGCACTGCTTGTCGTCATGGGCAAAGGGCCCTAGATTAACTGGTAGGGGCAGCCCAGGGACCAGGAAGCCTGCAAGACTAATGCCTCAGTTTTGTCGTGACCTCTCCTGGAAGAAGTGGTTCCCTTGTGTGCTTGGATCTTGAGGAAAAGCACTCATGGTGCAAGATTTATTATATCCTGAGCTGGCCAGGGGAGGCTTAGAATGAGGGAATGGTGAGATCACACACACCTGGAGATTACAGCAGCTGGAGCTGTCACGGACCAAATATAGCCTCTTACTCCACGTTTTCCTGCCTTCAAATGGTTGCCAGAAACATCCAAATGTGAACATGTGCCCAAGGCCCATTTGTCTGAGGACAGAAAGTGGAGTCAAAACTGTTTTAGAAATGACATCTTGGGCAAGTCACCTTTTATTCCAGAACTTAGTGGGGTTAGTCAGGCTCACAATTTTAGAGCTTTTGTTAATTGTGAATCTTGAGCTAAGAGCTGCCAAACAAGGAATCGGAAGGAGTGCTATTGCTGGGGTTGAGTCAGGATGGTGTTTTAGACACATCATCCTATTCATGAAGCTTGTTTGAAAGGAATAAAGGAAATTCTACGTTTTGTTTTCAAAGTCAGCATCAGCTTTAGGAGGCTCTCTAAACCAGTGAAGATCGAAGACCACAGCCTTCATTATGGATTACACCTCACCATAAAGAAAACAAAAATCCTCACAACTAGACCAATAAACAACATCATAATAAATGGAGAAAAGATAGAAGTCATCAAGGATTTCATTCTATTCAGATCCACAATCAACACCCATGGAAGCAGCAGACAAGAAATCAAAAGATGCATTGAAACTGGGCAAATCTGCTGCAAAAGACGTCTTTAAAGTGTTGAAAAGCAAAGATGTCACCTTGAAGACTAAGGCGCGCCTGACCCAAGACATGGTGTTTTCAGTCGCCTCATATATATGCGAAAGCTGGACGATGAATAAGGAAGACCGAAGAAGAAATGACACCCTTGAATTGAGCGGTGTTGGCAAAGAATACTGAATATACTATGGACTGCCAAGAGAACGAACAAAGCTGTCTTGGAAAAGGTACAACCGGAACGCTTCTTAGAAGCAAGAATGGCGAGACTACGTCTCACATAGTTTGGACATGTTATCAGGAGGGACCAGTCCCTGGAGAAGGACATCATGCTTGGTAAAGTAGAGGGTCATCGAAAAAGAGGAAGAACCTCAATGAGATGGATTGATACAGTTGCTGCCACAGTGGGCTCAAACGTAACAACGATTGTGAGGTTGGCACAGGACAGGGCAGTGTTTCGTTCTGTTGTACACAGGGTCGCTGTGAGTCAGAACCGACCTGATGGCGCCTAACAACAACGACTCTAAACCAGCCCCTATTTAACCGAGTCAGGATTATCCTTCCTCCTGCAAATGCAGCTGCAATGCCCCAGCCCCTGCTCAGCAGGCCACATTCCAGCTGCTTCTACCCGCTGCTGTTATCTACCAGCTGGGTGACAGGCTGATCAAGGGTCAGCTGGGTTTGTTCCCAAATCTGTTTTCTTCTCATTGAACTTGGTATTGTAATTACCTAACCTGATTACTAATTACATAACCTGATGAGGTATGAATGGAGAAACGTGTTGTTTCTATACAACAAAATTAAATGCTTTCTCAAGATTTAATAAAACTGAATCACTAAAAATGTGAGTGAGTCAAAAGTAAAATGAAAAGTGTTGTAAAAATCTGGGATTTTGGGTTCTGATTGTTTCAAAGTGCTTTGAAACGGCTCTACTTGAGAGAGACCAAAATCGCAAATCATAAGCAATGCACAATGAATGTGGTTTATGCAAGAAAGAGCACATGGAACTCCAATCATGAGACTTATGTTTAAAGGAAATATCTTTGCTGCTCACTGAAGACATATAAATATATATACATATATATATTTGTTTTAAGTGAAAATAATATCCTTATTTATTTTTTTATTGTGTTTAGGTGAAAGTTTACAGAGCAAATTAGTTACTCATTAAACAATTAATACACAAATTATTTGTGACATTGATTGCCAACCCTGTGATGTGTCAACACTCTCCTCTCTCTCAACCTCGGGTTCCCATTTCCATTCATCCACTTTTCCTTTTCCTTCCTGCCTTCTCTTCTTTGCTTTAGGGCTGGTGTGCCCATTTAGTCTCCTATACACGGCTGAACTCACGTGTTATTATTTGGTATACAGCCTGTCTAATCTTTGGCTGAAGGGTGAACTTCAGGAGTGACTTCACTACCAAGTTAAAAGGGTGTCCGGGGGCCATACTCTCGGGGTTTCTCCAGTCTTTGTCAGACCAGTAAGTCTCGTCTCTTAAAATAATATCCTTTTTGATAAGTTGGGGGTTGGATCTTGTTTTGAACAATATGGATATTCCACTCACAAGTCACCTTGGAGTCTGCATAGACAACCTCATTTCTTTTTCTCAAGAGTGGTAGGGCCCTCTAGGATTATCACACCCTGAGCACACCCCTGAGGCTTCTGGGTCCCCAGGAGAGCAGCAGTCCGCCTTTAGGGAGGGATCCACCAGACAATGTTCACAGAGTGCCGAGCACAGCCACACACAAAGGGGCTCAAGTGTTAGCTGTTATTCATCTTTCCAAATTGCCCGTTTTGATCTGACTACTTGCCTGTTTGCCTTCCAAAAAATGGTATTTCATTCTACCACCACCCCTGCCAGCTGTGGCTGATTTCAACTCATGGCAACCTCATGTGTATTGGAGCAGAACTCTGCTCCACAGGGTTTTCAAAGGCTTTCAATTTTTCAGAAGTAGATCACCAGGCCTTTCTTCTAAGACACCTCTGGATGGACTCTAACCAACAACCTTTCAGTTAGCAGCTGAGTGCATTAATCGTTTACAACACCCAGGGACTCCAAAAATTCAATAGATAATATTTAAAACTGAAAAATTGAGAAATGTGAATGAAAGGCAAGTTATTTAGATTTATGGAGGTAAAACTCCAGCTAAAATAGTTGAAAATTATTTCTGAGGAGTTGGTAGAGGTGGAATAGAGCAAAGAATTTTTATTTTTCATTATACACCTTGTAGTAGGTATCATTGTTAGGTACCGTCAAGTAGATTTCCACTAATAGCGACCCATGTGACAGAGTAGAACTGCCCCATAGGGTTTTCTAGGCTGTTATCTTTACAGGAGGAGATCTCCAGGTCTTTCTCCTACAGAGCTGCTGGATGAGTTTGAACTACCAACTTCTTGGTTGGCAGCCGAGCGCTTTACAGTTGCACCACCAGGGCTCCTTTGTAGTAGTTAGTTTTCCAACATTTATTTATTCCAGTACTTTAAAAAATTAATATAAATTTTAAAAATCCACAAATCTGGAGAAATTTTTATCAGACTGAAAAATTATCTACCCATAGTTTAATAACGGCAACTCCAATACTTGCTTTTCACTGAGCTCTTGTGAAGATCTTTTGAAAACACACACATTTGTATTTCTCAAATCTAAATACAGAAAGACTGAGTAATTTTTCAAGTTGTATTTCTGATTATTTTGTTTTATGTTCCTTTAAATGTAACCCCCAAATTAATTAACATATTTTTAAATTTCTCCATATCTGATCCTGAAAGTTCTATTCAAAGTTCTTGAAATAAATTCTGAGCAGCTAGATACTGCTTTGGGTGCTTTATTTCCTCAAGAAAATACTCTCCCGGCTCGCAACTTTATTGTTTTCAGAACTTTTCTATTCTGTTTCCCTGGCTCACAGTTTCCCTGTGTGTTTTGTTTGATGTCCTTGTAGGGAAAGGAGTAAAAAAAAGAAAAAGAAATACAAAGGTGGGGAAAAAATTCCAGCAAACCAATGGCCATTATTCTATGGATGCTGGGAATACAGTGCGCTAGAGGGGCCTGGTAGGAGTTAAGTCCTGTAGATAGATTTTTATACAATAGTACAACATACTCCTCTTGGTTATAGATCTAAGACGATAGGTTCAGAAGGAAGGTAGGAGAATTGTATGGGCTTTGTGGTGAGCAGAGAAATCTGACTCTGGCCTTGGTGTCATCTGAGCAGGGCCATGAGAGGTGTCACAGTCTCTCTTCTTAGGTTTGTGGAATGTCTAGTTTCTTGACTTGGAGATAAATCGTCTTCTCTTTACCTTTTCTTGATCTGCAGTAATAAGACAAAAATGGGAAGGGGAGAAAGAAATTATGAGGAGACAGAAAACCAAAATAAAGTAGATGATAAATAATGGAACAATAAATATGTACAAGCTATGTCTAGGACCAGTCTTACCATGTGTTCTGCGTAGTGATTCTCAAACAAACAAATAAATAAATATTAAAAATGGACAGAGCTTGGTGGATAACTAATGTGGGTGGGCTAGTCCCTGAAACTCTCTTCTAGAAGCAGGACTGGCCTAAATATGTTCCCAACTTAGGGTCTTCCACCCTTCTCTCTAATAGAGAATGTGGGTAAAGTCTAAATTTAATCTTCCGGCAGTTAAAAATGGCGATTGCAAAATATAGACACAATTATCACCAATTCTGCAAATAGAATTGAGGTTTTTTTAAAAACCAAACTCATTTACTTTTCAACAGTTTGACATGTGAAATTTTTGATTCAAAAATTTATTCGAATGGCAAGTTTGCTGAGTAATGCTGTTTCTGTGAATGCCAGAATGTGGCAGATGCTCTTGTAGAAATGTATCTTTCCTCATTGAGTCGTTTCCAGCCATGCCCTGTGGACACGGTCCTGTTTATAGTAACACTGAAACAAGTTGTGGGCTGCTCCTGTGTCCCCCAAGCTCCTCATGGACTTCCCCCACCTGGAAGTGGTTAGTCCTGCCTCAGTTTCTGAGGCAAGGAGGGTAGCAGGAGCTCCCTCAAATTATCGAGTGATGTTAGAATCTTCTCAGACTCCACATGTAGGGCCCCAATCAAGTCGGCTGGCTCCTATGATCACTGTGCCAGCAACAACGGGAGCAAGAACAACAACTATAACATAAACAACATCATCAACAACAACATCATCATCAACAACAGCAGCAGTAGCAGCAACCCCAACAGCATAGACAACATTAATAACAGCAACAACACTTCATCAGCATCGATGTCAACGACAACAGCCACCGTTGACTGACTACTAGGTAAACAATAGGTGCTGCATGGGAGCTCCATCTGCCTTTTCTCATCTGTGAACCCAGACTTTTGGGGGGAGGCAGCACTCACAAAGTGCATAGGCTGTGGACTCTGACTGCCAGGATTAGGATCTTGTCTTTGTTACTTCCTCGCTGTATGACTTTGGGCAAATTCCTTATTCTCGCTGTGCCTTGCTCTTTTCAGTTGTCAGATGCAATTAATGATAATTCCTATTTCATAGAGTTGTCGTGAGACTTCAATGGGATCATACGTAAGGAGGGCTTGGAAAGCACTAGTTAAAAGCTCTTAGTAAATGTTAGCTGTTGTTAGCCTCGTTTTACAGAACAGGAAACAGGTGAAACGAGGTAGGCATCAGTAAGGGATTGCGACTATATTTGTAACTAGGTCTGATTCCAGTTGGACCTGGTGCCCTTAGGTACAAAATGACTTGGTTGGCAAGGGAGGAGTGTCCTGTCCTACCCTATTCCTGCAGCTCTCCCTCAGCGGCTGGGACCCTGGATGGATCTGGGGCCCTGTTGTGTCTAGTCAGCGTTCCTGAATAAGGCAGCTGCCTGCCTGAGCCCAGGGACCAGCTGTGGCCGGCCCTCCTCCCTTCCTCCTCCAGGCGGCCCTCCTCCCAGCTCCATCTCAGCTCTCACCCTTTCACACTCTCATTCTGCAATTCCCCAAACTTTACACAGACCTGGCTTCTATCTTAGAAAGGTGAATTGGGTTATGTAATGTGGAAAAAGAAAAGTGCAAATCTCTATAGAAGCTTTTGTAGATCACATAAATAGAAAGAATAAAAGAAACCCAAACAAACCAGGCAATCTTTTAAACAATCAGCCTGTTTTGAACCATCCTGATGACAATTAAAAAATGCTTACGGTAGAGGTGCACGTTGTATCACTGAGCTGTATTTCCATGTCTCAAAGTAACTCAGAACATGTTTTAAAATGTGATTTCCAATAAATAGGTACACATTTTCCTGTTTTATAGGACAGCTATGAGAGCTTCTATGAATAATGGTGGTTATTTAACATTTATTAAGGGCCAGACATTTTATGTGCATTCTCTCATTTAATTGTCACAACAAGCCATTTACAGAGGAAGAAACTAAGGCTTAGAGAAGTGAAGACCACACAGATCTGTGGTGAAATCAGTTCCTTTATGTGGCCTTTGCCTTGGTTCTTTGGAAGAAGCAGCTTGAGAGATTTTCCCCCTAAGCCTTGAGGAGTTACTTTTGCCCTGGTTTTCTGCTCCAGAGGGTTTGTTACTTTTGTCCAGGTTGATTGACATTTCTTGGGTAAGCTGTAAACAAGGATGGTTTGATACTTTCTCCCTGGCCCTGAGTTGCAGCCTGCCCTGTGATTGGTATGCACCTTGCAGGGATTGGTCAATAGACTAAGCAAATGAAATGTCTGTAACCTACTGTGATCATTAAGGTTGTATGTTAACTTGGCTGGGCCATGATTCTCAGTAGTTTGGCAGTTTTGAAGTAGTTTGGCAGTCATATCATGAGATATGATATAATGTGATCACTTCCATAACAGGATCTGCTATGAGTAGCCAATCGGTTGAAAAGGAGTTTCCTTGGGGGTGTGGCCTGTATTGAATATAAGTGGACTGTCTGGCAAGACTCTTGGGCTTTTGCTAGCTCTGGATCCTGCAGCTGGCTCCTGTTGGTCTGACCTTCGATTCTTGAAACTTGAGCTAGCAGCTTACCTGCTGTCTTGTCTGCTGATCTTGGGATTCGTTGATCTTGGCAGCCTGTGAGCCAGAGCTCTGCTGTCTGACCTGCTGATCTTGGGTTCACCAGCCCCTGCAGCTACGTGAATCAGGAGAAGCCTCCAGCCTGACCCATGAATTTGGGACGTTCCAGCCTCTACAACCATGTGAGCCATTTCCTTTATATAAATCTCTCTGGTTTTGCTTCTCTAGAGAACCCAGCTTAAGACATCTACTATAAAAATGAAGTATCTGTGGCCTACCGAGAGGTGATTGGTCATTTCATGGCCCTGGTGGGAGGGCCCTGTCTTGAAATTGGCAAGCAGTTGTAGCTATAAGCAGCCAACCCTACCAAGGTTTTTTGGAGACAGAAAGAAGCAGGAAGAGAAGCAGCAGGAAAAAGCAGAAGGAAGAAAGGAGAGAGAAGAGGCAGAGAGAAAGAAGAGGCAAGGAACCCCCTAAAAGAGCTGTAACACGGGTCAAGGGCTGTAACACTGAAGACAGCGACAGCTCTGGAAGGGGCCCAGCGGCAGAGCCAGCAGCAACAGACGGCAGGGCCAAGAGGAGCTGAGAGAGCTGTCTTGCACTGAAGAAGGGAGGCTTTGCCTACATGCTTCCTGATCCTGATCCCAAGTTGTAGCCTGATGATCCTGATCCTGAGTTGTACCTTGTTGCTTCCTTAACAAACCACTTAACTGTGAATATGATCTGTGAGTTCTGTGTGACCATTGCAATGGATTGTCAAACTCAGAAGTAGAGAGTGTCACGGGAGGGACAGCTGGTGTCAGAATTGTTAAAAGTTTGGAGAGTGGAGGTATGTCTGACCGCCACCTCATAGGGATCAGCCTTGGACTGATCTTGATTCACATGATCCCCCCTGAAGTTAGACAGGTTCTGACACTACTACTCCCACGACCCTTTTACAGATGGGAAATGTGAAGACCTGGGAAAAGCCCAGATGAATTTCAATTAGGAGTGCTATAGAAGGAATTCCAGCATTTATTCCACAGACATCTGGTGAGCTGCTGCTCTGTGTGTGCCAGGGACTGTGTTAAACTCTCAGGCTATGAAACTCAACAGGACATAGTCTCTGTCCTCAGGGCTGGTGCTCAGGTGGGTGGGAAGCTGCATTGAGACCAGGATACAGGGTGATAGTTGATCTAGATCAAGGATCTCAAACTCAAATGTCTACAAGAGCCATCGAGACAATATAAGTGTACCAGGCAGAAGACAATCAGGAATGGTGGGGACTGCGGTCACCACAGAAGGCATGGCCCATCAAAAAGCTGAGCAATCACTCAGCCCCAGCAAATTATCACCAGGAGGAAATGCCTGGCCAGTGTTAGCAAATCTTCTAATTTTTTAACAGATTCTGGAAGTCAGTTTATGTGAAATTTCCCATTTTTAAAAATACTGTGTGGGCCAAGCAAAATAACTGAGGCCTTGTGTGCTGCAGGCTGCCAGCATGTGACCTTGGCTGAATTCATAGACCTCTTCCAACTTTAAGATTCAAATTCTAGGAAAAGTCTTATACCTCTGTGATTCTTCTCCAACAACATTTTTCTCAAGTAAGGAATATGTTAAGTGTGAAAGTTTTGCAGAATGGATAAAATTCAGTACAGTTTCTGGCACTGATGGGCGAAAAGTAGAGTACAGATAAATATATCTAAGCCTACCGCATAAACAAACTTCTGGGGATGATACCATCTAAAACAAAAAAACCCAAAAACCCAAAACCATTGCCATTGAGTCAATTCCAACTCATAGCGACCCTATAGGAAGAGTAGAACTGACCCATAGGGTTTCCAGGAAGCAGCTGGTGGATTCAAACTGCCAACCTTTTGGTTAGCAGCCAAATTTCCTCTGTTATTTAGATTTTTTTAAAGTTTACTTTTTGAATAGGTTCACATGGCTCAAAATTCAGGAAGACAAAAAGGTATGCATTGAAAAGTCTCCCTCCTATATCCCATAGCCACCTATTTCCACAGACAACCAATGTTAGGCTTTGTTTTTTGCATATTCTCCCAGAGATACAAGGAAATATGTATATGTACTTCCCCCTTCTTTTCTATACAAATGATACAATATATACTTTTCTATAATTTGCTTTTTTTTCTCATTAGCAATGTATCTGGGATAATTTCCTTATCAGTGTTTGTAAAGCTGCCTCATTCTTTTTAATGGCTGTTGTTGCCAGCAACTCCTGCCCTGTTGTTGTTTGGTGCCATCAAGTTGGTTCCGACTCATAGCGACCCTATGTACAACCGAACAAACGCTGCCCAATCCTGCGCCATCCTCATGATCGATGTTACGCTTAAGCCCATTATCGCAGCCACTGTGTCAATCCATCTCCTTGAGGGTCTTGCTCTTTTTCGCTGACCCTCTACTTAACCAAGCATGATATCCTTCTTTTTAATGGCTACATAGTATTTTGGAGCCCTCGTAGTGTGGTAGTTAAGAGCCCAGCTGTTAACCAAAAAGGTCGGCAGTTCAAATCCACCAGCCACTCCTTGGAAACCCTTCTACGCTATCCTTTAGGGTCACCATGAGTCGGAATCAACTCAACAGCAACAGGTTTGGTTTTGGTTTTTTACACAGTATTTTATTGAATGGCCTACCATAATTTATTTAAGTGGTCTCATAATTAATGACATTTGAGTTATTTCCAATCTTTTGTTATATTAAAAATGATTCAATGAATAATTATCTCTATATATCATTTTGCACATACAAATTCCTGGAAACGTGGAATTGCCAGGTAGATGGATATGTGCGTTTGTAATTTTGGTAGCTGTTGTCAAATTGTCCTTCAGAGAGGTTTCCAACTTGTGTTCCTACCGGTGATGTATAACCAAAAAAAAAAAAAAACCAAGCCCTTTGCCTTTGAGTTGATTGTGACTCATAGCAACCCTATAGGACAGGGTAGAACTGCCCCATAGGGTTTCCAAGAAGTGCCTGGTGGATTCAAACTGCCAACCTTTTGGTTATCAGCTGTAGCTCTTAACCACTACACCACCAGGGTTTCCCCAAAGACGTATGGGCCTATTTTCCCACATTCTTCCTAACACAATGTTACCAAGTAATTTAGCCTTCTACAATCCAAGAAAAAGTGGATATTAATGGTGCTGATTTGTACTTTTCTTATTATGAATGAGGCTGAGTATATTTTCATATATGTAAGAGATGTTTTTATTTCGTTTTCACTGAATTCTCTGTTGAAGTTCCTTTGTCCATTTTTCTATTGGGTAGTTGCTCTTATGGATTTGTTAGAGCTCTTTATATATTGGGGACATTAGCTTTTCGTAGAGTGGTATTTTTTCCAAGTTTTTTTTTTTTAGCTTATATTAGTTTTTTAATGCAGAAATTTTTATTTTTATGAAGGCAAATTTATTAGTCTTTCTTCTATGAGTTCTGGATTTTGTGTCCTATTTAGAAAGACCTTCCCCACTATGAAAGTATAAAATAATTCTCTTATAGTTTCTTCATTATTTCACTGTTTCTTTTTTTTCTTTTTGCATTTTTAAGTCTTTGATATATGTGAATTTTTCTCAATGTATGGTATGAGATATGGATTCAGCCTAGTCTTTTTTCCAACTGGCCACCAAGTTGTCCCAAAACACTTTCTGAATTTTTCATTTAAGAATTTCGACTCCCTACCTTTGCATGTTTTCAGCTTCCTCTGTTGTCTCAGGTAAAGGCTTCCCTTTGGTCTCTGGCAGCAGCAACACCAACCCTCCAGCGATCAAGCCAACCACAGCTGAAAAAGCCAAACATACGCAAATCACATTAAGAACTGAAAAACGTAGGTAGTGTAATTAGATCTCCCCTTATTTCTGTTTTTGTATTTTCTTATACTTATTTACAGATTCCTTTACCATCTCTGACTGCCCCATTTTCCATCGTAAATATTACACTGACTCCAAACTCCACTGGGTTACAATTCCTTTTATGGAAATGTAATACTTAACATTTTGAGCCAAGGTTATTCTAGGCTACAGGACATCTTCACCATATTAAGATACTTTGGAGTTAGAAAATAACTCTGAAAAAATCAAATGTTAAAAAAAGGAAGGACATAACCCTGCTAACATAAAGCACTTAGTAATGAAAATAAGTCAGAAGCTTGGATCTTTACTAGCAAGTAAAAGCAATGAATCATGTATTACTGCACAGCATGATTAAAAAGGATAGCCAGGCTTTTCAGTTCAAAGTCAGGAGTTTGATAAGTTCTTCTTGTTCCTTTTCTTTTCTTTGTCTTCCTCTGTAACCTTTTGCATGTGCTGGGGGTAGATACTGAACCTCTAATACTTTTGTTTGTTTAAATTCCCATTAAAGTTTTAGATTTTAAAAATTATATTTCTATATGTATTTCTATAATAGAATGTAGGAAGTGGGCTATGGGTTAGTCACTAGTGTTGGGGTTTTAGTAGAATGCTGGACCCAGCCCATCCCTGGCTTGTGAGTGCTTTCCACACTCCAAGACTGGTGATGGGAATGGGCTGCAAGAAAACACATGGGAAACCAAGGGGCGGCCGCCTGTCCCTGCTAACCCTGACAGGAGGCAGGATTCTTGGTAAACCTCACTCAGATCTGGAAAGAACTTGAGCTTAAGAATGGATGGCCTTGGGAATTTAAAGAGTTTGACGTTAACTGCCCTGTGACCTAAGCAAGACATACATATAGAAGTTTATGTATCTTGATCCCAGGACTTGAGACCAAACATTTTACTACTATTTATCAAGGACTTGTAGTGTATTGAAGGAGCCCTGGTGGTGCAGTGATTGAGCGCTCGGCTGCTAACAGAAAGGTCTGCGGTTTGAACCCACCAGCTGTTCTGTGGGAGAAAGATGTGGCAGTCTGCTTCTGTAAAGATTACAGCCTTGCAAACCCTATGGGGAAGTTCTACTCTGTCCTATAGAGTCATTGTGAGTTGGAATTGACTGAATAGCAATAAGGTTTTTTTTTTTTGTAGTATATTGGGAGCTATGCTAAGCGTCTTATGTGCAATGGCTCACTCTCTACCCAAACTCTGAGTTAGGTATTATAATTCTCATTCTATAGATGAGCCAGCTGAGACTCACAGTGGATAAGCCACTTTCCCAAGTCAATTAGCCCGCAGAAGATGGTCAGTCTTGCTTTGAACCCCATCTCCGGTTCTGTGGCGCTGCGCTGCCATATTAGTGAGCTTCACTGCCCTCTTCCCATCACATGAAGGCACCTGATAAACTTTCCGACACAGTTTTAAATTAAAATTAAACAATGGTACCCTAACCATACCTACGATAGGCTTATTTTATGCATTTATTTATTTAATCAAAGCAACATGAAGAGGTCAAAGGATTTGTGATGAAAAATGATAGTCTCTTGCCCCGGCCCCCTCACCCTTACTCTCAGTTCCAAAGCAAACATTTTTATCTGAATCTGTTTTCACTCAATTCTGGCGGTCATTTTTTAAATCCAAATAATATACTTAATTAAATACTTCTTCCCGGTCTATCAGATTCGTTGTTGTTAGGTGCCGTCGTGTTGGTTCCAACTCATAGTGACTTATGTACAACAGAATGAAACACTGCCCAGTCCTTCACCATCCTCACAGTCATTGCTATGTTTGAGCCCATTGTCACAGCCATTGTGTCAATCCACGTTGTTGAGGGTCTTCCTCTTTTTCATTGATACTCTGCTTTACCAAGCATGATGTCCTTCTCCAGGGACTAGTCCCTCTTGATAACATGTCCAAGGTATGTGAGATGAAGTCTCACCATCCTCGCTTTGAAAGAACATTCTGGTGTACTTCTTCCAAAACAGTTTTGTTCGTTCTTCTGGCAGTCCATGGTATGTTTAGTATTCTTTGCCAACACCATAATTCAAAGGCGTCAATTCTTTGGTCTTCCTTATTCATGGTCCAGATTTCGCATGCATATGAGGGCATTGAAAATACCATGGCTTGGGTCTGGTGCACCTTAGTCCTCAAAGTGATGTCTTTGCTTTTCAACACTTTAAAGGGTTCTTTTGTAGCAGATTTGTGCAATGCAACAAGTCCTTTGATTTCCTGACCACTGCTCCCATGGCTGTTGGTTGTGGATCCTAGTAAAATGAAATCCTTGGCAACGTCAATGTTTTCTTTATTTATTAAGATGTTGCAATCATGAAGAATACAATAGATTCATCAAATTATCATCACTGGCATTTTACATTTGCAAAGAAAGGCCTAGTTAGCCAGGATATTCCTTATCAATGTTTCCAGTGTTCTTTTAACAAGGACTTTCCAACTGGTTGATTTTTCAGGATTTTTAGTGATTTTTCAGGCTTCTTACTGATGAATATCAAAGACTATAGCCTTCAGTATGGATTATACCTCAACATGAAGAAAACAAAAAATCCTCACAACTAGACCCATAAGCAACATCATGATAAATAGAGAAAATGTTAAAGTTGTCAAGGATTTCATTTTACCTGGATCCACAATCAACACCCATGGAAGCAACAGTCAAGAAATCAAAAGATGCATTGCACTGGGCAAATCTCCTGCAAAAGATCTCTTTAAGTGTTGAAAAGTGAAGGTGTCACTTTGAGGACTAACGTGCACCTGACCCAAGCCATGGTATTTTGAATCACCTCATAAGCATTCAAAAGCTGGACAATAAATAAGAAGATTGAAGAAGACTTGATTCATTTGAATTATGGTGTTGGCGAAGAATATTGAATATACCATGGACTGCCAGAAGAACGAACAAATCTGCCTTGGAAGAAGTACAACCAGAAAGGTCTTTAGAAGCAAGGACAGTGAGACTTCATCTCACATACTTTGGACATGTTATTAGGAGGGATCAGTTCCTGGAGAAGGACATCATGCTTGGTAAAGTAGAGGGTTGGCAAAAAAGGAAGACCCTCAATGAGATGGATTGACACAGTGGCTGCAACAATGGGCTCGAGCATAGCAACGATTGTGAGGATGGCGCAGTACCAGGCAGTGTTTTGTTCTGTTGTACATAGGGTTGCTATGAGTTGGAACCAACTCGACGATACCTAACAACAACCACAGTGTTTTGTGGCTAAGATCACAATTAGCACACCATTAGTGTCTGGAAATGGTTGCGTGCTCAACTACTAATCAAAAGGCTGGCAGTTTGAACCTGCCTAGAGGTGCCTCGGAAGAAAGGCCTGGTAATCTGCTCCTGAAAGGTTTGAAAACCCTATAGAGCAGTTCTACTGTGCAACACATGAAGGGACCATGAGTTGGACTCAAAAGCAGCTGGTTTGGTTTCTGGTTATTGTGAGGAAGAGAAAGGGAAAGAAGTTAAAATGCAAAATGGTTAGTTTTGCTTTCTGCTGACCTCTCAGATTAAAGGCTGGTGAGGGAAGAAGATGAAACTACTGGCAAAGATAAAGTTGGGGCTTGTCTTTAATTTTACATGTTGAAATGCAAGTATAATCCTTCACCTTTTCCTAGGGGGAGGTGGGGCTTGAAGAAGGGTCAAAACAGTTCCTCTGGGACTGGACTTCTCATTGCTTTGTTAAGCAGTCCCTAGAGAAACAGAAGCATCCATTTGCTACCCAGGAATACCCACTGGCCCAATGAACACTCACTGTCCTGCCAGGGGAGAAGCTGAGATTGAGGCATGTCCAACTTCTTCCTGTAAGGAAGGAGTCTAGAGGGTACATAGGCATCTCCTCAAGATGGAAAGGGGTGACAGGTTCCCAGCCAATAATGAGAAGAAGAAGAAATCTGGGGTACGTATGTCCCTTAAGCAGGGCCAGCCACTCCGCAGCCAGACCACAGCGATCTCAGGATAAATAACTTGTGTTCTATCAACCTTGGCCATCTTGTTATAAGTAAGGTGGAATGTGGAGGAATTCACTGGGTCTGTTTCAAGGGTGAGTTCTATCAACAGTCTGGAACTTTTGCGGGCAGATCTATAGCAGTGGAAGATCTTTTCCCTCATAAATCCCTGGAGAGGATGGGAAAGAAAAGGAGTGAGCAGAGGTACACTCATGTGGCACTGAGCAGTATCAGGAGAAAACAATCAGGGTGCTCCCTGGTGTTCATCTGGGGGGTCTTTTTCTTCCCTCCTTTCAATTAAGTGAGTGTTGTGGGTTGTCGATATTGTGCCGTCGAGTCGATTCCGAATCAGTGATCCCATTTGACAGAGTAGAACTGCCCCATGGGATTTTCTTGGCTGTAATCTTTATGGGAGCGGATCACCAGGTCTTTCTCTCATGGAGCTGCTAGATGAGTTTGAACTGCTAACCTTTCAGTTAACAGCCAAGTGCTTAACTGTTGAGCCACCGGGGCTCCTGAGTGTTGTATGCCCATGGGAAAAAGGTGTAACATATTTAAATGCGAAGGGGCTTAATGTGGGTCTTGAAGGAGACTGAACTGAGTGTACTTAGAGGCATTTGGGTTAACACGAGAAGGTGGGTGTTGTGTGTGTGAATCTGGAAACAGCATTCAAGTCACAAACGTCTGTGGGACACATGGAAGGGAGAAGATCTGTCTCATAGTCTATCACTGTGGGCAAAGCCAGTGGACCTTGGGTGAATGGAAGGCCCAGGAATTCTCTCAATCTATACATACTATGCTCAGCACGTGTCTCTGTGTGCTAACTGCTGATAATTGGACTTGACCCTGTGACCTTGCATCCTCCTCCCACTGGTGGGGGAAGGTAGGGGGTCGGCAGTGTACAGTCTGACCTGTCCTTGACTCCGCTGACCGTGTTAGAAAGGAATGCAATGCCAAAGTCCCGTAAATCTAACTGCCAAGGATTTTGAGGAAGGAGACCCCAACACCCACACAGTGCTCCATTATGCTCATGCCTTTTCTTAATTTTGGTTTGTGTTCTCATTCCAACTGCCATTCTTTGAAGTAATGAAGTAATTTTCCGTATCTGAGCATGGAGGTGGTGGAAAGAGTCAGCCCTTTGACAAAGAGAGCCAAGGAGGGGTGGGAACCAGTGGGGAGAGAACCAGGGGCCTGCTTCATGGCAACATCCTGCCAGCTCACTTTCTCTTGAACTTTGCACTTCATGAGTCCAGTGGGTTCCCATACTTGAGTGTTAGTATTTACCTGCATGACTCTTATTTTTAGGTAGAAAAATGGAGGTCCCTAGAAAAACAGATTTTCACTTAACCACATTGATGAGAATGTCTTACCAAAAACCACCAGTGGGAGTTCGTGCCAGACATCGGTGAGCCGGTACACCAGGAACGGCGTGAGGATGCCACCGATGTCACACATTGAGGAGCAGACAAGAACCCCAAGGTTCCTAAAATGCAGGAAGCTTATTAACTGTTTAGCTTATCAGAGTACATAGAAAACTCCCACCCCACCCCCAAAAAATAGGCTCCCAAATCATTAAAATGTCTGCGACCTGAAAAAAGGTGTTCACATTATTTGTAACGCACAAAAATGGTGCTGCCGGTTGCTGTCGAGTCTGCTCCAACTCGTGGTGACCTTATGTATAACAGAACGAAACGTTGCCTGGTCCTGTACATCTTTATGATCATTGACATGTGTGACCCCATTGTTGGGGCTATTGTGTCCATCCATCTCATGGAGGGGTTCCCTCATTTTAACCAACCCTCTACTTTACCAATCATGATGTTCTTTCCTAGTGATTGGTCTTTCCTGATGACATGTCCAAAGTCAGCAAGTCGAAGTCTCGCCATCCTCACTTCTATATATGGTACATAAATCCGTTCATATTCTGATGTACTTGTAACTTAAATTTTTTAATGGGAGAGGGGAGTAATTTTTACTTTGTATTTTCATCACCTGTTTCCCCTGCGCCATTTCTAGGGGTCTGTTTGTGCTGTTCTGGAGCGTTCTCTCCTGTAACTGCTTGGTAGTCTCTGTCTTGGAATTCAATATCTGCTGCTCTCACCACACCGTTTCTGAATTTTATCCCAGCCTACAAGTGTGGGAGGTGAACTGTTTGACTTGGCTTCTGTCTTTAAATGTTCTCATCTTCTCTTACACTGTGTGTTAAAAAGTACTGTAGCCTTACCCTGCACCTGTGGTAGTACCAGCCAAGAAGTGGACACTCCACCCACTCTCTCTGTGCTGAGTAAAATGTACTCACCTAATGAATGTGGGGTACAATTCTGTGTTGACCAGGCAAACCATTTCGTAGGCCATTGTAATCCCCATTCTGCCCAGGCACGCAACTGTAATTTTTAGCCAGCGTAGGTCTGAAGGGGGAAAAAAAACAAACCACACCACTTATCCATAATGTGCACAATGCTTCTTCTTCAAAGAGTACTCCAGATGGGCTTTGTAAGGAGAAATTCCATATTTCAGAGTGGGGTAGGAGAGCACAATTTGTTCTTCTGTAGATTCAAGACAATGTCAGCAAATTCTCTCTCTCTCTTTGTTTTAATGTTAGACACAATTGTCTCTCTTAGCTGTAGACCACAGCAGTTAATAACAACAGAATTCGGAAACAACCTGTTTCCAACGTGGGCCAGCTTTAGTTTGTAGAGATCACCCAAAAGAAACAGCAAAATATGGGCATATTTTAAATAATTGCCAGCAACCAAGGGATTCAAACCAAGCCCCATATTGCTAATGGGATCCTGTTATATAGGATTTTGTTCCTCTTCATTGAGAAAGCATTTTAAAAAGAAAGGAACTAAGTAATTGTTTATTGATTGCATTTCCTTAAGTTGTCTCATTTAATCTACAGGATGATGCAGAGAGGTCAAGGGATTTGCCTAAATGCTATCTGGACATATTAGTGTAAGACTGTGATCCTGGGCCCTGCTCTACCCCAAAGCCCATGCTCTCTATCTTAGGCCAGCGCCGTGGCCTGAAGCATAATTCTTCATAGCCTTTCTTTTATTTTACACCAGGAAACAATTGGGTGCAATTATTCTTAAAGGCAGGGTGGCCACATAGGTTTACCGAGGATGATTCCAGATATTATTCTTTTTCTTTCCAAATTGATTTGGATGATAAATTACATGCTCATCCTATCAAAGGGTCCTGACACTCCCTTTTCTCAGGGCCTTGGAGGACCCCAGCTTGCTCTGAAACTTACCGTCAGGGATAAAAACTGAGGCCAGACAGGCTGCCCCTGCCACCATATTCGACCCAGCCCAAGGATACCGGCGGCCAATGCGATCGATGGTGAGAATGATGATGAAAGCAGCTGGGAATTCAACCAGGGCCGAGTAGAAGAAGTCCAGGTAGATGTTGCTCCCTGCAAGGCCCATGTGCATGATCAGGCCCTGGTAGAGAACAGAGCTCGTGAACCTGAGCAAAGAGGAGAGCCCAGGTCAAGCTAAGCACCAAAAGCAAGTAACCAAAAGGGAGAGACTTCTGGAAAAGTGGGAAGTGATGGGAGGCCACCTTTCTTTGTGATCTTCTAATTACTATTCCCTCCATTCCATTGTTCTTATGCATCTGATCCACTGTGGTGGCTGGTTGTGACCCAAGAACCAGGAAAGGGGAAGAAATTAGGATGGCATTCCGAGGCCTAATTGAAAGCCAAGAAGAAATGTCTCAATGGTCAGAGTGATTTATTTAGTAAAACTATATCAAGCTATTAGTGGTTGCTTAATTACTTCTCTTTGTGGTCTTCTAATGGAGTTGGAATCAAGAAGATTTACCAGTTATATCAAATTTTAGGAAGGCAGAAGATCAAATGGGCACAACCACCTTCTTGGTGGTTTGTCTTCTGACCTGATGCAAACAACATTTTGATGCTGTTTCTAGTTTTGTTGACTAAAAAAATGTTCATTATCTGCAATGCACAATATGAGGCTAATGAGCAAGAGTCATGATTATTCAGAGAAGGAAAGGAGGATAATGGGGCTGAATGTCACCATTGTATTTTACAAGCAACTTTGTGGAGGTTGTTAAATTAATTCCTGATGAGCTTTGGTTTAGTCAGTGGTTATAGGCCTTCATTTGTCTGGTGTGGCAACCAGTGTGCACTGAAAGGAAGCGAGCCTCCATGAAACGCACAACCCACAGCAAGCAACTCCCAATATTGAGAGCGACTGCAGACAGCAGACATAGTGAAGTTCAAGTTACTGGATTGTGGTAACAGTGGATTGTTCTTGTTCATAAATTGATTTTTTTCCCCTCCAGGTCGATGTCTTTTTTCTTGTCAGCCCTGTACAATAAGAAGAGATCTATACTCATTTTCAATGAATCAAGGCCACTAGTTCTCAATTTGGCTATATATTAGAAATATATTTTAAAATACTGGTTCCTGGGCCCTACCCCAGATCAATTCCCTCAGTATCTCAGGAGGTGGGGCTCTGGCCTCGGTAGTTTTAAAAGTCCCCAGGTGAGTCTAATGGGAAGCCAAGGTTGAGAACGAACTGATCTGTGCTTAGGGACTGTAAATGGATTTCAACATTTGCCTGAGAAAAACGGTATTGGGAAAACCTGCTATAAATGAGCCACACATTGATGTCCACCATCAATATTAATCCTGGGATTAGGCTGTGTTCTGAAGGTGCTGTTGTTCTCTCTCCTTAATGAGGATGACTGGCGTTAAAAGAATGTGGGGGGATCTTAAAACGAAAAACGTTCCTTACCAGTTGTACATCAAGATCAAAGTGTGCTTCCTTATCTGAGGGGTTCTGACCAAGTCAAGAAATGAAGGATTCAGCTTCTTTCCAACTTCCTCATCAGGTCTAAGGCTCTAAAGAATAGAAACAATAACAGCTTTGTATGTTTAATGGTGGTGTCCCTGGGTCATACGTGGAACAACAACAACACCTTACATTTATGGAATGCTTATAATGTGCCCCTACTACGCTGAGTGCTTCACACACACCATCTCACTTAATCTTTATAATGATCCTCTATTTTTTTTCACCTGGTTTTATAGCAGAGGCGACTGAGATACAGAGAATTTAGGTAATTATGGCACATATATAGCGATACTATTTGTAAAGCACAGTGGGGTAAGATCGAGGCCCAGCCAGCTGCCGTCCGGCTGAGGGAATCAGCATCTTCACACACCTGGACCTATTTGTGACCCATCAGGTAGGAAGCTCTGTTAAGGGGCCTTGATACTAAGCCCAGCAGCATCAGCATCACCTGGAGCTTCTTTGAAATAAAGATCTCGGGTCCCAACCCAGATTTACTGAATCAGAATCTGCATTTTCACAAGATCCCCAGTAATTCTATGCACAGATGTAGTGGGTCGAATAGTGTCCCCCAAAACTCATGTCTACCTGGAACCTCAGAATGTGACCTTATTTGGAAATATGGTCTCTGCAGATGTAATCAGTTAAGGATCTTGAGGTGAGATCATTTTGGATTTAAGGTGGGTCCCAAATCCAATAACTGGTATCCTTATAAGGAGAGGACACAGACACAGAGGGAAGATGGCCAGGTGAAGATGGGGACAGACATTAGACTGATGCTCCTTAGAAGCAAGGATGAGTCTCACGTGTTTTGGACATGTTATCAGGAGGGACCAGTCCCTGGAGAAGGACATCATGTTTCTTAAAGTAGGAGGTCAGCGAAAAAGAGGGAGATCCTCAGCGAGATGGACTGACACAGAGGCTGCAACAATGGGCTCAAGCATAGCAATGATTGTGAGGATGACGCAGACCGGGCATTACTTCATTCTGTTGTGCGTAGGGTTGCTATGAGTCGGAACCGACTGGATGTCATCTAACAACAACAACAACACTGAATAAGGCAGGGAATTATTTAAAACGTTTTGGGACAATTCTGATCCATTTAAAATTCTAAGAAATTCTTTGCGTTTGGAGAACTACGTCTTAACTCATCTTGGAATCTGCCCTCTGTGGAGCCTTTCTGGAGTATGCCGGATGAGCATGCAAACCAGATGCTGGCATACTGAGGGTGGGGCAAGGGCAGGTCAACGTTGAGTTGCATGAAATAGTCACGCCTCATTTGATTTTTGGTTCCCTTTTAGTTTTATGTTTTCTGCCTGTTTGAAGCAGTCTACCAGGGAACCTCAAATCTCAGTAGATGAAATAGTCTGTTCATTTTACTACAGGTAGGCAGATATGGGAGGGGAGGGGCCCTTCTGGCTGGTGCCCTCCGTTTCCCAGCCCCTCCCTTCCCACTGTCTCCTGCTGTGGTGCTTAAGCGGCTGGCTCACCTGAAGAGAGGCCGGCAGAGATTTTCTGTTTTTCTTCGCGATGTGCTTGATGATCTTCATGGCCTTGGCATTTTTGTTCTGGGAGATCAGCCACCTTGGAGACTCGGGGAGGCACCTGTGGTACAGGGTAAGTGTTGTCACTGCTGTTGAGTGCAGGGGGGAGTCTGACTGAGCACCCCTATGATAGTCAGGATCAGATTTCTGTGGGGGCTCTCACACAGTGAGGTTTAGTGGGAGCTACAACGGAAGCAAGGATTGTGTGGGAAATACGTGGTTCTTTCCTCCTTCAAATGTTGACTGGTGGTCCACCCTGTCCAGGAAGTCCTGGTGCCTCCTCAGAGGTTCCAGCGAAACCACAGGAGCAAGCTACCAAGGAGGGTGCTGCTGAGAACCCTTCTGTGCCACGGGTGCGGGGAGGCAGGACCACTGGGGTGCTGCTGAGTTCCTCCTCTGTGCCACAGGGGAGAGGCAGGACCGCTAGAGTGGGCCGCAGGCTTTGTCAAGGGTCGAGGACTGACTGAGGAGCAGGAATGGGGTAAGAAACCCATTGCTGTTGAGTCGATTCTGACTCATAGCGACCCTACAGGACAGGGTAGAACTGCCCCGTAAGGCTTCCAAGGAGCACCTGGTGGATTCAAACTGCCGACCTTTCGGTTAGTAGCTGTAGCACTTAACCACTACGCCACAAGGATTTCCAGGAATGGGGTGGGAATGTGCAAATCATTGCGTGGGGTGGGAGCAGGTAGAATTGTTTTGTGCTGAAAGCTGATTTCCCGAAGCATGTGATGAGAGTTGGAAATCAGAGGGTGGGAGAACTTCAAAGCCAGACTGCATGGTTTGGGCTTGATTCTTCAGGACAGGGGACCGTCGGGAAGTCCTTGGGCAGGAACGTGCCCATTGGAGTCTGAGTCTGGAGAAGACTCTCAGCAGCAGGGTCAGGGTGGGTTGGAGGAGGAGGGTCTGGCAGGAAGGAGATGACAGGACAGCACTTAGGGTAGTTGTGGTGTACAGTTAAGAAGGCCCCAGTTGGGATCATCCACTGGAGAGAAATGGTGTTCTGAGAGGCAGGGATCAAAAGGACTGGGGTGGGTGTTTTTGGGGGAGTGCAGTGGAGAGGGGAGTCAGGGCAGCTCCTCTGGCAAGACTCGCTCTCGGGAGCAAAGGCCTGGTATACTGAGAACAGTTAAGTTACAGCACACAGCAGAGGCCCCCCTTCGTGACACTGTGTGGGATTTTTCTAGATCACTCCTGGGGCCCAGTGTTCTGATCAGGCTGCCAAAGTTTGGGAAGTGTGGAGTCAGCTCAGCTGACTGTCTCCTGAACCAGATGGCCAAGGAGGTGAAGGACTGTGACACTAGTCAGAGGAGGTAGGAACTAGAAACACTCAGACTAGAGGTGGAAAGTCATCATGGACTCAGAGGCCATATCCAGATAGTTAAAGAACTGTCGGGTGGAACATGCAGTCAATTTTTGATACTTGGCAGTCAGTATGTTCTAGAAAGTCACTGAAAACACCAAATTAGCGAATCCTGAATCATTGCTCCTCGGGGAAAGACGGAGTTAGGTTCCTGCAAGCTTCTGAGGCACAGTGTTTTCTCAGCCAATGAATACATAACCCTGTTTCTGTTTGTTGTTGTTGTTAGGTTCTGTCGAGTCAGTTCTGACTCATAGTGACGCTATGTACAACAGAACAGAACACTGCCCAGTCCTGCACCACCATCACAACCGTTGTTATGTTGGAGCCCATTGTTGCAGCCACTGTGTCAATCCACCTCGTTGACAGTCTTCCTCTTTTTTGCTGACCTTCTACTTTACCAAGCATGATGTTCTTCTCAGGGACTGGACTGTTTAAACTGTTTCTATTTAAAGACACTAATTTAATACATATTAGTGATTCATTAGCACTGAACTAAGGTGTCCCTGGGTGGTACAAACGGTTAAGTGCTTGACTACTAGCTGAAAGGTTGGTGGTTCAAAACCACCTAGAGGCTGTTCAAAACTACCACAGAAGAAAGTTCTGGCAATCCATTTCTGAAAGATTGCAGCCTTGAAATCCCTATGGAGCACAGTTCTACTCCGCATACATGGGATCACCGTGAGTTATAGTCAACTCAACAACAACAGTATCGAACTCACGGCCAGCAGCACTAGAGTTCAGGCTTGAATGAAGCTTTTCTAACACACGTATTTTCTGTAGAAGGCATATCACAGCCTTCTTGGGCTTAGGAACACTAGACAGCACTTTCTGAATTATGCTTGGGGGCCATTTTAAACAGTGAAATCACCAACTAAAAGCACAAAAATGTAAACAACATGGCACTAAATAGACCACAAAAAGAACACTTATTTACAGTATGAGAGCTGAAACAAGAAGGCAGATCGTTGCCTTGTAGAATCTCAGCTGGGAACATATACATCAGGTGACTCAAGTTTTTGCCACTCTGCTCAGATCCACAAATTGCCCTGAAAGTGCTATGAGTATTGATTTTGGAGTTACACATGAATTCTCGTGAGTAGGTGAATTCACAAATACAAAATCCGTGAATAATGAGGGTCAATTATAAATTAAACTAAATTTTTGAAGTTCCAAGTACAAAACTGGGGACACTGGATAAAATCACAGGAACTTAAATTCTGGTTCAATAGAAAATCTCTTTAATAAGAGCTTTGGGTTCTACAGTGAACTGGCTTGCTTTATGATAAAGAAAGATTTATCCATAGTAAGGTTCAAGTAAAGTGTGAAAAATCATTTATTAGGGCTTTATTAATGGATATCTGGGTCCTGGGCAGGAAGCTGGACTAGATGGCCCCCTAAGGCTACCTGGCCTTGAGAGCTCACAGTCTAGAGGGCAGACATCAAGTAATGCAATGTCAAGTGGTTGGTTGATTACAGCACACAATGATACATGAGGGTTTCAGAGATACATGTGCAATGTCCCCAAGCCTAGGACATTGCGGCAGGCCAACCAAGGAAGGCTCCTTAGGGGAGTGGTGCTCAAGCTAAGTCCCCATCCTGTGACTTCCATAGCACCCTCCTCTTCTAGAACTCCTCCTTTCTGTCTGATGGTTCCATTTCAGTCTTCTTTGGTCCCAGCTCCTCTTCCTGTGCTTAGCTCTCAAAAATTGTTTTCTAGGGTTCAGACCATATCCCCTTCTTTTCCCAACTCTATTTGCTCTGAGTTATCTCACCCACTCCCATAGCTACGACAAAGACATGCCTGAATTTTACTTGAATTCCAGATCCTTAAATTTAACTGCTTCTGGATATCTGCATGTGGATGTCCTTCCAGAACCCCAAATTCAGCATATCCAAAGCGAAACCCACCTCCTTTCCTTCCAAACCTGCTCCTCCTTCTCTGTTCCTTATTTCTCTGTATGACACCTCCACCACATACATACACACAGGACTAAACTCTGGGTGCCATTCCAGTAGACACCTCCATTCTCTGAACCTTCACAGTCTATCGCCAAGCTCTGTCTCTGCCACCTATTAAAGTTGTTTATAATGTCTTCTTCATACCCACAACTTTTGTCTTAATTCAGCCCTTCTCATCACCTGCAAGGATCATTGCAGTAGTTTTCTGACCGATCTCCCTGCCTCCATTCTTTTCCCATAACACCCTTTTTCCACTCTGCATCTTCAGCAATCTTTCAAAAATGCAAACTCCACCAAGGAGCATTTGTAGGATGGTAAGTAAATTCACTTTGAGTTTAGTGAGAGTGGCAAGAGGAAGTGCTTTGGAGGTCATCAGAGCTTGGATAACAGATGGGCCTTTTTTTGTCATGCTAAAGCATCATCTTTTTTCTGAGGGAAAAACCCATCAAAAGACTTTCAAGTAGAGAGTGACATGGTGGAGCTGGGTTTTTGGAATGAAGGGTGGAGACCAGTTGGGAGTCTATGGCAGTAATCCAAGCAAGAAATAATGTTTTTCTAATGAGGTGGATTGACATAATAGCTGGAATAAGGGACTCAAATGTATCAATGATCGTGAAGATGGCACAGGACTGGGCAACATTTCTTTCTGTTGTACATCAGGTCACTATGAGTCGGAGCCAACTTAACAACAACCAACAACCACAGCAACGGAAATAGAGGGGAAAAAAGATTCAGAGACATAAAGGAGGTAAAATCAGATATAGGGAGAGGAGGAAAAAGAAGGAGGTAAGATTACTCTCAGTGTTGTACTGGCTTTTGGAGGAGGAACAGGCTTCCTGGGCAGGCTGAGATGTTTCATTCCTAGGGAAGACAATGATGGGGAGAATAGTGGATGTGTCCAGAAGGAACTGAATATGTGGGTGTGTTGCCTGAGAGAGAGATTTGGTCTGATAGTCCAGCACCCTTGTGGTGTAGTGAATTGCTTTAGTATGGTCCTTCTAGCCATGGTCTAAGGAGCCCTGGTGGCACAGTGGTTAAGCACTGGGCTGCTAACCAAAAGGTCAGCAGTTTGAGCCTACCAGCCACTCTTTCGGAGAAAGATGTGGCAGTCTGCTTCCATAAAGATACAGCCTTGGAAACCCTATGGGGGCAGTTCTACTTGGAATCAACTTGACGGCAATGGGTTTTTTGGTTTTGATAACCATGGTCTTGTAACGCCTACAAAATGATTGGGTGAGAGTATGCAGATAAGGTGCCTGTGGCCCACCAAGGGGATTGGACAGTTTTTCTAATGCGAAAAAGGTGCATGGGACCTTTGTGGGGGGTGGAACTATGCAAATAAGGTGCATCAAACCCTTGTAGGGAATTGGTTAGTTCATGGTCTTGCTGGGGGCGGGGTGGGGGGCACACCTTGTAACTGATAAGGAGCTTGCTATATAACCAGCCTCCTGGACAGAGGTTTTCGGGAGAGACATGGAGAGAGAGAGCAGAAGGGGCTGTAACACTGAAGACAGAGAGACCATGTGAGATGCGCGGCAAGAGTAGCAGCGGCACGAGTGACAAGAACCAGAGACTGGCATGAGACAGCTGAGGTGGGGCTTTCCGGCCCACAGAGCAAGGCGATCTGGGCCCAGCAGCAGCAGGCTGAGAAGAAGAACTGTATCCTGAGTTGTTCCTGTTACTTTCAAGTTGGTCCTGATCCTGAATTGTAACGTGTTACGTCCCTAATAAACCCCATAAGTGTAAGTACAGTTTGTGAGTTCTGTGAGACATTGCAGTGAATTACAGAACCCAAAGACGGGAGGATGAGGACGGAGGGGAGTAGCTGCTGTTAGAGATGATGGAGTGGTACAGCAGTTTGGAGAAGCTGGACATCTGGGACATCTTTAACCTCTGCCTCGTAGGAACCAGCTTTATGCCG
Source organism: Trichechus manatus latirostris (assembly GCF_000243295.1). NCBI lineage: Eukaryota > Metazoa > Chordata > Mammalia > Sirenia > Trichechidae > Trichechus > Trichechus manatus. The sequence goes on along the minus strand of NW_004443938.1, from coordinate 10,553,267 downwards.
ATCCTTCTAAAAGAAATCATTCATTTAACCCACTTGGCTTTATTTCAGGTAACCTCACATTAAGGGTTTCTAACAGTGACTGCTGTCTTCCATGTGTTTGCCTTGGTCGGGAATGACAAATATATTTCACTGACTGCGGTTACTCTGATTGATTGGTCTTGTTTGTTGGGAGCATCATGTTGATCTTATCTGGGATGAAGGCTACTGTGATTGATTGGTGATGTCTGCCTTGACAATGGGTATGGGGAGGTGGTGACATAAGGGCCATGCTCTGCCTTCTCTACCCTGAAGATTCTTTTAAGGAGGGATAGAATAGTAACAGTAATATTGACCATCTCTTCAAAGTATCTGCAGTCTAAATTGTATCAGAGCTGCTAGCAGCAAATTTAAATACAAAGTAGAGTGGAGATGAAAGATCCAGGTTATAAAAAATTTAAGCCCAAAGTGAAAAAACATTTGATTTCTAGAGAGAGAGACAGGTTGAGTGAAGGAAAGCTTAGAACTTGGAAGGATGGCATGCACTTGGGAAGATGGCCTTTTTAGCAAAATAAGACATTTAGATGTATCTCCTTTTTGTTCAAACGAACTTACCAGTAATAGAGCAAGAAGCAGAAGTTGGGCAGAGTAACTGTGAACTGCAGCCATCTCCAGCGAGGAAGCAGGTACGCCACCCCAGCAAGCACCAGGAGCCCAACAGTGAAGCAGACTTGGTAACAAATCCCCACTGTTCTCCGGTAGCTCAGCCCGACAAATTCTGTAACTTCAGAGAACATTTAAAGGGTCAAAGCAAGTCAGTAAAACAGTCAGTTGGCTGTGTAAGTATGGGGAAACTAGAACACCAACCTCAAAAAACGAGTCCAAATTCTAGAATTTTTTATATTGTTCTCTGGAAATTTTAAAATGTTCTTTGAGGCCTATTTTATTGTTGTTATTGCTATTGTATTAATTAATGTAAAAGCTTACGGATCTCACAGTAGGTGGGATAAAAGGCTTGCCGAGATAAGCAAAAACACTTGAATTATAGAATAATTTAAAGGGCAAATTCAGTTGCATTTCAGATACACACACAAGATTTTGACCTTGAGTAATACAGCAGTGGTAATTCAAGACCTGAATGAATGAATCAAAACTTGAATTTAGGCTGTAGGTGATTTCTATGTAAATGAGCACCTGAATATAACCTGTTCTCTTACATCGGTTAAACATTTTCCTTGCAATTCTGTTAATTTGCTTAAATGGTTTAGAAACCTAGAAACCTAGCCATGTGATGAAGCCAGCTAGTTGTGGCTTGCAAGAACTTATTTTTCAATTTTCAGGAATTTTACAAGCTGGTTGTTAAATCCATTGGTATCTTGAAGCAGCCATGGTGGGAGTATTTACATTATGGAAGTTGGAAAACACTATAAATCAGGGCTTTTTGATTTTCCAAGAGCAGTCTACTAGCACATCACTGCACATGGCATAATAAGCTTTATCCCATCCCATAACTACATCAGGACAGCTAAATGAGGTCCATGATACATGGAATTAGGGGATAGTCGTTTGATAATAAAAACATACTCAGATCAAAATTTCAGATATTCCACAAACCACAGAGTTTTTGGCTTAAATATCTGGCAAACTTGTTAAAGACTTCAACAAGCCAAATAGAAATGCACCCTAAAAATATTTCTATAAATGACTGTGAATTATCCTAAAGTATTTCAAAACAAAGTTAAACAGAATTATGTAAGTGTTCAATAAACAGAGACACTTGTCTTTCAGAGTGGTTGGGGTCACAGATGGCGTTTGAGGGAGGTAGAGTAGAAAGAGGTAGTGTAGCAAGATGTACATGAAGGACACTTCAGAGGGACTGGGGAAGAAATTAATGACAGGATGCTGAAATTAACTTTTGCTAAAATTTAAATTTACACAATTAAATTCTATACATTATGTGTTCTAGAAACCATTAATTCCTTCATTGACCAAACACTTCCTGTGTGCCTATCAGAGGCGTATCTAAAGTATGGCAGGTATGACAATGCCCTGGGTACTACCTGAAGGGGGGCGCCATTGAGCAGTTCCTATTAACACTGTATGGCCCAACATCCTTCCTCAAGCATGGTAGACACAGAGGTGTAGCAATGGGGGTGCAGAAGGGGGATTTGTACCTGGGTACACATCCAAGTGAGCATCAGACGAGGTACAGAATGACATTCTGAAGTACCACAAATATGAAAGGTGCCTGACTGAGGCAGCCGGACTAGAGAGCAGAAGGTGTTCCTGCTGCCACATTGCCGCGATCAACGTCTATGCATCTTGAAATGGGGGGTGACATGCAACTTAGAGATTGAACCTGGGCACTTGTTACCCTTGCTATGGGCCTGCAGGGGCACAATTTCAGTGCTTGCCATAGGTGCTACTTTCTGTAGATACGCCTCTGCCTACTGTGGCAGGAATTGTATTAAGCACTGTCTTCTCTTCGTTTCACAGAATTCCCACAAGTAACTTGGCCAGGTAAAATTGTACTCACACACGTTCTAGTTCTTTCATGCATAATGAGAGCTTTATATATATTTTTCTAGGTAATTTCTAAGTGTTCATTTCCCTTTGTGTGAATGCTATATGAATGTAGCTGAGGAGAAAGTAAGGAGGAGGTTAATTCCTAAGATGTAATGATGGTTTTCAGTCATCATGAACAATGGACTCAAACATACCACGATCATGAAGATGGTACAGGACTGGGTAATGTTTGATTCTGTTGAACATAAGATTGCCGTGAGCCAGAGCCAACTTGATGGCAACTAATGACAATGATGATGATGGTAATTTCTGTTAATACTGCTCTAAAAGATACTATGCTGTTAGGATTCAAATATTCCTGGTCCTACAAATGGTTTACTGAGTAGATTGACTACTGTACTTGTATTCTTGGCTTTCTTGTATGTACGTTGAGGATAATTGTGGTTTAGTAGAGTGGTTTTATGCAAAGTAATGAAGCCCTTTATAAATCTACCATAGCTCTTATTACTGAATCTTCTTTATGAAGAAGACTGGTAAGCTTGACTTTCTCTCTGTGTAATAATTTAGGGTACAGAAAACAGAAATTCCAAGAGAGTTATATAAGAATCTGGTAGCATGATGTTTGCCCTCATTTATGTCTTCATTGTTTTCTCTTCTTAATAGGAAGAATGCAGAATGAGTTGATTGAAAAGATTTTAGAAATACTTTTGATACAGAAAAAAAATACCAACATTGTCTTGAAGCTGGGTCCATGTTTCCGAGCAGCTACCCGCTACCCTGGCTATATTTTGGCAGCCAAGTCCCTTTGCTCTCCCAGCTGCAAACACAAGCATGCTTACTCAGGATGTAGCTGATTAGCCAACCTCCCTTGCTGACCAGTCCTTGGATCAGGCGAAAAGTGAGCATCCATGTGTAGGTGGGTGAGATGGCCATGAGAATACCAGATGCAGCGTTTATGAGGATTGTAATTAAGAGACATAGTTTACGGCCAAACCTACGGGTAGAAGACAAACAGAAACATGACATAGAATCAGATTCATGAAGGTGGTGGGAAATTTGTGGAAGTTACGGACATCCAAAAGATGACAGAGCCTAGTTCTGAATTATGGAAACCCAGAGGAAATGGGTGGATACTCACAGAGAGAACCCATAACTTCAGGACACTCAGTGCAGGACTTTTCATCTGTGTACTACATGTAAATTTTAAGCACAAAGAGCCACATTCACCCTAGTGCCAAAGTAACTCCTCAGTCTCACACTGTGGAGGCAATTTAGGAAGAGGGGTGATTCTTACAGGCCACCCAGCGCTGAATGCCCTCAGGGCCTGTCTAGGTCTTGCATCATCATATGAGCTGGGGCCTTTGCACTAACAGTCTCAACTGTCTACCCAACCAGGAGAGTATTTGCTTTGGAGCAAACAAAATTCAATGTTCAATATTGTCCCCCATCCATGGTCAACACTGCTGCTGGACTTGGTAGTATTTGTGTTTTTCCATGGAAGCTCTTTGGTGGCACACCGTCATCACTTCCCATTTTCCATCCTATAAGTGTTTTATGGAGTATGATAGTAGGATATTATTATAGATTGAATTGTGTCCCCCACAAAGATGTGTTGAAATCCTAACCCCCGTACCTGTGAATGTGACCTTGTTGGGAAATAGTCTTTCTTTGAAGATATTTTCAGTTTACTTAACAGGGTCATACTGGAGTAGAAAAACCAAACCAAACCTGTAGCCTTCGAGTCAATTCTGACTCATAGTGACCCTATATGGCAGAGTACAACTCCCCCATAGGGTTTCCAAGGAGCAGTTGGTGGATTCAAACTGCTGATCTTTTGGTTAGCAGCCAAGCTCTTAACCACTGTGCCACCACGGCTCCTACTGATTCCTTCTGAGTGGTGTCTTATACAGGGGGTGAACACCTAGCCAGAGCAATAAGACAAGAAAAAGAAAAGGTATCCAGATTGGTAAAGAAGAAGTGAAATTATCTCTGTTTGCAAATGACATGATCCTATATACAGAAAATCCCAAAGAGTCTGCAAGAAAACCTCTAGAGCTAGTAGAGAAATTTAGCAAAGTTGTAGGGTACAAGGTCAACAAACAAAAATCAGCTGGGAATCAGCTGAGAAATCTGAAAGGGAAATGATTCCATTTACAATAGCATCTAAGAGAATAAAATACCTAGGAATAAATTTAACCAGGGATATAATGAAAATTATAAAACACTGCTGAAGAAGATTAAAGAAGACTTAAATAAATGGAAAGATACTCCTCATTCATGGATTGGAAGACTTAACACTGTTAAGATATCAATACTACCCAAAGTGACCTTTAGAGTGAACATGATCCTCACCAAAATCCCAACAACCTCAAGTTTATATGGAATGGCAAGAGGTCCCAAATAGCTAAAGCAATGTTGAAAGAGAAGAACAAAGTAGGACTCACACTTCCTGATTTTAAAACATATTACACAGATAACTAAAGTAACCAAAACATTTGCATGATACTCGTATAGCAATAGACACACAGACCACTGGAATAGAATTGAGAGTCCAGAAATAAACCCACAGATCCATGGTCAACTGATTGTTAAATTTTATTGTGTTTTAGGTGAAAGTTTACAGGGCAAATTAGTTTTTCATTCAAAAATTTATACACAGATTGTTTTGTGACATTGGTTGCAATCCCCACAATGTGTCAGCACTCTCCCCATTTCCCTTTACACCTCAGGTTCCCCGTGTCCACTCGTCCAGTTTTTCTTTTCTTCCTGCCTTCTTGTCTTTGCTTTTGGGCAGGTGTTGCCCGTTTGATCTCATATACTTGATTGAACTAAGAAGCATGTTCCTTACATATGCTATTGTGTTATAGGTCTGTCTTAATCTTTGGCTGGAAGGTGGACTTTGGGAGTGGCTTCAGTTCTGAGTTAGCAGGGTGTCCAGAGGCCATAGTCTCGGGGGTTCCTCCAGTCTCTGTCAGACCAAGCACTTTTTTTGTGAATTTGAATTTTGTTCTACCTTTTTCTCCCGCTCTGTCTAGGACCCTCTACTGTGATCCCTATCAAAGCGGTCATGGTGGTAGCCTGGCACCATCTAGTTCTTCTGGGCACAGGCTGGTGGAGGCTGTGGCTCATGTGGTTCCTTAGTCCTTTGGGCTAATATTTTCCTTGTGTCTTTGGTTTTCTTCATTCTCCTTTGCTCCACATGTGATGGGATCAGTGGACGTATCTTACATGGCCGCTCGCAAGCTTTTAAGACCCCAGACGCTGCTCACCAAAGTAGGATGCAGAACATTTTCTTTATGAGCTATGTTATGACAACTGGCCAACATGTTCCCTGAGACCATGGTTCCCAGCCCTCAGCCCCAATAACTCAGCCCCTCAAGGTGTTTGGCTGTGTCTAGGAAGCTTCTATTACTTTGCTTTGGTTAAGTTATGCTGCCTTTCCCTATATTGTGTGTTGTCTTTCCCCTTCAACTAAGTTAAGTTGTCTACTATCTAGTTAGTGATTTCCCCTCCCTAACCCTCCCATCACTCGTAACCATCAAATAATGTTTTTTTCTGTGTGTAAACCATTTCTTGGGTTTTTATAGTAGTAGTTTCATACAATATTTGTCCTTTTGTGATTGACTTATTTCATTTAGCATAATGCCCTCCAGATTCATCCATGTTGTGAGATGTTTCACAGATGCACCATTGTTCTTTATTGTTGTGTAGTATTCCGTTGTGTATATGTATCATAATTTGTTCATTCATCTGTTGATAGGCACTTAGGTTGTTTCTTTTTGCTATTGTGAATAATGCTACAATGAACATGGGTGTGCATATGTCTATTCGTGTGATGGCTTTTATTTCTCTAGGATATATTCCTAGGAGTGGGATGGCTGAATTGTATGGTATTTCTATTTCTAGCTTTTTAAGAAGGCACCATATTGTTTTCCGTACTGGTTGTACCATTTTGCATTCCCACTAGCAGTGCATAAGAGTTCCAATCTCCCTGCAACCTCTCCGATATTTGTTATTTTCTGAATTTTTTTTTTTTTTTTGCTGGCCTCCCTAGTATATTTTCTGTTTTTTTGATTCTTGTCAGTAATGTTGGGGTGAGACGGTGTCTTATTGTAGTTTTAATTTGCATTTCTCTAATGGCTAATGATCACAAGGATTTCCTCATGTGTCTGTTACCCGCCTGAATATCTTCTTTGGTGAAGTGTCTGTTCATATCCTTTGCCCATTTTTTAACTGGCTTATTTGTCTTTTTGTTATTGAGGTGTTGAGGTATTCTAGAGATTTTAGAGATTAGACCCTGATTGGATATGTCGTAGCCAAACTTTTTTCCCCAGTCTATAGGTTCTCTTTTTACTCTTTCAGTGAAGTCTTTTGATGAGCATAAGTGTTTAATTTTTAGGAGCTCCCAGTTATCTAGTTTATCTTCTGATGTTTGTGCATTGTTAGTTATGGTTTGTATTCTATTTGTGCTGTGTAGTAGGGCCCTTAGCATTGCCCTTATTTTTTTTTCCATGATCTTTATTGTTTTAGGTTTTATATTTAGGTTTTGATCCATTTTCAGTTAGTTTTTGTGTCTGATGTAAGGTACGTGTTCTGTTTCATTTTTTTGCAGATGGACATCCAGTTTGCCAGCACCTTTTGTTAAAAAGACCTTCTTTTCCCCATTTAATGGACTTTGGGCTTTTGTCAAAGATCAGCTGACCATAGGTGGATGAATTTACATCTCTTTTCTTGATTCTGTTCCATTAGTCTATGTTGTCTGTTGTTGTACCAGTACCAGGCTGTTTTGACTACCGTGGCTGTATAGAAGGTTCTGAGATCAGGTAGTGTGAGGCCTCCTACTTTGTTCTTTTTCTCCAATAATACTTTGCTTATCTGGGGCGTCTTTCTTTCCATATAAAGTTGGTGATTAGTGTTTCCATCTCGTTAAAGAATGCTGTTGGTATTTGGATCAGGATTGTATTATATCTGTAGATTTCTTTGGGTAGAATTGGCATTTTCAAAAAGTTAAGTCTTTCCGTCCATGAGCATGATACATTTTTCCATTTATGTAGGTCTCTTTCGGTTTCTTGCAATAGTGTTTTGTAGTTTTCTTTGTATAGGTCTTTTACGTCCTGGTTAGATTTATTCCTAAGTATTTTATCTTTTCAGGGGCTGTTATAAATGGTTGTGGAGCCTTGGTGGCACAGTGGTTAAGAGCTCAGGCTGCTAACAAAAAGGTGAGCAGTTCAAATCCACCAGCCACTCCTTGGAAACCCTGTGGGGTAGTTTTGCTCTGTCCCATCGGGTTGCTATAAGTCAGAGTTGACTCAATGACAGCAGGTTTGGTTTTTGTTTTTGTTTATAAACGGTATTGTTTTCCTGATTTCCTTTTTGAAGTTCTCTTTGTTGGTGTATAGGAATCCAACTGATTTTTGTACGTTGATCCTGTATCCTGCTGCTCTGCTGAATCTTCCTATTAGTTCCAGTAGTTTTCTTGGGGAATCTTTGGGGTACTGTATGTATAGTATCATATCTTCTGAGAATAGGAACAAATTTACTTCTTCCTTACCTGTTTCGATGCCCTTTATTTCTTGTTTTTCCTTATTGCTCTAGCTAGGATTTCCAGCACAATGTTAAATATGAGTGAGGATAAAGGGCATCCTTGTCTTGTTCCCATTCTCAAGAGGAATGCTTTCAGCCTCTCTCTATTGAAAATGATGTTTTCTGTTGGTTTTATATAGATACCCTTTATTATTTTCATAAATTTCCTTTCTATTCCTATTTTATTGACCTTTTATCAGGAATGGGGGTTGGACTTTATCAAATGCCTTCTCTGCGTCAACTGAGATGATCGTCTGATTCTTTTCTTTTGTTCTATTTGTGTGGTGGATTATGTTGATTGATTTTCTAATTTGAACCATCCTAGCATACCTGGTATGAATCCCACTTGGTCGTGGTGTATTATTTGTTTGATAGGATGTTGAATTCTTTTGGTTAGAATTTTGTTGAGAATTTTTGCATCTATACTCATGAGAGATATTGGTCTGTAATTTTCTTTTTCTGTGGGGTCTTTGCCTGGCTTTGGTATCGGGGTTATGCTGGCTTCATAGAATGAATTTGTGAGTTTTCCTTCCTTTTCTATGCTCTGAAATAGTTTGAGTAGTATTGGTGTGAGCTCTTCTCTGAATGTTTGGTA